>NC_090932.1:53262245-53583269 GCF_040938575.1 Ambystoma mexicanum
CATGCGAATTTAACTCGGGGCAGAACCAGTCTTCCCTAATTCGTGCTGCAATTACTTCCTTGCCTGTGTGGGCTGGATAATGTAGTTGGTTCAGGGCGGTGTTCAAAAGTGCCAATGGTATTACAACCTTTCCATTGCCACCCTGGTGCCATAGTGCGTCGGTTGGGGACATTGTACATCCTCTTTTTACCCATATTTCTTTTTCGGCCATTGGTGCAGCCTCTTGTAACTCCATAATCTGTGTGGCTGGGAGATGGGTGTACCCTTCTCTTATCAACATCTCCTTAGCCATTCCCCTCCCTCTCCCTCTCTGTGACTCTGGGGGGTTCCATATCTCACCAAAGTATGCAGCATACTTCGCATGTGCGTCCGCTGCTGCGTTTCCCTTCAAGACGTGGTCCTCACCATTGGTGTGTGCGGTGCATTTCACTAAAGCTAATTCTTGGGGGTCATTAATTACTTCAATTAGTTCAGCCAATAAGAGGGCATGTTGCACTGGAGTGCCATCAGCTCTCCTAAACCCTCTTCTTCTCCATTTCGACAGCCCTGAGTGGACAGTGGATGTAACATATGCGCTGTCGGAATATATGGTCACCCGTTTGTCAAAGCTTTCCTTCAACGCCAAGATCAGTGCGACCAGTTCAGCTGCTTGAGCGGAGTAATGCTGTGGTAATTGTACACATTTCACTGCCACAGACACCGGTACTTCCATCATTTTTACCACCGCAGCCCCAGTTATCCTCACACCATCCCTCTGATCGATAGTTGATGACCCATCAATAAATAAGAGCTCACCCCCCTCTAGTGCGTTTTCCTCAACTTTTCTAGTACATGAGTACATTTCAGTTATTTGTGTACAGTCATGGGCATAATCTCCCTCCTCAATTACTTCTGCTAGGAACCTTGCAGGGTTGACCGTGCTACATCTAACAATTGATAGTTCGGCTCTGGATAGAATGATCTCATAACCTGATGCTCTTTGCGTGGTTAGGGTGGATTTAGGTTTATTTAATATCGCAAAAAGTGCATGTTCCACAAATAGTGTAGTCGGGCACCCCATGGTGATTGCTGATGCTTTTTCCACCGCAAAAGCAGCTGCGGCGAGACCTTGTTCGCAGGGGAAGTGGCCTAACATTACAGGATCTAAGTGGCCACTGTAAGATGCTACTGGTTTGTAGCCCATGCTTGTTTTTTGAGCCAACACTGCTTTCATTACTGCTGAGTCGCAATGTGAAAATATAAAAAATTGCCGCTCATAGTCTGGGGATGCCAGTACCGGAGCAGTTGATATCGCATCTTTTAATTCATCAAAAGCTTCTTTCATTTCCATCGTCCACCCCAGTTTTTTCTCCCCTTTATTAGCTTCCCGTAACGCCTCAAGCAGGGGTCCTATGTATGAACTGTAATCAAATACCCAAGCTCTACAGTAGTTGCAGAGCCCCAGGAACTGCTGCAGTTCCCTTACAGTTTGTGGCATTGGAGTGGTCGAAATAGCCTGTGCTCTTTGTGGTGCGATCTTTCTTCCATGTTGGGATATAAGCTGACCAATGTAAAGTACCTGTTCTTGACAGTACTGTATCTTTTCCATGTCTACCTTGTAACCTTTGTCAGCCAATATTGTCAACATCTTTAAGGAGTCCTCTCTGCATATTTTTTCGTTTTTACTGCAAATTATTATGTCATCCACATACTGCAACACCGTGCTTTCTACTTCAATGTTACCCAAATCCATCTGTATCACTCTATTGAAAATTGAAGGTGATTCACAATACCCTTGTGGCAATCTGGTGTGCTTCCACTTAGCGTTTCTGTAAGTGAAGCTCGTCAGATCTTGTGAGTCTGGGTGTAATGGTATTGAGAAAAAAGCATTTTTAAGGTCGATCACTGTAAATCGTGATGCTTCTGCTGGAATGCCACACAAGATTGTGGCCGGGTTTGCAGCTACGGGATATTCCGCTTCTACTATGTTGTTCAAGGGCCTTAGATCCTGTATAAAGCGCCAAGACCCCCCTTTAGCCTTGCGCACTGGGTACACAGCCGTATTACATGGTGATTCTGAGGGGACCAATATACCATTATTTATAAGGGCCGTTATGGTTTCATATATGCCCTCATCTGCCTCTTTTGATAGTGGGTACTGTTTTACTCTGGGGAGTATTGCACCTTTTTTCAATTTTATTTTTACTCCCCCTATACTTTTTATGCAGCCCACGTCATAGGGGCCAGTAGTCCACAATGATTTGGGTACTTTTGACATATCGTCCTTAAAGAAAGGGACCGGGGTGCATGCGGGTGCCTCAAGTGCCATTGCAATTTTCTGTGCTACTTGTTTGTAGGCCACTCTTAGCCATATTTCCACACTCATCATAAACACCATTTCACCTTCCTCCTTTTCATCTGAAAACAGCTCCTCATCTGACACCTGGGTGAGCCTACATCCTTCTGCTAATGCTATCACTGCCCTCCATGCTCTTCCTTCTCTGTCTTGGGCATGTACAGCAATATAATCCGCTGTTGCAATAATGCTCCCAATATCCATTGAAACCACCTTCCCTTCTGGTTCATTAACAGGTGTTTCTGGTCTGAACAGATAGGCTGCTGGCCTTCTCCATATTTTCCCTTCTATCCCTGGCATCCATGCAATTGCCATGTCCGTTCCATACTGGAAGAGTTCACCATCTACTGGCTCCGCCCTAATCGCTGTCTGTCCACAGTATGCCTGCATAATCTGTCGTGCCGTGAGCATGTTAATCCCCGGAGTAGAGCAAATTATGCCGTCCTCAGTAAAGGAGATCGTCATATTCAACCTGTTCATTATATCTCTCCCCAGTATATTTACTGGTGAGGCACTATAATATAAAAGTGGAACTGACAGATCGTAATCTCCAATAGATAAGGGAATGTTATCAGTAAAGGGAACCAACCCTCTAGCCCCAGAGAATCCTTGGGTGTTCATGGTCTCGCCTGACATCTTAAATTTACCTTCCCTTATGCAAGACCGGGTCGCCCCGGTGTCAACAAGGAATGATAATTTTTTGTCACCTATCGTTACCTCTATGCGTGGTTCCTCCGCACTATTAGGTGTTACTGACAGGATGGGACACACCAAGGCCGTCTGTGGGCTGTCCTATTGGGGGTACAACGACTGGCCATTTCCGGTATAAGGGTTGTGTCCCAAAACCGTCACCCTACCCAGTTGTGTTTGTGGTATTTGTGGTTGTTGTGTCATCGCTACCTGTTGTTGTGGCAGTGTTTGGGGCTGTTGTTGTGTTAATTGTTGTTGTTGTTCATTTCCTTGTGGCAACATTTGCTGTTGTGGTATGCCCTGCTGTACCTGTGCGGGCCGTGGTTGTCCCTGATCACTCCATGATGGTGTTCCTGGTCTAACTCTACACGTGCGTGACATGTGCCCCAATAGTCCACAGCTCCAACACACCGGTGGTTCCCTATTCTGCCATGGAAAGCTCCCTGTGTTGTCCTGGTATACTGGTTGCCCTGGGGGGTAGGAATTTCTAAATCCTCCCACCTGCGGTTGGGTGCCATATCCGTACCCTCTCCCTCTCATAATTCCTCCTCACCCCCTGTTATAATTATAATACCCAGCTCCTTGCATTGGGTATCCTCCTCCCATGTTGGGCGTGTATGGTTGGAGTGGCGGCACCTGTTGTGTTGTAGTCTGTGAAGGTGGTATTAGGGAGGAATCTTGTGCAGCCACTACTTGTGTGGGGCTTTGGGTCATTGTTGTAGGTGTAGTTATTAGTGCCCCTTCCATTGTGTATTTAGTAAGCTTTTTCTGTACTAATTTAGCCTCTTCCGTTTTCCTGTCCTCTTCCTTTTGTTTCATTTTTCCTTGCCATGTCCTACAATGATGCACTATAGTTAGCTGTATTTCGGGCCATGGTTTTGCTTCCATTCCCACTACTTTCTTTAGTTGTTTCTGAACTCCTTCTGGGAGCCCTTGTACCAGTATATGGTAAAATATTGCTGGTGTTTTATCCCATTGTTCTCTAGTTTCCATGCGCCACTTCTCTTGGATTTCCTGGATATAATCAACAGGATCTTCGTTCTCATGCATCTTGCGGGATGTAATTGCTCCTATATCTGATGTGTCTGGGTACTGTACCCTCAGTGCCTGCCATAGTGCATGTCTGCAGTTTGCGAACGGTGCCCCATCGTGCGATGTATTTGTTATTGTTACCCCATGAAATCCCGCTCTCTTCCAGATGTCATCCGCTCTATCCCCTAATATTGATATTAAAAGGCCCTTTGCATCTCCTACTGCCAGCTTCTGTCCTGCGGTGTGTTTTTCCATTTCATATATCCATTTACCCGCACCTCCACTTAATGATGGGAGCCTACATTTTATATTTTCTTTATCGGCATGCTTCCAAGGAACATACTGTGGTCTAACCCCACCTCTCTCCAAAAGGGGCATTAAATTATGTCTTGTTTCACCCTTTGTGTTCCATAATATTGAGTCCTCACATCCTTCCTCCTCTTCCCTTTCTTCCCCATTTTCACTTTCGTTTGTATTTCCCCCGCTCATACCTCTTTCTTCTCCATCTTTTCCCCTTCTTCCATCTTTCTCTGTATTTAATGTGGGCATGTGTATACCTCGTTCCTGCCTGCGACTAGGGAGGTCTCTAAGCCGCCATGTATAGGGTGTCCGTTCGTCGGTGAAGGGCGCTAGTGTTATTTTGCGTAACGAACGTGAGGTGGTTGAGCATGTAGGGTGCGATAGGGGAGGGCGTGATGGGGATGATGGGGATGGGGATGTTGCGGCCTCATGTGCCTGTCTTTCCTCTATTCCTTTCTTTCCCTCCTCACTTCTCTCCATCTCATCCTTTCTCCTACTGATCCATGGTGAGTCTATGTTGGTCCGGGTGATGTATAGTTTATCTAAGCTTTCCCTTTCACTGTTTCTTCCTTCATTTTCCACTCCCTCTTCCTCACTACAAAAGCTAGTCATAAACGGCACCCCCCACTCGGTCTTTTTCCCCTTGATCGTTACTGTTTGTAAATCTATTAGGTCCAGTTCTCCTCTTTCTCCTTTATCAACCGCTCCCCTTTGTGCTGACGTTGTTGCTACTTCTGTGTCATCATATACATCCCCCCATATTCCACTCTCCCTTCCCCTATCTCCTCTTTCTCCTTCATACCTTTCCTCCATCTCCTTACTATTTTCCTCCCTTTTCCTTTTCAATTCCTCCATCACTTCACTTCTCATCTGTTCTAATATTCTTTCATCCTCTTTCTTCCTTTCCCATTTCGCCCTTTCTTTTTCTACTATACTCTCCATCACCCTCCCTTCTTCGTATTTTTTAGTTGATTCTGATAGTAACCTCCTCCTCCATATTGCCATTTCTTTTTCTTTTTCTTCTTCCCTTTTCTTTTCCCGCAGTATTACTCTTGATACCCTTCTGCTGCTGCTTTTACCCTGTCAGCTTCTCTCCTTTGCTCCTCAGTTCGTTCCCTTATTTTTTCCAATTCGTTCTTACCTTCTTTCCTTTTCCTCGCTCTCTCTCTCTCCTCCCTCTCAAGCTGCTTTATCAATTCATTCTGTTCATCCCTTAATTTCGCTAGTCGTTCCTCCAAAATCTCTTCCTTTTGTCTTAACAGCTCTTCCCCCCTCAATTCACTCTCCCTGGCATTATCCTCATCTGTTTTCTTTACTACCTCCTTCTCTTCTCCTGTTAATGAACCTCGTAATTTTAATAATATCTGTGCAGCTACCCATTCATCATTTCCTATTTCCACAGTCTGTTCTTCTCCAGTCCTCCCCTCCCCTGCTGGCATTTTCCTATGAGCCACATATGGTAGAGGGCTGTATGCCGGGTTCGAGTATCCCTCAGCAGCCCTTAACTGTCCTCTTTCTATTTCTCCCAATTCTCTTAAAGGGTACAACCCCCCTCTCTCTGTTTTTACTCCCGTTACTAGGGGTATATCATTGCTCGGTTCCTTTTTTATTTCATCTGCTTTATTATTCTTTTCTCCTCCCTCACCTCTGTTTCCCGTGGTCTTTGGGTCCTCATTCCCCTGTGTCCCATCCTCTCCTTCCTCCTTAATCTCTGTTTCTTCTGGTATTTCCCCCATAGTGAATATTCCATTTGGTCCTGGTCGGGACCCCTGGAACATCCTCCATAAGTTAAACACCTCCACGTGGTTTGCCAACTTCTTCCCTTTATATGTATTGTGCAGATGATTTAATAGTGAATGTTGGGCATATGGATCGAAGCTACCGTTAGGCGGCCACGGTGTTAACATTTTGTTATCTGTCCCCTGGGTCCATTCTATGCTATACTTAATCAGTTTCTCCCTATGGGGTGGCAGTGTTGTGCATATGTATTGTAGTGGCGTGGTGAGGGTGTTCCCCCACCCTCCCGATCCTGTTCTGTATGACATAGTAGCGCTCCACTTGCTACCCTTCCCTAATCTGGTATCAGTTTATCCCACTAGTAGTTTACAATATACAGCCTTATATCGTTACCTGGCCCCGTAAGTTTGGGGACTTACGATAGTCCGCTTAGGGAAAATTATAAAAATATAGTATGTTACATTTGTAGATTTTCCTCTGCCTTTCTTCCTTTATACAACACCCTTACGGCCCCCTGCGGCCGAGGCGTACGTAGCCCCCTGCAGCTGCGTACCCCTTATTACGTTCTTATACAGTCGTCCTGTTTCCACGCGCTCCTCCCCCTTCTACACTTGCCGTGGCCGGCGTTCTCCGTGCGCAGCCACGTTCCCCGTTTCGCCTTTCCTCGATCAACTCGTTTACCGTTTATCTCCGTTTCCACCCCCTTACCACAGTTCTCTTCCCCACCACTCTCAAAACGAAGATGCCTCGTGCTTGCGATATCCTATGAAAACCCTACTGGTGACGTCACCAACCTCGTAGAGCTACTGGTAAGTTCTTCATATATTCTTTAAATCCAAAATACACCTGCAATCTACCCCCGTTAACCCCACAGCTGTCTTCCTGTCACTCCTGGAACAAGGTAATCAAATCAACAATATAATCGGACTGCGCACACTGCGTCGCCTCGCGTGTGATACGCCCCTCAACAGGAGGGCTTAACCAGCCAATTATCTTCCTTATTGGGCAACTAACTAGCTACCGCCTACAGGGAAACGTCATCTACCTATCGAGTGTCTTGCTCGAACAATAGGGATCCTCATCTACTCATTGATCAATAAATGCCAAATCGTAGGAAACCACACACACACACACTCTTACACGTAGTCGCGACCTAGGCCAATCAGTGTCTACGAGCGGCCGCACGTGATGTTTTCGTGCTCCGCCCCCTTCTCTCGCGTTACGTAGCCAACTGCTCTCGCGCTTGTTCAACTATCATTCATTCTATTTCTAACACTAAACTGTCAAACCTTCGCCGTTCACCTGTGCAACACCTCCCGCCTCCCGTATTTAATTCCTCCCCCCTCCCTCACAATTTCACATTGTTTGTTGTGCGTGGCATGCTCACCAAGTTCTCTTGATGCGGGCCGCTCGACTGCGTGCACCCCTCCGAGCGGCTCGTCACCTCCCCTCGTCTGGACCACGTCTGGACACTCGCCAACCGCGGGCGGGATACTTCTCACCCGGCTCCCGAAGGCCAATATCCGGATTGCACTGTCCGGTCTTCTCGCAGTTCCGCGATGGTCCTGTAGTCCTCAGAAGGGTGCAACGGCAGAGGGGGCCGCGCCGCCGGGCCTCCTCGCAACCGGAGTGCCTGGAAAATGTAAAAAATAAAAATGCCGATCTTAAACAGATCTCAGCAGTGCCTCCAACTTGTCGGGGGGAAATTCTGCCGGGGTCGGCCGGGCCGTCCGCAGACCTCCGGGCAGGGAGGCCCCAACTCCTCCCGTATATCCCAAAAGAGATAGAGTATGAGACACACACAAGAAGCAAGGTGACTCTGCGGTTTATTAAACACAAACGGCAGGGATGGGTCAAGGATCATACGCGTCTGACCTGACACACACACAATCGTGGGGCTCGCAGGCCCTTTTTACTGTAGTATGACGCGCTACTTGCGTCACTTTACAAAGTTAACAAAAAAACCTATTGCCACTCTTAATTGGTTGCTCGAGTGGTAGGGTTAGTATAGCATACGTATAGAGAATAATATGAGTGGACGAGGGTTAGTCAGGTGATATATCTGGGTTGTCCCTACAATTAGATACATGAGAATTGTTACATGAAGACTCCTAATGATTGGTTAATGTTACTGGCGTCAGTGATAAGAGCCCCATGTTCTGATTGGTGCGCCCGTGAGCTTCCCAGCCTGGGACCATCGCTGTTCCCAGCTCTCGGTGTACCTGCAATTTGCAACAATGTTTCACTATGGGTACATGCAGACAATGTGAAGACTTATTCATGAGCTGGACGGCCGACTACTCCTACCGTCCCAGATGTCCATTGATCCTTTCAAGTGTATCTGCCTGTGTCTTGTAACGAGGGATCCAGACGCCTCTTTCCTCCTGGGCTTGGCATCTCGTCAGGTTCGGCTTGGTCACGTGAGGTGGGACCGTGTTTGAGGCAGAATTCTGCACAATTAATATTGTTTTTCCACTGTGTGCTTGGTTTAATTTGCAGGTGCGACTTTGATGTTGGTGCACGGCGTGCAAGGTTGTAACATCGTGCCCTTGATGGTCTGCTTTTGGAATGTGGGTTTGCAACATTACGACCTTGGCTGTCTGCTTTCGCCAGGCTCATTCTGCAGGATCAGCAACCTGACTCTTGTTCTGTTAACGTCCACGGGAGCTCTTGCTTGCGGCCTACTTAGGCCTGGTGTATAGGTGGAACCGTTTGGTGCACAGGCGCTTTAGGTTATAGTCTCATATTGTCTTATGACCAGTATCGTATCTTCGTTATAATTCTCATTATGGCACCTAGGTTTAGAAGAAGCGTAAGCAAGCTCTTTAGATGAGTTCATGGTGCGTCTTGCGTTTCTGCATTTTGAGAGCCTAAGTGGAAAATAATAAAGATGCACGTCCGTGAGTATGTCTGTCGCCTACGTCATAGCACTGAGTATATTCTTCGTGTAGATTGGTGCAGGAGTGTCCAGTGTGTATGTTGGCACAGGTGTGCTATCCGTTGGCTAGGTCGTCATGGCATCTCTAACGACGTATAGTTTTAGTCTAGTTGATCCATGCCGCAGGCATCGGCATGGGCAGGGCGGGCTGCTGGGCAGGCAGATGGACACATCCTTATGTTCCTGTACCAGGGTATGTGGTCGTCTGGTAGATGGGCAAACTCTTCTCGTGGCAGGTGCTTGGGCTGTGAACCTTTAGGCCAGGCGCGAGAGGGGGAAGATGGGAGCCTGTTTTTCCATTTTCCCACTTCACATAGGTACTATGAGCGCCCGCTTTCTGCATGGCCCAGTCCATCGGCCTCTGAGCGCCCGCTTTCTGCATGGCCCAGTCCATCGGCCGCTGAAGTCGTTCTCCACTGACGTGGTGTCACAGTGGAGCTCCTACTGCAGGGGTCTGCAACTGTTGGACTTCCAACTCCCTCCAGACCTAGCCAGCATCATGGACAGGAGGGCAAGATGGAAGTCGTAGTCCAAAACATCTATAGAACCAAAGTGTGCAGCCCCCCTGACGCTACTGGCTGTTTGTGTGCGACGCAACAGTCCTTTTGATCTCAGCCGCACTATTGGGCTATGCCTCAATATGGCCCAGTCAGCCATTAAGGCCCAGCCGGCGAGGGCGCATGCAATGCAAATGACCTTATGATCAATGGTGGTGCCAGGGAAAGGCGCCGGCGCCTGCCACAGTAGCCAGAGTTACTGTATGGTTTTTAGACTGGATGGAAAGGATGTCCCTGCCCCTGCCACCTTGTCTTGTGGATTATATGTTTTTTTTCCTGCCCTCTTTGGAACCTGACCAAGCACCGCTGCAGAAAACCCACTCTCTGGTATGGAGCGCTATACGTGACAAAGCCATCCCAACCTGTTCATTTCCAGGGAATTCCGGAACTTGGAATCGAGTCTTTCCATTTTAAATTTAGGACTACACGTCCCAGAAGTCCGAGAAACCCTTTTTGATGACCAGAACGGTCATGCCATTTTCCTCAGTACTGTGCGGAGGTGGCGCGGAGGTGGCGCGCGGCAGATCCACATTTCTCTGCTGATCACGAACCCAATGTGTAAGGCTAGACTAATGACTGAAATCAGAGAGCCCTGTGGTGACACCTGGGCCCTGTCTCTTTAATGCATATGCGTTTCAGCGCCCCCGTTTCCCTGTAAATGGAGGATTTTTAGCCTGTCCAGGCCTCTATCTGGAAGGGGTCCCCATTAGACTCCAGTGCTGGTCTAATGCTGATAATCCCGGCTGATGATCGAGGGAATCAGCGTGACGTGCCATGCTGACTGTAGTTTGCACTTGAGGTCTAAAGAGGCTTGACTTTAGTATTAAAGAATCGTTCCACTAATATTAGCACCCGGGACGTGGGCAGCAACCAATTAGGTTGCTCAGGTCACAGGCTTAATCCCACAATCGCAGCCCACGTTCCCAGCAACCTGACAGCCTTCTCTACCGCCCTGACATCTTCCGCCCAGCCTAACTCTTCCCTTCCCCTTCATTTACCATCCCTCCCACCCCCACTTGCCTGAAGCCTTCAGCAGCTGCCGCTGCTGCTCCATCTTCCTTCGGGCCGCCATGGAAATGGAAGAAGGGTCCACTTGGATCCCTGTTTTCCAGCTCTGTGGCGGCCATGTTGAGTCTGTTTTTGTATGAATGAAGGAGACGGCGGAAAGCGTCCTGTTCATTCATACAAAAGACATTGCTGTCAGCACCCCAGGCGTCTGGATTGGCAACCCGGGAGGTTAATAGCAATAATACTCGATCGGGTGATAACAGCACCGGGGCCCATTGGCAAGGCCCTCACACTGTACCTTGGGCCTCCGGGTCATTACCACCCAATCGGGCCCGCCGGATCAGGTATGATTGCTAAAGTGTAAAATTTATTTACTGAAGTGGATTGTGGGAGCCACTGGCTTCTGGGATGCTCGGTCTGGGTTTTTACAGGAATCGTGCCAACAGGAGGATCCCCAAAAACCTTTCCTGCAGGAAGGTCCTTTCTTTCGCAGGTGTTTGGGGGGCTGAGTTCTCTGCATTTACAATCAACTGTGATGTAATGAGAGATAATATACGCCTAATCCCTGCTTCGTTTGAGTGTTTATGGGATTATATAAAGAGTGAGCTTATATTACAAGATGGGAAACATCTTTATATTGGGGACGCACCCACCCAGGGGTTGCAGGTGGAGTGCAGTGGTAGTAGCGGCAGCTGGAACAGGCAGAGGGAGCCTGGAATGGGAAGCTAGAGAGTAGGAGAAATAGAGGTGAGTGGAACGATCAGCGATTGGCGAGGTATTCTTAGAAGTGTAGTTTCTCCGGGTCCCTCATGAAGTATAGAGTGGAGGGGACAGTCTAATTTGCAGTGGTAACTTGTTCCAGAGACAGTGTGCATAGTAGGGGCACCTCATCCATTTAATTCAAAATGAAAGGTAAGCTGAGGTTTGCTCGCTCAACCTAGAAAATAGATTTACTGGGTCAAGATAGCAAGGTGACGCTCCAAAATTGGAAGAGGTAATTTTAGGGTGATATTTCTGCACTCGGTGTTCAGGACAGGTACTCTTCACTATCACTGCACTCTAATGCACTCACCTCAGCAGCACAGGAGCTCAGAGCCCTGGGGGAAAGAGGGGATTTGCTCAACACTCAGGCAATGGTGTAGGAATCTGTCCATGTTCAGTGGCCTGCGGTGTTGCCAGCCACTGGCTGGGGAGGGCGTAAGCATCCTGCACTGAGAAAGCTGAAGGCAGAAGGCAGCACTCTGCAATGCCACTGAACTCAGAGGTAACACATGTGCAGTGTCAGAGGACAGAGACTTGTCCGTGTCAATATCCCCCCAGATGAAGCCAAAGACCTGACTGCTCCGCTCTGCTTGCAGATGCCTCGCACCTCTGAAGATGACCATCTCTTGGTTAAAATAAGTATCCTCTGAATGAGGGTGAAAGATGGGCGTAAAAGGGTCAGTGGAGGATATGCAGCCTCCGGGTGTCAGAGGCAGGGAGAGGGGGTGCGTGTGCAATCAGTGAAGGCATTGCTCACCTGCATGCAACTCAACTAGGCTCTCACTCTTCAAGAAGGCCACACGGGTGGTTAATCCGACGATAGTGATGCTTCTGACACAATGATAGTGATAATAGTGACCATTCACTCTCGTCACCATCATCATCCATTAACACGTTCATTTTGGATTGTAATATTTTTTCCATAAAACGTTTACAACCAAATAAAAAAATGTAAACAAGAAAAAGACATACGCGTTCTAATAACTGTTTAAAAGACAACCGCCTTGCAATTCGTATGAACTGAGATGTTTCTGTACAGCACTTAGCCAAGCTGAACATCATCTTGCAGCTTTCTGTGCCCCGATACCTTCGGGTCTGTGCGCATTATAAATAAATAAACAAACAAACATGAACTCAAAAACGTGAGTACATTAAAAGGAGATAATAAATAGATCGCGTCATGAGGGACGGCTGGCCCATTGCCTGGACATATATAGAGTCCTCACACATCTACCACATGTGCAGGTTTGCTTAACATATGGAATCCTGCCCCAATAGCTAAATCACCACCTCACTCTAACTGGCAGCCATGTCTCCCTCAGGGCACGATAGCAGCTAAAAAAAAAATCGAAAGTGTGTGACATCGCCCACCATCCCCACTTCACTGGGAGCTTAATCGGAAAGATTTGTCACCCAGTCCATTTGCACATGATGCTGCACCCAGTCCATTCACACATGATGCAGCACCCAGTCCATTCACACATGATGCAGCACCCAGTCCATTCACAAATGATGCAGCACCCAGTCCATTCACAAATGATGTTGCACCCAGTTCATTTGCACTTGATGCTGCACCCAGTCCATTTGCACTTGATGCTGCACCCAGTCCATTCACAAATGATGTTGCACCCTCTCAATGTGCATATGATGCTGCATCCAGTCCATTTGCACTTGATGCTGCACCCAGTCCATGCACTTGATGCTGCACCCAGTCCATTCACAAATGATGCTGCACCCAGTCCATTTGCATATGATGCTGCATCCAGTCCATTTGCATATGATGCTGCACCCAGTCCATTTGCACATGATGCAGCACCCAGTCCATTCGCACATGGTGCTGCACCCAGTTCATTTGCACATGATGCTGCACCCAGTCCATTTGCACTTGGTGCTGCACCCAGTCCATTTGCACATGATGCAGCACCCAGTCCATTTGCACATGATGCTGCACCCAGTCCATTTGCACATGATGCTGCACCCAGTCCATTTGCACTTGATGCTGCACCCAGTCCATTTGCACATGATGCTGCACCCAGTCCATTTGCACATGATGCTGCACCCAGTCCATTTGCACATGATGCTGCACCCAGTCCATCTGCACTTGATGCTGCACCCAGTCCATTTGCATATGATGCAGCACCCAGTCCATTCGCACATGATGCTGCACCCAGTCCATACGTACATGATGCTGCACCCAGTCCATTTGCACATGATGCTGCACCCAGTCCATTTGCACATGATGCTGCACCCATTCCATTTCCACTTGATGCTGAACCCAGTCCATTTGCACATGATGCTGCACCCAGTCCATTCGCACATGATGCAGCACCCAGTCCATTCACACAAGATGCAGCACCCACTCCATTCGCACATGATGCTGCACCCAGTCCATTCACACATGATGCTGCACCCAGTCCATTTGCACATGATGCTGCACCCAGTCCATTCGCAAATGATGCAGCACCCAGTCCATTTGCACATGATGCTGCACCCAGTCCATTTGCATATAATGCTGCATCCAGTCCATTTGCACTTGATGCTGCACCCAGTCCATTTGCATATGATGCTGCACCCAGTACATTTGCACATGATGCTGCATCCAGTCCATTTGCACATGATGCTGCACCCAGTCCATTCACACATGATTCAGCACCCAGTCCATTCACAAATGATGCAGCACCCAGTCCATTTGCACATGATGCTGCACCCAGTCCATTTGCATATGATGCTGCATCCAGTTCATTTGCACTTGATGCTGCACCCCGTCCTTTTGCACTTGATGCTGCACCCAGTCCATTCGCACATGATGCTGTACCCAGTCCATTCGCACATGATGCAGCACCCAGTCCATTCACAAATGATGCAGCACCCAGTCCATTTGCACATGATGCTGCACCCAGTCCATTTGCACATGATGCTGCACCCAGTCCATTTGCACTTGATGCTGCACCCAGTCCATTCGCACCCAGTTCATTTGCACATGATGCTGCACCCAGTCCATTTGCACATGATGCTGGACCCAGGCCATTTGCATATGATGCTGCACCCAGTCAATTTGCATATGATGCTGCACCCAGTCCATTTGCACATGATGCTGCACCCAGTCCATTTGCATATGATGCAGAACCCAGTCCATTCACAAATGATGCAGCACCCAGTCCATTCAGAAACGATGCTGTACCCAGTCCATTCACAAATGATGCAGCACCCAGTCCATGCACAAATGATGCTGCACCCAGTCCATTCGCACATGATGCAGCACCCAGTCCATTTGCAAATGATGCTGCACCCAGTCCATTTCCATATAATGCTGCATCCAGTCCATTTGCACTTGATGCTGCACCCAGTCCATTTGCATATGATGCTGCACCCAATCCATTTGCACATGATGCTGCACCCAGTCCATTTGCACATGATGCAGCACCCAGTCCATTTGCACATGATGCTGCACCCAGGCCATTTGCATATAATGCTGCATCCAGTCCATTTGCACTTGATGCTGCACCCAGTCCTTTTGCACTTGATGCTGCACCCAGTCCATTCGCACATGATGCTGCATCCAGTCCATTCGCACATGATGCTGTACCCAGTCCATTCGCACATGATGCAGCACCCAGTCCATTCACAAATGATGCAGCACCCAGTCCATTTGCACATGATGCAGCACCCAGTCCATTTGCATATAATGCTGCATCCAGACCATTTGCACTTGATGCTGCACTCAGTCCATTTGCACATGATGCTGCACCCAGTCCATTTGCACATGATGCTGCACCCAGTCCATTTGCACTTGATGCTGCACCCAGTCCATTCGCACCCAGTTCATTTGCACATGATGCTGCACCCAGTCCATTTGCACATGATGCTGGACCCAGTCCATTTGCACATGATGCTGCACCCAGTCCATTTGCATATGATGCTGCACCCAGTCCATTTGCACATGATGCTGCACCCAGTCCATTTGCACATGATGCTGCATCCAGTCCATTTGCACATGATGCTGCACCCAGTCCATTCGCACATGATGCAGCACCCAGTCCATTTGCACATGATGCTGCACCCAGTCCATTTGCATATAATGCTGCATCCAGTCCATTTGCACTTGATGCTGCACCCAGTCCATTTGCATATGATGCTGCACCCAATCCATTTGCACATGATGCTGCACCCAGTCCATTTGCACATGATGCTGCACCCAGTCCATTTGCACTTGATGTGGCACCCAGTCCATTCGCACCCAGTTCATTTGCACATGATGCTGCACCCAGTCCATTTGCACATGATGCTGCACCCAGTCCATTTGCATATGATGCTGCACCCAGTCCATTTCTGAATGGTGCTGCACCCAGTCCATTTGCATATGATGCTGCACCCAGTCCATTCACACATGATTCAGCACCCAGTCCATTTGCACATGATGCTGCACCCAGTCCATTTGCACATGATGCTGCACCCAGTCCATTTCCACTTGATGCTGCACCCAGTCCATTTGCACATGATGCTGCACCCAGTCCATTCGCACATGATGCAGCACCCAGTCCATTCACACAAGATGCAGCACCCAGTCCATTCGCACATGATGCTGCACCCAGTCCATTCACACATGATGCAGCACCCAGTCCATTTGCACATGATGCTGCACCCAGTCCATTCGCAAATGATGCAGCACCCAGTCCATTTGCACATGATGCTGCACCCAGTCCATTTGCATATAATGCTGCATCCAGTCCATTTGCACTTGATGCTGCACCCAGTCCATTTGCATATGATGCTGCACCCAGTACATTCGCACATGATGCTGCATCCAGTCCATTTGCACATGATGCTGCACCCAGTCCATTCGCACACGATGCAGCACCCAGTCCATTCACAAATGATGCAGCACCCAGTCCATTTGCACATGATGCTGCACCCAGTCCATTCGCACATGATGCTGCACCCAGTCCATTCACACATGATGCTGCACCCAGTCCATTCACACATGATGCTGCACCCAGTCCATTCACACATGATTCAGCACCCAGTCCATTCACAAATGATGCAGCACCTAGTCCATTTGCACATGATGCTGCACCCAGTCCATTTGCATATAATGCTGCATCCAGTTCATTTGCACTTGATGCTGCACCCAGTCCTTTTGCACTTGATGCTGCACCCAGTCCATTCGCACATGATGCTGCATCCAGTCCATTCGCACATGATGCTGTACCCAGTCCATTCGCACATGATGCAGCACCCAGTCCATTCACAAATGATGCAGCACCCAGTCCATTTGCACATGATGCTGCACCCAGTCCATTTGCACATGAGGCTGCACCCAGTCCATTTGCAGTTGATGCTGCACCCAGTCCATTCGCACCCAGTTCATTTGCACATGATGCTGCACCCAGTCCATTTGCACATGATGCTGTACCCAGTCCATTTGCACATGATGATGCACCCAGTCCATTTGCATATGATGCTGCACCCAGTCCATTTGCACATGATGCTGCACCCAGTCCATTTGCATATGATGCAGCACCCAGTCCATTTGCACTTGATGCTGCACCCAGTCCATTTGCATATGATGCTGCACCCAATCCATTTGCACATGATGCTGCATCCAGTCCATTTGCACATGATGCAGCACCCAGTCCATTTGCACATGATGCTGCACCCAGGCCATTTGCATATAATGCTGCATCCAGTCCATTTGCACTTAATGCTGCACCCAGTCCTTTTGCACTTGATGCTGCACCCAGTCCATTCGCACATGATGCTGCATCCAGTCCATTCGCACATGATGCTGTACCCAGTCCATTCGCACATGATGCAGCACCCAGTCCATTCACAAATGATGCAGCACCCAGTCCATTTGCACATGATGCTGCACCCAGTCCATTTGCATATAATGCTGCATCCAGTCCATTTGCACTTGATGCTGCACCCAGTCCATTTGCACATGATGCTGCACCCAGTCCATTCGCACCCAGTCCATTTGCACTTGATGCTGCATCCAGTCCATTTTCACAGGATGCTGCACCCAGTCCATTCACACATGATCCAGCACCCAGTCCATTCACACATGATGCTGCACACAGTCCATTCACACATGATTCAGCACCCAGTCCATTCACAAATGATGCAGCACCCAGTCCATTTGCACATGATGCTGCACCCAGTCCATTTGCATATAATGCTGCATCCAGTCCATTTGCACTTGATGCTGCACCCAGTCCTTTTGCACTTGATGCTGCACCCAGTCCATTCGCACATGATGCTGCATCCAGTCCATTTGCACATGATGCTGCACCCAGTCCATTCGCACATGATGCAGCACCCAGTCCATTCACAAGTGATGCAGCACCCAGTCCATTTGCACATGATGCTGCACCCAGTCCATTTGCATATAATGCTGCATCCAGTCCATTTGCACTTGATGCCGCACCCAGTCCATTTGCATATAATGCTGCACCCAGTCCATTTGCACATGATGCTGCACCCAGTCCATTTGCACATGATGCTGCACCCAGTCCATTTGCACTTGATGCTGCACCCAGTCCATTCGCACCCAGTTCATTTGCACATGATGCTGCACCCAGTCCATTTGCACATGATGCTGCACCCAGTCCATTTGCATATGATGCTGCACCCAGTCCATTTGCACATGATGCTGCACCCAGTCCATTTGCATATGATGCAGAACCCAGTCCATTCACAAATGATACAGCACCCAGTCCATTCACAAATGATGCAGCACCCAGTCCATTCACAAATGATGATGCACCCAGTCCATTCACACATGATTCAGCACCTAGTCCATTCACAAATGATGCAGCACCCAGTCCATTCACAAATGATGCTGCACCCAGTCCATTTGCACATGATGCAGAACCCAATCCATTCACAAATGATGCTGCACCCAGTCCATTCACACATGATTCAGCACCCAGTCCATTTGCACATGATGCTGCACCCAGTCCATTTGCACATGATGCTGCACCCAGTCCATTTGCACTTGATGCTGCACCCAGTCCATTTGCATATGATGCTGCACCCAGTCCATTTGCACATGATGCTGCACCCAGTCCATTTGCACATGATGCTGCACCCAGTCCATTTGCACTTGATGCTGCACCCAGTCCATTTGCACCCAGTTCATTTGCACATGATGCTGCACCCAGTCCATTTGCACATGATGCTGCACCCAGTCCATTTGCACATGATGCTGCACCCAGTCCATTTGCATATGATGCTGCACCCAGTCCATTCACATATGATTCAGCACCCAGTCCATTTGCACATGATTCTGCACCCAGTCCATTTGCACATGATGCTGCACCCAGTCCATTTGCATATGATGCTGCACCTAGTCCATTTGCATATGATGCTGCACCCAGTCCATTCGCACATGATGCTGCACCCAGTCCATTCACAAATGATGCAGCACCCAGTCCATTCACAAATGATGATGCACCCAGTCCATTCACACATGATTCAGCACCTAGTCCATTCACAAATGATGCAGCACCCAGTCCATTCACAAATGATGCTGCACCCAGTCCATTTGCACATGATGCAGAACCCAATCCATTCACAAATGATGCTGCACCCAGTCCATTCACACATGATTCAGCACCCAGTCCATTTGCACATGATGCTGCACCCAGTCCATTTGCACATGATGCTGCACCCAGTCCATTTGCACTTGATGCTGCACCCAGTCCATTTGCATATGATGCTGCACCCAGTCCATTTGCACATGATGCTGCACCCAGTCCATTTGCACATGATGCTGCACCCAGTCCATTTGCACTTGATGCTGCACCCAGTCCATTTGCACCCAGTTCATTTGCACATGATGCTGCACCCAGTCCATTTGCACATGATGCTGCACCCAGTCCATTTGCACATGATGCTGCACCCAGTCCATTTGCATATGATGCTGCACCCAGTCCATTCACATATGATTCAGCACCCAGTCCATTTGCACATGATTCTGCACCCAGTCCATTTGCACATGATGCTGCACCCAGTCCATTTGCATATGATGCTGCACCTAGTCCATTTGCATATGATGCTGCACCCAGTCCATTCGCACATGATGCTGCACCCAGTCCATTCGCATATGATGCTGCACCCAGTCCATTTGCACATGATGCTGCACCCAGTCCATTTGCACATAATGCTGCACCCAGTCCATTCGCATATGATGCTGCACCCAGTCCATTTGCATATGATGCAGCACCCAGTCCATTCACAAATGATACAGCACCCAGTCCATTCACAAATGATGCAGCACCCAGTCCATTCACAAATGATGATGCACCCAGTCCATTCACACATGATTCAGCACCTAGTCCATTCACAAATGATGCAGCACCCAGTCCAATCACAAATGATGCTGCACCCAGTCCATTTGCACATGATGCAGAACCCAATCCATTCACAAATGATGCTGCACCCAGTCCATTCACACATGATTCAGCACCCAGTCCATTTGCACATGATGCTGCACCCAGTCCATTTGCACATGATGCTGCACCCAGTCCATTTGCACTTGATGCTGCACCCAGTCCATTTGCATATGATGCTGCACCCAGTCCATTTGCACATGATGCTGCACCCAGTCCATTTGCACATGATGCTGCACCCAGTCCATTTGCACTTGATGCTGCACCCAGTCCATTTGCACCCAGTTCATTTGCACATGATGCTGCACCCAGTCCATTTGCACATGATGCTGCACCCAGTCCATTTGCACATGATGCTGCACCCAGTCCATTTGCATATGATGCTGCACCCAGTCCATTCACATATGATTCAGCACCCAGTCCATTTGCACATGATTCTGCACCCAGTCCATTTGCACATGATGCTGCACCCAGTCCATTTGCATATGATGCTGCACCTAGTCCATTTGCATATGATGCTGCACCCAGTCCATTCGCACATGATGCTGCACCCAGTCCATTCGCATATGATGCTGCACCCAGTCCATTCACACATGATTCGGCACCCAGTCCATTCGCACATGATGCAGCACCCAGTCCATTCACAAATGATGCTGCACCCAGTCCATTTGCACATGATGCAGCACCCAGTCCATTCACAAATGATGCAGCACCCAGTCCATTCACACATGATTCAGCAACCAGTCCATTCGCACATGATGCTGCATCCAGTCCATTTGCACATGATCCTGCACCCAGTCCATTCGCACATGATGCAGCACCCAGTCCATTCACAAACGATGCAGCACCCAGTCCATTTGCACATGATGCTGCACCCAGTCCATTTGCATATAATGCTGCATCCAGTCCATTTGCACTTGATGCTGCACCTAGTCCATTTGCATATGATGCTGTACCCAGTCCATTTGCACATGATGCTGCACCCAGTCCATTTGCACATGATGCTGCACCCAGTCCATTTGCACTTGATGCTGCACCCAGTCCATTCGCACCCAGTTCATTTGCACATGATGCTGCACCCAGTCCATTTGCACATGATGCTGCACCCAGTCCATTTGCATATGATGCTGCACCCAGTCCATTTGCACATGATGCTGCACCCAGTCCATTTGCACATGATGCTGTACCCAGTCCATTTGCATATGATGCTGCACCCAGTCCATTCACACATGATTCAGCACCCAGTCCATTTGCACATGATGCTGCACCCAGTCCATTTGCACATGGTGCTGCACCCAGTCCATTTGCATATGATGCAGCACCCAGTCCATTTGCACATGATGCTGCACCCAGTCCATTCACAAATGATGCTGCACCCAGTCCATTTGCATATGATGCTGCACCCAGTCCATTCACACATGATGCAGCACCCAGTCTATTCACAAACGATGCTGCACCCAGTCCATTCACACATGATTCAGCACCCAGTCCATTTGCACATGATGCTGCACCCAGTCCATTTGCACATGATGCTGCACCCAGTCCATTTGCACATGATGCTGCACCCAGTCTATTTGCACTTGATGCTGCATCCAGTCCATTTGCACATGATGCTGCACCCAGTCCATTTGCACTTGATGCTGCATCCAGTCCATTTGCACATGATGCTGCACCAAGTCCATGTGCACTTGATGCTGCATCCAGTCGATTTGCACAAGATGCTGCACCCAGTCCATTTGCACATGATGCTGCACCAAGTCCATTTGCACTTGATGCTGCACCCAGTCCATTTGCACATGATACAGCACCCAGTGCATTCGCATACGATGCAGCACCCAGTCCATTCATAAACAATGCTGCACCAGTCCATTCACACATGATTCAGCACCCAGTCCATTTGCACATGATGCTGCACCCAGTCCATTTGCACATGATGCTGCACCCAGTCCATTTGCACATGATGCTGCACCCAGTCCATTTGCGCATGATGCTGCACCCAGTCCATTCGCATATGATGCAGCACCCAGTCCATTCACACATGATTCAGCACCCAGTCCATTTGCACATGGTGCTGCACCCAGTCCATTTGCACATGATGCTGCATCCAGTCCATTTGCACATGATGCTGCACCCAGTCCATTCGCATATGATGCAGCACCCAGTCCATTCACACATGATGCTGCACCCAGTCCATGTGTGCATGATGCTGCACCCAGTCCATTTGCACATGATGCTGCACCCAGTCCATTTGCACTTGATGCTGCATCCAGTCCATTTGCACATGATGCTGCACCCAGTCCATTTGCACATGATGCTGCACCCAGTCCATTTGCACATGATGCTGCACCCAGTCCATTCACATATGATTCAGCACCCAGTCCATTCAAAAACGATGCTGCACCCAGTCCATTCACACATGATTCAGCACCCAGTCCATATGCACATGATGCTGCACCCAGTCCATTTGCACATGATGCTGCATCCAGTTCATTTGCACATGATGCTGCACCCAGTCCATTTGCACATGATGCTGCACCCAGTCCATTTGCACATGATGCTGCCTCCCAGTCCATTTGCACATGATGCTGCACCCAGTCCATTTGCACTTGATGCTGCACCCAGTCCATTCAGAAACGATGCTGCATAAATTCCATTCACACATGATTCGGCACCCAGTCCATTTGCACATGATGCTGCACCCAGTCCATTTGCACATGATGCTGCATCCAGTCCATTTGCACATGATGCTGCACCCAGTCCATTCACAAATGATGTTGCACCCACTCAATTTGCATATGATGCTGCATCCAGTCCATTTGCACTTGTTGCTGCACCCAGTCCATTTGCACTTGATGCTGCACCCAGTCCATTTGCATATGATGCTGCATCCAGTCCATTTGCACTTGATGCTGCACCCAGTTCATTTGCACTTGATGCTGCACCCAGTCCATTCACAAATGATGCTGCACCCAGTCCATTTGCATATGATGCTGCATCCAGTCCATTTGCATATGATGCTGGACCCAGTCCATTTGCACATGATGCTGCACCCAGTCCATTTGCACATGATTCTGCACCCAGTCCATTTGCACATGATGCTGCACCCAGTCCATTTGCACATGATGCTGCACCCAGTCCATTTGCACATGATTCTGCACCCAGTCCATTTGCACTTGATGCTGCACCCAGTCCATTCACAAATGATGCAGCACCCAGTCCATTTGCACATGATGCTGCGCCCAGTCCATTTGCACATGATGCTGCACCCAGTCCATTTGCACTTGATGCTGCACCCAGTCCATTTGCATATGATGCAGCACATAGTCCATTCAGACATGATGCAACAGCCAGTCCATTCACACATGATGCAGCACCCAGTCCATTTGCACATGATGCTGCACCCAGTCCATTTGCACATGATGCTGCACCCAGTCCATCTGCACTTGATGCTGCACCCAGTCCATTTGCATATGATGCAGCACCCAGTCCATTTGCACATGATGCTGCACCCAGTCCATTTGCACATGATGCTGCACCCAGTCCATTCGCATATGATGCAGCACCCAGTCCATTCACAAACAATGCTGCACCCAGTCCATTCACACATGATTCAGCACCCAGTCCATTTGCACTTGATGCTGCACCCAGTCCATTCAGAAACGATGCTGCATAAATTCCATTCACACATGATTCGGCACCCAGTCCATTTGCACATGATGCTGCACCCAGTCCATTTGCACATGATGCTGCATCCAGTCCATTTGCACATGATGCTGCACCCAGTCCATTCACAAATGATGTTGCACCCACTCAATTTGCATATGATGCTGCATCCAGTCCATTTGCACTTGTTGCTCTGCACCCAGTCCATTTGCACTTGATGCTGCACCCAGTCCATTTGCACTTGATGCTGCACCCAGTCCATTTGCATATGATGCTGCATCCAGTCCATTTGCACTTGATGCTGCACCCAGTTCATTTGCACTTGATGCTGCACCCAGTCCATTCACAAATGATGCTGCACCCAGTCCATTTGCATATGATGCTGCATCCAGTCCATTTGCATATGATGCTGGACCCAGTCCATTTGCACATGATGCTGCACCCAGTCCATTTGCACATGATTCTGCACCCAGTCCATTTGCACATGATGCTGCACCCAGTCCATTTGCACATGATGCTGCACCCAGTCCATTTGCACATGATTCTGCACCCAGTCCATTTGCACTTGATGCTGCACCCAGTCCATTCACAAATGATGCAGCACCCAGTCCATTTGCACATGATGCTGCGCCCAGTCCATTTGCACATGATGCTGCACCCAGTCCATTTGCACTTGATGCTGCACCCAGTCCATTTGCATATGATGCAGCACATAGTCCATTCAGACATGATGCAACAGCCAGTCCATTCACACATGATGCAGCACCCAGTCCATTTGCACATGATGCTGCACCCAGTCCATTTGCACATGATGCTGCACCCAGTCCATCTGCACTTGATGCTGCACCCAGTCCATTTGCATATGATGCAGCACCCAGTCCATTTGCACATGATGCTGCACCCAGTCCATTTGCACATGATGCTGCACCCAGTCCATTCGCATATGATGCAGCACCCAGTCCATTCACAAACAATGCTGCACCCAGTCCATTCACACATGATTCAGCACCCAGTCCATTTGCACATGATGCTGCACCCAGTCCATTTGCACATGATGCTGCACCCAGTCCATTTGCACATGATGCTGCACCCAGTCCATTTGCACTTGATGCTGCATCCAGTCCATTTGCACATGATGCTGCACTCAGTCCATTTGCACATGATGCTGCACCCAGTCCATTTGCACATGATGCTGCACCTTGTCCATTCGCATATGATGCAGCACACAGTCCATTTGCACATGATGCTGCACCCAGTCCATTTGCACTTGATGCTGCACCCAGTCCATTCAGAAACGATGCTGCATAAAGTCCAGTCACACATGATTCGGCACCCAGTCCATTTGCACATGATGCTGCACCCAGTCCATTTGCACATGATGCTGCATCCAGTCCATTTGCACATGATGCTGCACCCAGTCCATTCACAAATGATGTTGCACCCACTCAATTTGCATATGATGCTGCATCCAGTCCATTTGCACTTGTTGCTGCACCCAGTCCATTTGCACTTGATGCTGCACCCAGTCCATTTGCATATGATGCTGCATCCAGTCCATTTGCACTTGATGCTGCACCCAGTTCATTTGCACTTGATGCTGCACCCAGTCCATTCACAAATGATGCTGCACCCAGTCCATTTGCATATGATGCTGCATCCAGTCCATTTGCATATGATGCTGGACCCAGTCCATTTGCACATGATGCTGCACCCAGTCCATTTGCACATGATTCTGCACCCAGTCCATTTGCACATGATGCTGCACCCAGTCCATTTGCACATGATGCTGCACCCAGTCCATTTGCACATGATTCTGCACCCAGTCCATTTGCACTTGATGCTGCACCCAGTCCATTCACAAATGATGCAGCACCCAGTCCATTTGCACATGATGCTGCGCCCAGTCCATTTGCACATGATGCTGCACCCAGTCCATTTGCACTTGATGCTGCACCCAGTCCATTTGCATATGATGCTGCACCCAGTCCATTCACAAATGATGCAGCACCCAGTCCATTTGCACATGATGCTGCATCCAGTCCATTTGCATATGATGCTGGACCCAGTCCATTTGCACATGATGCTGCACCCAGTCCATTTGCACATGATTCTGCACCCAGTCCATTTGCACATGATGCTGCACCCAGTCCATTTGCACATGATGCTGCACCCAGTCCATTTGCACATGATTCTGCACCCAGTCCATTTGCACTTGATGCTGCACCCAGTCCATTCACAAATGATGCAGCACCCAGTCCATTTGCACATGATGCTGCGCCCAGTCCATTTGCACATGATGCTGCACCCAGTCCATTTGCACTTGATGCTGCACCCAGTCCATTTGCATATGATGCAGCACACAGTCCATTCACACATGATGCAACACCCAGTCCATTCACACATGATGCAGCACCCAGTCCATTTGCACATGATGCTGCACCCAGTCCATTTGCACATGATGCTGCACCCAGTCCATCTGCACTTGATGCTGCACCCAGTCCATTTGCATATGATGCAGCACCCAGTCCATTTGCACATGATGCTGCACCCAGTCCATTTGCACATGATGCTGCACCCAGTCCATTTGCACTTGATGCTGCACCCAGTCCATTTGCATATGATGCAGCACCCAGTCCATTCGCACATGATGCTGCACCCAGTACATTTGCACATGATGCTGCACCCAGTCCATTTGCACTTGATGCTGTAACCAGTCCATTTGCACATGATGCAGCACCCAGTCCATTTGCACATGATACTGCACCCAGTCCATTTGCACATGATGCTGCACCCAGTCCATTTGCACTTGATGCTGCACCCAGTCCATTTGCACATGATGCAGCACCCAGTCCATTTGCACATGATGCTGCACCCAGTCAATTTGCACATGATGCTGCACCCAGTCCATTTGCACTTGATGCTGCACCCAGTCAATTTGCACTTGATGCTGCACCCAGTCCATTCGCACATGATGCTGCACCCAGTCCATTTGCACATGATGCTGCACCCAGTCCATTTGCACATGATGCTGCACCCAGTCCATTCGCACATGATGCTGCACCCAGTTCATTTGCACATGATGCTGCACCCAGTCCATTTGCATATAATGCTGCATCCAGTCCATTTGCACTTGATGCTGCACCCAGTCCATTCGCATATGATGCTGCATCCAGTCCATTCGCACATGATGCTGCATCCAGTCCATTTGCACATGGTGCTGCACCCAGTCCATTCGCACATGATGCAGCACCCAGTCCATTCACAAATGATGCAGCACCTAGTCCATTTGCACATGATGCTGCACCCAGTCCATTCGCACATGATGCTGCACCCAGTCCATTCACACATGATGCTGCACCCAGTCCATTCACACATGATTCAGCACCCAGTCTATTCACAAATGATGCAGCTCCCAGTCCATTTGCACATGATACTGCACCCAGTCCATTTGCATATAATGCTGCATCCAGTCCATTTGCACATGATGCTGCACCCAGTCCTTTTGCACTTGATGCTGCACCCAGTCCATTCGCACATGATGCTGCATCCAGTCCATTTGCACATGATGCTGCACCCAGTCCATTCGCACATGATGCTGCACCCAGTCCATTTGCATATGATGCAGCACCCAGTCCATTCCCAAATGATACAGCACCCAGTCCATTCACAAATGATGCTGCACCCAGTTTATTCACACATGATTCAGCACCTAGTCCATTCACAAATGATGCAGCACCCAGTCCATTCACAAATGATGCTGCACCCAGTCCATTTGCACATGATGCAGAACCCAGTCCATTCACAAATGATGCAGCACCCAGTCCATTCACACATGATTCAGCACCCAGTCCATTCGCACATGATGCTGCATCCAGTCCATTTGCACATGATGCTGCATCCAGTCTATTCGCACATGATGCAGCACCCAGTCCATTTGCACATGATGCTGCACCCAGTCCATTTGCATATAATGCTGCATCCAGTCCATTTGCACTTGATGCTGCACCCAGTCCATTTGCATATGATGCTGCACCCAGTCCATTTGCACATGATGCTGCACCCAGTCCATTTGCACATGATGCTGCACCCAGTCCATTTGCACTTGATGCTGCACCCAGTCCATTCGCACCCAGTTCATTTGCACATGATGCTGCACCCAGTCCATTTGCACATGATGCTGCACCCAGTCCATTTGCACATGATGCTGCACCCAGTCCATTTGCACATAATGCTGCACCCAGTCCATTTGCATATGATGCTGCACCCAGTCCATTCACACATGATTCAGCACCCAGTCCATTTGCACATGATGCTGCACCCAGTCCATTTGCACATGATGCTGCACCCAGTCCATTTGCATATGATGCTGCACCCAGTCCATTTGCATATGATGCTGCACCCAGTCCATTCGCACATGATGCTGCACCCAGTCCATTCGCATATGATGCTGCACCCAGCCCATTTGCATATGATGCTGCACCCAGTCCATTTGCACATGATGCTGCACCCAGTCCATTTGCACATGATGCTGCACCCAGTCCATTTGCATATGATGCTGCACCCAGTCCATTCACACATGATTCAGCACCCAGTCCATTTGCACATGATGCTGCACCCAGTCCATTTGCACATGATGCAGCACCCAGTCCATTTGCACATGATGCTGCACCCAGTCCATTTGCATATGATGCTGCACCCAGTCCATTCACACATGATTCAGCACCCAGTCCATTTGCACATGATGCTGCACCCAGTCCATTTGCACATGTTGCTGCACCCAGTTCATTTGCATATGATGCTGCACCCAGTCCATTTGCACATGATGCTGCACCCAGTCCATTCGCACATGATGCTGCACCCAGTCCATTCGCATATGATGCTGCACCCAGTCCATTCACAAATGATGCTGCACCCAGTCCATTCACACATCATTCAGCACCCAGTCCATTCGCACATGATGCAGCACCCAGTCCATTCACACATGATGCTGCACCCAGTCCATTTGCACATGATGCAGCACCCAGTCCATTCACAAATGATGCAGCACCTAGTCCATTCACACATGATTCAGCACCCAGTCCATTCGCACATGATGCTGCATCCAGTCCATTTGCACATGATGCTGCACCCAGTCCATTCGCACATGATGCAGCACCCAGTCCATTCACAAATGATGCAGCACCCAGTCCATTTGCACATGATGCTGCACCCAGTCCATTTGCGTATAATGCTGCATCCAGTACATTTGCACTTGATGCTGCACCCAGTCCATTTGCACCCAGTTCATTCGCACATGATGCTGCACCCAGTCCATTCACAAATGATGCTGCACCCAGTCCATTTGCACATGATGCAGCACCCAGTCCATTCACAAATGATGCAGCACCCAGTCCATTCACACATGATTCAGCACCCAGTCCATTTGCACATGATGCTGCACCCAGTCCATTTGCACATGATGCTGCACCCAGTCCATTTGCACATGATGCTGCACCCAGTCTATTTGCACTTGATGCTGCATCCAGTCCATTTGCACATGATGCTGCACCCAGTCCATTTGCACTTGATGCTGCATCCAGTCCATTTGCACATGATGCTGCACCAAGTCCATTTGCACATGATGCTGCACCCAGTCCATGTGCACTTGATGCTGCATCCAGTCCATTTGCACATGATGCTGCACCCAGTCCATTTGCACATGATGCTGCACCCAGTCCATTTGCACTTGATGCTGCACCCAGTCCATTTGCACATGATACAGCACCCAGTGCATTCGCATACGATGCAGCACCCAGTCCATTCACAAACAATGCTGCACCAGTCCATTCACACATGATTCAGCACCCAGTCCATTTGCACATGATGCTGCACCCAGTCCATTCACACATGATTCAGCACCCAGTCCATTTGCACATGGTGCTGCACCCAGTCCATTTGCACATGATGCTGCATCCAGTCCATTTGCACATGATGCTGCACCCAGTCCATTCGCATATGATGCAGCACCCAGTCCATTCACAAATGATGCTGCACCCAGTCCATTCACACATGATGCTGTACCCAGTCCATTTGCGCATGATGCTGCACCCAGTCCATTTGCAAATGATGCTGCACCCAGTCCATTTGCACTTGATGCTGCATCCAGTCCATTTGCACATGATGCTGCACCCAGTCCATTCGCATATGATGCAGCACCCAGTCCATTCACAAATGATGCTGCACCCAGTCCATTCACACATGATGCTGTACCCAGTCCATTTGCGCATGATGCTGCACCCAGTCCATTTGCACTTGATGCTGCATCCAGTCCATTTGCACATGATGCTGCACCCAGTCCATTTGCACATGATGCTGCACCCAGTCCATTTGCACATGATGCTGCACCCAGTCCATTTGCACTTGATGCTGCATCCAGTCCATTTGCACATGATGCTGCACCAAGTCCATTTGCACATGATGCTGCACCCAGTCCATGTGCACTTGATGCTGCATCCAGTCCATTTGCACATGATGCTGCACCCAGTCCATTTGCACATGATGCTGCACCCAGTCCATTTGCACTTGATGCTGCACCCAGTCCATTTGCACATGATACAGCACCCAGTGCATTCGCATACGATGCAGCACCCAGTCCATTCACAAACAATGCTGCACCAGTCCATTCACACATGATTCAGCACCCAGTCCATTTGCACATGATGCTGCACCCAGTCCATTTGCACATGATGCTGCACCCAGTCCATTTGCACATGATGCTACACCCAGTCCATTTGCACATGATGCTGCACCAGGTCCATTCGCATATGATGCAGCACCCAGTCCATTCACAAACGATGCTGCACCCAGTCCATTCACACATGATTCAGCACCCAGTCCATTTGCACATGGTGCTGCACCCAGTCCATTTGCACATGATGCTGCATCCAGTCCATTTGCACATGATGCTGCACCCAGTCCATTCGCATATGATGCAGCACCCAGTCCATTCACAAATGATGCTGCACCCAGTCCATTCACACATGATGCTGTACCCAGTCCATTTGCGCATGATGCTGCACCCAGTCCATTTGCAAATGATGCTGCACCCAGTCCATTTGCACTTGATGCTGCATCCAGTCCATTTGCACATGATGCTGCACCCAGTCCATTCGCATATGATGCAGCACCCAGTCCATTCACAAATGATGCTGCACCCAGTCCATTCACACATGATGCTGTACCCAGTCCATTTGCGCATGATGCTGCACCCAGTCCATTTGCACTTGATGCTGCATCCAGTCCATTTGCACATGATGCTGCACCCAGTCCATTTGCACATGATGCTGCACCCAGTCCATTTGCACATGATGCTGCACCCAGTCCATTCACACATGATTCAGCACCCAGTCCATATGCACATGATGCTGCACCCAGTCCATTTGCACATGATGCTGCATCCAGTTCATTTGCACATGATGCTGCACCCAGTCCATTTGCACATGATGCTGCACCCAGTCCATTTGCACATGATGCTGCACCCAGTCCATTTGCACATGATGCTGCACCCAGTCCATTTGCACTTGATGCTGCACCCAGTCCATTCAGAAACGATGCTGCATAAAGTCCATTCACACATGATTCGGCACCCAGTCCATTTGCACATGATGCTGCACCCAGTCCATTTGCACATGATGCTGCATCCAGTCCATTTGCACATGATGCTGCACCCAGTCCATTCAAAAATGATGTTGCACCCACTCAATTTGTATATGATGCTGCATCCAGTCCATTTGCACTTGTTGCTGCACCCAGTCCATTTGCACTTGATGCTGCACCCAGTCCATTTGCATATGATGCTGCATCCAGTCCATTTGCACTTGATGCTGCACCCAGTTCATTTGCACTTGATGCTGCACCCAGTCCATTCACAAATGATGCTGCACCCAGTCCATTTGCATATGATGCTGCATCCAGTCCATATGCATATGATGCTGGACCCAGTCCATTTGCACATGATGCTGCACCCAGTCCATTTGCACATGATTCTGCACCCAGTCTATTTGCACATGATGCTGCACCCAGTCCATTTGCACATGATGCTGCACCCAGTCCATTTGCACATGATTCTGCACCCAGTCCATTTGCACTTGATGCTGCACCCAGTCCATTCACAAATGATGCAGCACCCAGTCCATTTGCACATGATGCTGCGCCCAGTCCATTTGCACATGATGCTGCACCCAGTCCATTTGCACTTGATGCTGCACCCAGTCCATTTGCATATGATGCAGCACACAGTCCATTCACACATGATGCAACACCCAGTCCATTCACACATGATGCAGCACCCAGTCCATTTGCACATGATGCTGCACCCAGTCCATTTGCACATGATGCTGCACCCAGTCCATCTGCACTTGATGCTGCACCCAGTCCATTTGCATATGATGCAGCACCCAGTCCATTTGCACATGATGCTGCACCCAGTCCATTTGCACATGATGCTGCACCCAGTCCATTTGCACTTGATGCTGCACCCAGTCCACTTGCATATGATGCAGCACCCAGTCCATTCGCACATGATGCTGCACCCAGTACATTTGCACATGATGCTGCACCCAGTCCATTTGCACTTGATGCTGTACCCAGTCCATTTGCACATGATGCAGCACCCAGTCCATTTGCACATGATACTGCACCCAGTCCATTTGCACATGATGCTGCACCCAGTCCATTTGCACTTGATGCTGCACCCAGTCCATTTGCACATGATGCAGCACCCAGTCCATTTGCACATGATGCTGCACCCAGTCAATTTGCACATGATGCTGCACCAAGTCCATTTGCACTTTATGCTGCACCCAGTCAATGTGCACTTGATGCTGCACCCAGTCCATTTGCATATGATGCAGCACCCAGTCCATTCGCACATGATGCTGCACCCAGTCCATTTGCACATGATGCTGCACCCAGTCCATTCGCACATGATGCTGCACCCAGTTCATTTGCACATGTTGCTGCACCCAGTCCATTTGCACATGATGCTGCACCCAGTCCATTTGCACTTGATGCTGCATCCAGTCCATTTGCACATGATGCTGCACCCAGTCCATTCACACATGATGCAGCACCCAGTCCATTCACACATGATGCTGCACCCAGTCCATTCACACATGATTCAGCACCCTTTCCATTCACAAATGATGCAGCACCCAGTCCATTTGCACATGATGCTGCACCCAGTCCATTTGCATATAATGCTGCATCCAGTCCATTTGCACTTGATGCTGCACCCAGTCCATTCGCATATGATGCTGCATCCAGTCCATTCGCACATGATGCTGCATCCAGTCCATTTGCACATGGTGCTGCACCCAGTCCATTCGCACATGATGCAGCACCCAGTCCATTCACAAATGATGCAGCACCTAGTCCATTTGTACATGATGCTGCACCCAGTCCATTCGCACATGATGCTGCACCCAGTCCATTCACACATGATGCTGCACCCAGTCCATTCACACATGATTCAGCACCCAGTCCATTCACAAATGATGCAGCTCCCAGTCCATTTGCACATGATACTGCACCCAGTCCATTTGCATATAATGCTGCATCCAGTCCATTTGCACTTTATGCTGCACCCAGTCCTTTTGCACTTGATGCTGCACCCAGTCCATTTGCACATAATGCTGCACCCAGTCAATTTGCACATGATGCTGCACCCAGTCCATTTGCACTTGATGCTGCACCCAGTCAATTTGCACTTGATGCTGCACCCAGTCCATTTGCATATGATGCAGCACCCAGTCCATTCGCACATGATGCTGCACCCAGTCCATTTGCACATGATGCTGCACCCAGTCCATTCGCACATGATGCTGCACCCAGTTCATTTGCACATGTTGCTGCACCCAGTCCATTTGCACATGATGCTGCACCCAGTCCATTTGCACTTGATGCTGCATCCAGTCCATTTGCACATGATGCTGCACCCAGTCCATTCACACATGATGCAGCACCCAGTCCATTCACACATGATGCTGCACCCAGTCCATTCACACATGATTCAGCACCCTTTCCATTCACAAATGATGCAGCACCCAGTCAATTTGCACATGATGCTGCACCCAGTCCATTTGCATATAATGCTGCATCCAGTCCATTTGCACTTGATGCTGCACCCAGTCCATTCGCATATGATGCTGCATCCAGTCCATTCGCACATGATGCTGCATCCAGTCCATTTGCACATGGTGCTGCACCCAGTCCATTCGCACATGATGCAGCACCCAGTCCATTCACAAATGATGCAGCACCTAGTCCATTTGCACATGATGCTGCACCCAGTCCATTCGCACATGATGCTGCACCCAGTCCATTCACACATGATGCTGCAACCAGTCCATTCACACATGATTCAGCACCCAGTCCATTCACAAATGATGCAGCTCCCAGTCCATTTGCACATGATACTGCACCCAGTCCATTTGCATATAATGCTGCATCCAGTCCATTTGCACTTTATGCTGCACCCAGTCCTTTTGCACTTGATGCTGCACCCAGTCAATTCGCACATGATGCTGCATCCAGTCCATTTGCACATGATGCTGCACCCAGTCCATTCGCACATGATGCAGCACCCAGTCCATTCACAAATGATGCAGCACCCAGTCCATTTGCACATGATGCTGCACCCAGTCCATTTGCATATAATGCTGCATCCTGTCCATTTGCACTTGATGCTGCACCTAGTCCATTTGCACTTGATGCTGCACCCAGTCCATTCGCACCCAGTTCATTTGCACATGATGCTGCACCCAGTCCATTTGCACATGATGCTGCACCCAGTCCATTTGCACATGATGCTGCAACCAGTCCATTTGCATATGATGCTGCACCCAGTCCATTTGCACATGATGCTGCACCCAGTCCATTTGCATATGATGCAGCACCCAGTCCATTCACAAATGATGCAGCTCCCAGTCCATTTGCACATGATACTGCACCCAGTCCATTTGCATATAATGCTGCATCCAGTCCATTTGCACTTTATGCTGCACCCAGTCCTTTTGCACTTGATGCTGCACCCAGTCCATTCGCACATGATGCTGCATCCAGTCCATTTGCACATGATGCTGCACCCAGTCCATTCGCACATGATGCAGCACCCAGTCCATTCACAAATGATGCAGCACCCAGTCCATTTGCACATGATGCTGCACCCAGTCCATTTGCATATAATGCTGCATCCTGTCCATTTGCACATGATGCTGCACCTAGTCCATTTGCACTTGATGCTGCACCCAGTCCATTCGCACCCAGTTCATTTGCACATGATGCTGCACCCAGTCCATTTGCACATGATGCTGCACCCAGTCCATTTGCACATGATGCTGCAACCAGTCCATTTGCATATTATGCTGCACCCAGTCCATTTGCACATGATGCTGCACCCAGTCCATTTGCATATGATGCAGCACCCAGTCCATTCACAAATGATACAGCACCCAGTCCATTCACAAATGATGCTGCACCCAGTTTATTCACACATGATTCAGCACCTAGTCCGTTCACAAATGATGCAGCACCCAGTCCATTCACAAATGATGCTGCACCCAGTCCATTTGCACATGATGCAGAACCCAGCCCATTCACAAATGATGCAGCACCCAGTCCATTCACACATGATTCAGCACCCAGTCCATTCGCACATGATGCTGCATCCAGTCCATTTGCACATGATGCTGCATCCAGTCCATTCGCACATTATGCAGCACCCAGTCCATTTGCACATGATGCTGCACCCAGTCCATTTGCATATAATGCTGCATCCAGTCCATTTGCACTTGATGCTGCACCCAGTCCATTTGCATATGATGCTGCACCCAGTCCATTTGCACATGATGCTGCACCCAGTCCATTTGCAAATGATGCTGCACCCAGTCCATTTGCACTTGATCCTGCACCCAGTCCATTCGCACCCAGTTCATTTGCACATGATGCTGCACCCAGTCCATTTGCACATGATGCTGCACCCAGTCCATTTGCACATGATGCTGCACCCAGTCCATTCACAAACGATGCTGCACCCAGTCCATTCACACATGATTCAGCACCCAGTCCATTTGCACATGTTGCTGCACCCAGTCCATTTGCACATGATGCTGCATCCAGTCCATTTGCACATGATGCTGCACCCAGTCCATTCGCATATGATGCAGCACCCAGTCCATTCACAAATGATGCTGCACCCAGTCCATTCACACATGATGCTGTACCCAGTCCATTTGCGCATGATGCTGCACCCAGTCCATTTGCACATGATGCTGCACCCAGTCCATTTGCACTTGATGCTGCATCCAGTCCATTTGCACATGATGCTGCACCCAGTCCATTTGCACATGATGCTGCACCCAGTCCATTTGCACATGATGCTGCACCCAGTCCATTCGCATATGATTCAGCACCCAGTCCATTCACAAACGATGCTGCACCCAGTCCATTCACACATGATTCAGCACCCAGTCCATATGCACATGATGCTGCACCCAGTCCATTTGCACATGATGCTGCATCCAGTTCATTTGCACATGATGCTGCACCCAGTCCATTTGCACATGATGCTGCACCCAGTCCATTTGCACATGATGCTGCACCCAGTCCATTTGCACTTGATGCTGCACCCAGTCCATTCAGAAACGATGCTGCATAAAGTCCATTCACACATGATTCGGCACCCAGTCCATTTGCACATGATGCTGCACCCAGTCCATTTGCACATGATGCTGCATACAGTCCATTTGCACATGATGCTGCACCCAGTCCATTCACAAATGATGTTGCACCCACTCAATTTGCATATGATGCTGCATCCAGTCCATTTGCACTTGTTGCTGCACCCAGTCCATTTGCACTTGATGCTGCACCCAGTCCATTTGCATATGATGCTGCATCCAGTCCATTTGCACTTGATGCTGCACCCAGTTCATTTGCACTTGATGCTGCACCCAGTCCATTCACAAATGATGCTGCACCCAGTCCATTTGCATATGATGCTGCATCCAGTCCATTTGCATATGATGCTGGACCCAGTCCATTTGCACATGATGCTGCACCCAGTCCATTTGCACATGATTCTGCACCCAGTCCATTTGCACATGATGCTGCACCCAGTCCATTTGCAAATGATGCTGCACCCAGTCCATTTGCACATGATTCTGCACCCAGTCCATTTGCACTTGATGCTGCACCCAGTCCATTCACAAATGATGCAGCACCCAGTCCATTTGCACATGATGCTGCGCCCAGTCCATTTGCACATGATGCTGCACCCAGTCCATTTGCACTTGATGCTGCACCCAGTCCATTTGCATATGATGCAGCACACAGTCCATTCACACATGATGCAACACCCAGTCCATTCACACATGATGCTGCACCCAGTCCATTTGCACATGATGCTGCACCCAGTCCATTTGCACATGATGCTGCACCCAGTCCATCTGCACTTGATGCTGCACCCAGTCCATTTGCATATGATGCAGCACCCAGTCCATTTGCACATGATGCTGCACCCAGTCCATTTGCACATGATGCTGCACCCAGTCCATTTGCACTTGATACTGCACCCAGTCCATTTGCATATGATGCAGCACCCAGTCCATTCGCACATGATGCTGCACCCAGTCCATTTGCACTTGATGCTGTACCCAGTCCATTTGCACATGATGCAGCACCCAGTCCATTTGCACATGATACTGCACCCAGTCCATTTGCACATGATGCTGCACCCAGTCCATTTGCATATGATGCAGCACCCAGTCCATTTGCACATGATGCTGCACCCAGTCCATTTGCACATGATGCTGCACCCAGTCCATTTGCACTTGATACTGCACCCAGTCCATTTGCATATGATGCAGCACCCAGTCCATTCGCACATGATGCTGCACCCAGTCCATTTGCACATGATGCTGCACCCAGTCCATTTGCACTTGATGCTGTACCCAGTCCATTTGCACATGATGCAGCACCCAGTCCATTTGCACATGATACTGCACCCAGTCCATTTGCACATGATGCTGCACCCAGTCCATTTGCACTTGATGCTGCACCCAGTCCATTTGCACATGATGCAGCACCCAGTCCATTTGCACATGATGCTGCACCCAGTCAATTTGCACTTGATGCTGCACCCAGTCCATTTGCATATGATGCAGCACCCAGTCCATTCGCACATGATGCTGCACCCAGTCCATTTGCACATGATGCTGCACCCAGTCCATTCGCACATGATGCTGCACCCAGTTCATTTGCACATGTTGCTGCACCCAGTCCATTTGCACATGATGCTGCACCCAGTCCATTTGCACTTGATGCTGCATCCAGTCCATTTGCACATGATGCTGCACCCAGTCCATTCACACATGATGCAGCACCCAGTCCATTCACACATGATGCTGCACCCAGTCCATTCACACATGATTCAGCACCCAGTCCATTCACAAATGATGCAGCACCCAGTCCATTTGCACATGATGCTGCACCCAGTCCATTTGCATATAATGCTGCATCCAGTCCATTTGCACTTGATGCTGCACCCAGTCCATTCGCATATGATGCTGCATCCAGTCCATTCGCACATGATGCTGCATCCAGTCCATTTGCACATGATGCAGCACCTAGTCCATTTGCACATGATGCTGCACCCAGTCCATTCGCATATGATGCTGCATCCAGTCCATTCGCACATGATGCTGCATCCAGTCCATTTGCACATGATGCTGCACCCAGTCCATTCGCACATGATGCAGCACCCAGTCCATTCGCAAATGATGCAGCACCTAGTCCATTTGCACATGATGCTGCACCCAGTCCATTCGCACATGATGCTGCACCCAGTCCATTCACACATGATGCTGCACCCAGTCCATTCACACATGATTCAGCACCCAGTCCATTCACAAATGATGCAGCTCCCAGTCCATTTGCACATGATACTGCACCCAGTCCATTTGCATATAATGCTGCATCCAGTCCATTTGCACTTTATGCTGCACCCAGTCCTTTTGCACTTGATGCTGCACCCAGTCCATTCGCACATGATGCTGCATCCAGTCCATTTGCACATGATGCTGCACCCAGTCCATTCGCACATGATGCAGCACCCAGTCCTTTCACAAATGATGCAGCACCCAGTCCATTTGCACATGATGCTGCACCCAGTCCATTTGCATATAATGCTGCATCCTGTCCATTTGCACTTGATGCTGCACCCAGTCCATTTGCATATGATGCTGCACCCAGTCCATTTGCACATGATGCTGCACCTAGTCCATTTGCACTTGATGCTGCACCCAGTCCATTCGCACCCAGTTCATTTGCACATGATGCTGCACCCAGTCCATTTGCACATGATGCTGCACCCAGTCCATTTGCACATGATGCTGCAACCAGTCCATTTGCATATGATGCTGCACCCAACCCATTTGCACATGATGCTGCACCCAGTCCATTTGCATATGATGCAGCACCCAGTCCATTCACAAATGATACAGCACCCAGTCCATTCACAAATGATGCTGCACCCAGTTTATTCACACATGATTCAGCACCTAGTCCGTTCACAAATGATGCAGCACCCAGTCCATTCACAAATGATGCTGCACCCAGTCCATTTGCACATGATGCAGAACCCAGTCCATTCACAAATGATGCAGCACCCAGTCCATTCACACATGATTCAGCACCCAGTCCATTCGCACATGATGCTGCATCCAGTCCATTTGCACATGATGCTGCATCCAGTCCATTCGCACATGATGCAGCACCCAGTCCATTTGCACATGATGCTGCACCCAGTCCATTTGCATATAATGCTGCATCCAGTCCATTTGCACTTGATGCTGCACCCAGTCCATTTGCATATGATGCTGCACCCAGTCCATTTGCACATGATGCTGCACCCAGTCCATTTGCAAATGATGCTGCACCCAGTCCATTTGCACTTGATGCTGCACCCAGTCCATTCGCACCCAGTTCATTTGCACATGATGCTGCACCCAGTCCATTTGCACATGATGCTGCACCCAGTCCATTTGCACATGATGCTGCACCCAGTCCATTTGCACATGATGCTGCACCCAGTCCATTTGCATATGATGCTGCACCCAGTCCATTCACACATGATTCAGCACCCAGTCCATTTGCACATGATGCTGCACCCAGTCCATTTGCACATGATGCTGCACCCAGTCCATTTGCATATGATGCTGCACCCAGTCCATTTGCATATGATGCTGCACCCAGTCCATTCGCACATGATGCTGCACCCAGTCCATTCGCATATGATGCTGCACCCAGCCCATTTGCATATGATGCTGCACCCAGTCCATTTGCACATGATGCTGCACCCAGTCCATTTGCACATGATGCTGCACCCAGTCCATTTGCATATGATGCTGCACCCAGTCCATTCACACATGATTCAGCACCCAGTCCATTTGCACATGATGCTGCACCCAGTCCATTTGCACATGATGCAGCACCCAGTCCATTTGCACATGATGCTGCACCCATTCCATTTGCATATGATGCTGCACCCAGTCCATTCACACATGATTCAGCACCCAGTCCATTTGCACATGATGCTGCACCCAGTCCATTTGCACATGATGCTGCACCCAGTTCATTTGCATATGATGCTGCACCCAGTCCATTTGCATATGATGCTGCACCCAGTCCATTCGCACATGATGCTGCACCCAGTCCATTCGCATATGATGCTGCACCCAGTCCATTCACAAATGATGCTGCACCCTGTCCATTTGCACATGATGCAGCACCCAGTCCATTCACAAATGATGCAGCACCTAGTCCATTCACACATGATTCAGCACCCAGTCCATTCGCACATGATGCTGCATCCAGTCCATTTGCACATGATGCTGCACCCATCCATTCGCACATGATGCAGCACCCAGTCCATTCACAAATAATGCAGCACCCAGTCCATTTGCACATGATGCTGCACCCAGTCCATTTGCATATAATGCTGCATCCAGTCCATTTGCACTTGATGCTGCACCCAGTCCATTTGCACCCAGTTCATTTGCACATGATGCTGCACCCAGTCCATTCACAAATGATGCTGCACCCAGTCCATTTGCACATGATGCAGCACCCAGTCCATTCACAAATGATGCAGCACCCAGTCCATTCACACATGATTCAGCACCCAGTCCATTCGCACATGATGCTGCATCCAGTCCATTTGCACATGATGCTGCACCCAGTCCATTTGCACATGATGCTGCACCCAGTCAATTCACAAATGATGCAGTACCCAGTCCATTTGCACATGATGCTGCACCCAGTCCATTTGCATATAATGCTGCATCCAGTCCATTTGCACTTGATGCTGCACCCAGTCCATTCGCACCCAGTTCATTTGCACATGATGCTGCGCCCAGTCCATTTGCACATGATGCTGCACCCAGTCCATTTGCATATGATGCTGCGCCCAGTCCATTTGCCCATGATGCTGCACCCAGTCCATTTGCACATGATGCTGCACCCAGTCCATTTGCATATGATGCTGCACCCAGTCCATTCACACATGATTCAGCACCCAGTCCATTCGCACATGATGCTGCACCCAGTCCATTCGCATATGATGCTGCACCCAGTCCATTTGCATATGATGCTGCACCCAGTCCATTCGCATATGATGCTGCACCCAGTCCATTCACACATGATGCTGCATCCAGTCCATTCACACATCATTCAGCACCTAGTCCATTCGCACATGATGCAGAACCCAGTCCATTCACAAATGATGCAGCACCCAGTCCATTTGCACATGATGCTGCACCCAGTCCATTTGCATATAATGCTGCATCCAGTCCATTTGCACTTGATGCTGCACCCAGTCCATTTGCATATGATGCTGCACCCAGTCCATTTGCACATGATGCAGCACCCAGTCCATTTGCACTTGATGCTGCACCCAGTCCATTCACACCCAGTTCATTTGCACATGATACTGCACCCAGTCCATTTGCACATGATGCTGCACCCAGTCCATTTGCACTTGATGCTGCACCCAGTCCATTTGCATATGATGCTGCACCCAGTCCATTTGCACATGATGCAGCACCCAGTCCATTTGCACTTGATGCTGCACCCAGTCCATTCACACCCAGTCCATTCACAAGTGATGCAGCACCCAGTCCATTTGCACATGATGCTGCACCCAGTCCATTTGCATATAATGCTGCATCCAGTCCATTTGCACTTGATGCTGCACCCAGTCCATTTGCATATGATGCTGCACCCAGTCCATTTGCACATGATGCAGCACCCAGTCCATTTGCACTTGATGCTGCACCCAGTCCATTCACACCCAGTTCATTTGCACATGATACTGCACCCAGTCCATTTGCACTTGATGCTGCACCCAGTCCATTTGCACTTGATGCTGCACCCAGTCCATTCACACCCAGTTCATTTGCACATGATGCTGCACCCAGTCCGTTTGCACATGATGATGCACCCAGTCCATTTGCATATGATGCTGCACCCAGTCCATTTGCACATGATGCTGCACCCAGTCCATTTGCACATGATGCTGCACCCAGTCCATTTGCATATGATGCTGCACCCAGTCCATTCACAAATGATGCTGCACCCAGTCCATTTGCACATGATGCTGCACCCAGTCCATTCGCATATGATGCTGCACCCAGTCCATTCACAAATGATGCTGCACCCAGTCCATTCACACATCATTCAGCACCCAGTCCATTCGCACATGATGCTGCATCCAGTCCATTTGCACATGATGCTGCACCCAGTCCATTCGCACATGATGCTGCACCCAGTCCATTTGCATATGATGCTGCACCCAGTCCATTCACACATGATTCAGAACCCAGTCCATTCGCACATGATGCTGCACCCAGTCCATTCACACATGATTCAGCACCCAGTCCATTCGCACATGTTGCTGCACCCAGTCCATTCGCATATGATGCTGCACCCAGTCCATTCACAAATGATGCTGCACCCAGTCCATTCACACATCATTCAGCACCCAGTCCATTTGCACATGATGCTGCACCCAGTCCATTTGCACATGATGCAGCACCCAGTCCATTTGCACATGATGCTGCACCCAGTCCATTTGCACATGATTCAGCACCCAGTCCATTCGCACATGATGCTGCATCCAGTCCATTCGCACATGATGCAGAACCCAGTCCATTCACAAATGATGCAGCACCCAGTCCATTTGCACATGATGCTGCACCCAGTCCATTTGCATATAATGCTGCATCCAGTCCATTTGCACTTGATGCTGCACCAAGTCCATTTGCATATGATGCTGCACCCAGTCCATTTGCACATGATGCTGCACCCAGTCCATTTGCACTTGATGCTGCACCCAGTCCATTCACACCCAGTTCATTTGCACATGATACTGCACCCAGTCCATTTGCACATGATGCTGCACCCAGTCCATTTGCACTTGATGCTGCACCCAGTTTATTCACACCCAGTTCATTTGCACATGATGCTGCACCCAGTCCGTTTGCACATGATGATGCACCCAGTCCATTTGCATATGATGCTGCACCCAGTCCATTTGCACATGATGCTGCACCCAGTCCATTTGCACATGATGCTGCACCCAGTCCATTTGCATATGATGCTGCACCCAGTCCATTCACACATGATTCAGCACCCAGTCCATTTGCACATGATGCTGCACCCAGTCCATTTGCACATGATGCTGCACCCAGTCCATTCACAAATGATGCTGCACCCAGTCCATTTGCATATGATGCTGCACCCAGTCTATTCACACATGATGCTGCACCCAGTCCATTTGCACATGATGCTGCACCCAGTCCATTTGCACTTGATGCTGCATCCAGTCCATTTGCACATGATGCTGCACCAAGTCCATTTGCACATGATGCTGCACCCAGTCCATGTGCACTTGATGCTGCATCCAGTCCATTTGCACATGATGCTGCACCCAGTCCATTTGCACATGATGCTGCACCCAGTCCATTTGCACTTGATGCTGCACCCAGTCCATTTGCACATGATGCAGCACCCAGTGCATTTGCATACGATGCAGCACCCAGTCCATTCACAAACGATGCTGCACCAGTCCATTCACACATGATTCAGTACCCAGTCCATTTGCACATGATGCTGCACCCAGTCCATTTGCACATGATGCTGCACCCAGTCCATTTGCACATGATGCTGCACCCAGTCCATTTGCATATGATGCAGCACCCAGTCCATTCACAAACGATGCTGCACCCAGTCCATTCACACATGATTCAGCACCCAGTCCATTTGCACATGATGCTGCACCCAGTCCATTTGCACATGATGCTGCACCCAGTCCATTTGCACATGATGCTGCATCCAGTCCATTTGCACATGATGCTGCACCCAGTCCATTTGCATATGATGCAGCACCCAGTCCATTCACAAACGATGCTGCACCCAGTCCATTCACACATGATTCAGCACCCAGTCCATTTGCACATGATGCTGCACCCAGTCCATTTGCACATGAAGCTGCACCCAGTCCATTTGCACATGATGCTGCACCCAGTCCATTTGCACATGATGCTGCATCCAGTCCATTTGCACATGATGCTGCACCCAGTCCATTCGCATATGATGCAGCACCCAGTCCATTCACAAACGATGCTGCACCCAGTCCATTCACACATGATTCAGCACCCAGTCCATTTGCACTTGATGCTGCACCCAGTCCATTTGCACATGATGCTGCATCCAGTCCATTTGCACATGATGCTGCACCCAGTCCATTTGCACATGATACTGCACCCAGTCCATTTGCACTTGATGCTGCACCCAGTCCATTCAGAAACGATGCTGCACCCAGTCCATTCACACATGATTCAGCACCCAGTCCATTTGCACATGATGCTGCATCCAGTCCATTTGCACATGATGCTGCACCCAGTCCATTCGCATATGATTCAGCACCCAGTCCATGTGCACTTGATGCTGCACCCAGTCCATTTGCACTTGATGCTGCACCCAGTCCATTTGCACATGATGCTGCACCCAGTCCATTTGCACATGAGGCTGCACCCAGTCTATTTGCACATGAGGCTGCACCCAGTCTATTTGCACATGATGCAGCACCCAGTCCATTTGCACATGATGCTGCTCCCAGTCCATTTGCATATAATGCTGCATCCTGTCCATTTGCACTTGATGCTGCACCCAGTCCATTTGCATATGATGCTGCACCCAGTCCATTTGCACATGATGCTGCACCCAGTCCATTTGCACTTGATGCTGCACCCAGTCCATTCGCACCCAGTTCATTTGCACATGATGCTGCACCCAGTCCATTTGCACATGATGCTGCACCCAGTCCATTTGCACATGATGCTGCAACCAGTCCATTTGCATATGATGCTGCACCCAACCCATTTGCACATGATGCTGCACCCAGTCCATTTGCATATGATGCAGCACCCAGTCCATTCACAAATGATACAGCACCCAGTCCATTCACAAATGATGCTGCACCCAGTTTATTCACACATGATTCAGCACCTAGTCCGTTCACAAATGATGCAGCACCCAGTCCATTCACAAATGATGCTGCACCCAGTCCATTTGCACATGATGCAGAACCCAGTCCATTCACAAATGATGCAGCACCCAGTCCATTCACACATGATTCAGCACCCAGTCCATTCGCACATGATGCTGCATCCAGTCCATTTGCACATGATGCTGCATCCAGTCCATTCGCACATGATGCAGCACCCAGTCCATTTGCACATGATGCTGCACCCAGTCCATTTGCATATAATGCTGCATCCAGTCCATTTGCACTTGATGCTGCACCCAGTCCATTTGCATATGATGCTGCACCCAGTCCATTTGCACATGATGCTGCACCCAGTCCATTTGCAAATGATGCTGCACCCAGTCCATTTGCACTTGATGCTGCACCCAGTCCATTCGCACCCAGTTCATTTGCACATGATGCTGCACCCAGTCCATTTGCACATGATGCTGCACCCAGTCCATTTGCACATGATGCTGCACCCAGTCCATTTGCACATGATGCTGCACCCAGTCCATTTGCATATGATGCTGCACCCAGTCCATTCACACATGATTCAGCACCCAGTCCATTTGCACATGATGCTGCACCCAGTCCATTTGCACATGATGCTGCACCCAGTCCATTTGCATATGATGCTGCACCCAGTCCATTTGCATATGATGCTGCACCCAGTCCATTCGCACATGATGCTGCACCCAGTCCATTCGCATATGATGCTGCACCCAGCCCATTTGCATATGATGCTGCACCCAGTCCATTTGCACATGATGCTGCACCCAGTCCATTTGCACATGATGCTGCACCCAGTCCATTTGCATATGATGCTGCACCCAGTCCATTCACACATGATTCAGCACCCAGTCCATTTGCACATGATGCTGCACCCAGTCCATTTGCACATGATGCAGCACCCAGTCCATTTGCACATGATGCTGCACCCAGTCCATTTGCATATGATGCTGCACCCAGTCCATTCACACATGATTCAGCACCCAGTCCATTTGCACATGATGCTGCACCCAGTCCATTTGCACATGATGCTGCACCCAGTTCATTTGCATATGATGCTGCACCCAGTCCATTCGCATATGACGCTGCACCCAGTCCATTCGCACATGATGCTGCACCCAGTCCATTCGCACATGATGCTGCACCCAGTCCATTCACAAATGATGCTGCACCCAGTCCATTCGCACATGATGCAGCACCCAGTCCATTCACAAATGATGCAGCACCTAGTCCATTCACACATGATTCAGCACCCAGTCCATTCGCACATGATGCTGCATCCAGTCCATTTGCACATGATGCTGCACCCAGTCCATTCGCACATGATGCAGCACCCAGTCCATTCACAAATAATGCAGCACCCAGTCCATTTGCACATGACGCTGCACCCAGTCCATTTGCATATAATGCTGCATCCAGTCCATTTGCACTTGATGCTGCACCCAGTCCATTTGCACCCAGTTCATTTGCACATGATGCTGCACCCAGTCCATTCACAAATGATGCTGCACCCAGTCCATTTGCACATGATGCAGCACCCAGTCCATTCACAAATGATGCAGCACCCAGTCCATTCACACATGATTCAGCACCCAGTCCATTCGCACATGATGCTGCATCCAGTCCATTTGCACATGATGCTGCACCCAGTCCATTTGCACATGATGCTGCACCCAGTCCATTCACAAATGATGCAGTACCCAGTCCATTTGCACATGATGCTGCACCCAGTCCATTTGCATATAATGCTGCATCCAGTCCATTTGCACTTGATGCTGCACCCAGTCCATTCGCACCCAGTTCATTTGCACATGATGCTGCGCCCAGTCCATTTGCACATGATGCTGCACCCAGTCCATTTGCATATGATGCTGCGCCCAGTCCATTTGCCCATGATGCTGCACCCAGTCCATTTGCACATGATGCTGCACCCAGTCCATTTGCATATGATGCTGCACCCAGTCCATTCACACATGATTCAGCACCCAGTCCATTCGCACATGATGCTGCACCCAGTCCATTCGCATATGATGCTGCACCCAGTCCATTTGCATATGATGCTGCACCCAGTCCATTCGCATATGATGCTGCACCCAGTCCATTCACACATGATGCTGCATCCAGTCCATTCACACATCATTCAGCACCTAGTCCATTCGCACATGATGCAGAACCCAGTCCATTCACAAATGATGCAGCACCCAGTCCATTTGCACATGATGCTGCACCCAGTCCATTTGCATATAATGCTGCATCCAGTCCATTTGCACTTGATGCTGCACCCAGTCCATTTGCATATGATGCTGCACCCAGTCCATTTGCACATGATGCAGCACCCAGTCCATTTGCACTTGATGCTGCACCCAGTCCATTCACACCCAGTTCATTTGCACATGATACTGCACCCAGTCCATTTGCACATGATGCTGCACCCAGTCCATTTGCACTTGATGCTGCACCCAGTCCATTTGCATATGATGCTGCACCCAGTCCATTTGCACATGATGCAGCACCCAGTCCATTTGCACTTGATGCTGCACCCAGTCCATTCACACCCAGTCCATTCACAAATGATGCAGCACCCAGTCCATTTGCACATGATGCTGCACCCAGTCCATTTGCATATAATGCTGCATGCAGTCCATTTGCACTTGATGCTGCACCCAGTCCATTTGCATATGATGCTGCACCCAGTCCATTTGCACATGATGCAGCACCCAGTCCATTTGCACTTGATGCTGCACCCAGTCCATTCACACCCAGTTCATTTGCACATGATACTGCACCCAGTCCATTTGCACATGATGCTGCACCCAGTCCATTTGCACTTGATGCTGCACCCAGTCCATTCACACCCAGTTCATTTGCACATGATGCTGCACCCAGTCCGTTTGCACATGATGATGCACCCAGTCCATTTGCATATGATGCTGCACCCAGTCCATTTGCACATGATGCTGCACCCAGTCCATTTGCACATGATGCTGCACCCAGTCCATTTGCATATGATGCTGCACCCAGTCCATTCACAAATGATGCTGCACCCAGTCCATTTGCACATGATGCTGCACCCAGTCCATTCGCATATGATGCTGCACCCAGTCCATTCACAAATGATGCTGCACCCAGTCCATTCACACATCATTCAGCACCCAGTCCATTCGCACATGATGCTGCATCCAGTCCATTTGCACATGATGCTGCACCCAGTCCATTCGCACATGATGCAGCACCCAGTCCATTTGCACATGATGCTGCACCCAGTCCATTTGCATATAATGCTGCATCCAGTCCATTTGCACTTGATACTGCACCCAGTCCATTTGCACCCAGTTCATTTGCACATGATGCTGCACCAGTCCATTTGCACATGATGCAGCACCCAGTCCATTTGCACTTGATGCTGCACCCAGTCCATTCACACCCAGTTCATTTGCACATGATACTGCACCCAGTCCATTTGCACATGATGCTGCACCCAGTCCATTTGCACTTGATGCTGCACCCAGTCCATTCACACCCAGTTCATTTGCACATGATGCTGCACCCAGTCCGTTTGCACATGATGATGCACCCAGTCCATTTGCATATGATGCTGCACCCAGTCCATTTGCACATGATGCTGCACCCAGTCCATTTGCACATGATGCTGCACCCAGTCCATTTGCATATGATGCTGCACCCAGTCCATTCACAAATGATGCTGCACCCAGTCCATTTGCACATGATGCTGCACCCAGTCCATTCGCATATGATGCTGCACCCAGTCCATTCACAAATGATGCTGCACCCAGTCCATTCACACATCATTCAGCACCCAGTCCATTTGCACATGATGCTGCACCCAGTCCATTTGCACATGATGCTGCACCCAGTCCATTTGCATATGATGCTGCACCCAGTCCATTCACAAATGATGCTGCACCCAGTCCATTTGCACATGATGCTGCACCCAGTCCATTCGCATATGATGCTGCACCCAGTCCATTCACAAATGATGCTGCACCCAGTCCATTCACACATCATTCAGCACCCAGTCCATTCGCACATGATGCTGCATCCAGTCCATTTGCACATGATGCTGCACCCAGTCCATTCGCACATGATGCAGCACCCAGTCCATTTGCACATGATGCTGCACCCAGTCCATTTGCATATAATGCTGCATCCAGTCCATTTGCACTTGATACTGCACCCAGTCCATTTGCACCCAGTTCATTTGCACATGATGCTGCACCAGTCCATTTGCACATGATGCTGCACCCAGTCCATTTGCACCCAGTTCATTTGCACATGATGCTGCACCAGTCCATTTGCACATGATGCTGCACCCAGTCCATTTGCATATGATGCTGCACCCAGTCCATTCACACATGATTCAGAACCCAGTCCATTCGCACATGATGCTGCACCCAGTCCATTCGCATATGATGCTGCACCCAGTCCATTCACAAATGATGCTGCACCCAGTCCATTCACACATCATTCAGCACCCAGTCCATTTGCACATGATGCTGCACCCAGTCCATTTGCACATGATGCAGCACCCAGTCCATTTGCACATGATGCTGCACCCAGTCCATTTGCACATGATTCAGCACCCAGTCCATTCGCACATGATGCTGCATCCAGTCCATTCGCACATGATGCAGAACCCAGTCCATTCACAAATGATGCAGCACCCAGTCCATTTGCACATGATGCTGCACCCAGTCAATTTGCATATAATGCTGCATCCAGTCCATTTGCACTTGATGCTGCACCAAGTCCATTTGCATATGATGCTGCACCCAGTCCATTTGCACATGATGCTGCACCCAGTCCATTTGCACTTGATGCTGCACCCAGTCCATTCACACCCAGTTCATTTGCACATGATACTGCACCCAGTCCATTTGCACATGATGCTGCACCCAGTCCATTTGCACTTGATGCTGCACCCAGTCCATTCACACCCAGTTCATTTGCACATGATGCTGCACCCAGTCCGTTTGCACATGATGATGCACCCAGTCCATTTGCATATGATGCTGCACCCAGCCATTTGCACATGATGCTGCACCCAGTCCATTTGCACATGATGCTGCACCCAGTCCATTTGCATATGATGCTGCACCCAGTCCATTCACACATGATTCAGCACCCAGTCCATTTGCACATGATGCTGCACCCAGTCCATTTGCACATGATGCTGCACCCAGTCCATTCACAAATGATGCTGCACCCAGTCCATTTGCATATGATGCTGCACCCAGTCTATTCACACATGATGCTGCACCCAGTCCATTTGCACATGATGCTGCACCCAGTCCATTTGCACTTGATGCTGCATCCAGTCCATTTGCACATGATGCTGCACCAAGTCCATTTGCACATGATGCTGCACCCAGTCCATGTGCACTTGATGCTGCATCCAGTCCATTTGCACATGATGCTGCACCCAGTCCATTTGCACATGATGCTGCACCCAGTCCATTTGCACTTGATGCTGCACCCAGTCCATTTGCACATGATGCAGCACCCAGTGCATTTGCATACGATGCAGCACCCAGTCCATTCACAAACGATGCTGCACCAGTCCATTCACACATGATTCAGTACCCAGTCCATTTGCACATGATGCTGCACCCAGTCCATTTGCACATGATGCTGCACCCAGTCCATTTGCACATGATGCTGCACCCAGTCCATTCGCATATGATGCAGCACCCAGTCCATTCACAAACGATGCAGCACCCAGTCCATTCACACATGATTCAGCACCCAGTCCATTTGCACATGATGCTGCACCCAGTCCATTTGCACATGATGCTGCACCCAGTCCATTTGCACATGATGCTGCATCCAGTCCATTTGCACATGATGCTGCACCCAGTCCATTTGCATATGATGCAGCACCCAGTCCATTCACAAACGATGCTGCACCCAGTCCATTCACACATGATTCAGCACCCAGTCCATTTGCACATGATGCTGCACCCAGTCCATTTGCACATGAAGCTGCACCCAGTCCATTTGCACATGATGCTGCACCCAGTCCATTTGCACATGATGCTGCATCCAGTCCATTTGCACATGATGCTGCACCCAGTCCATTCGCATATGATGCAGCACCCAGTCCATTCACAAACGATGCTGCACCCAGTCCATTCACACATGATTCAGCACCCAGTCCATTTGCACATGATGCTGCACCCAGTCCATTTGCACATGATGCTGCATCCAGTCCATTTGCACATGATGCTGCATCCAGTCCATTTGCACATGATGCTGCACCCAGTCCATTCGCATATGATGCAGCACCCAGTCCATTCACAAACGATGCTGCACCCAGTCCATTCACACATGATTCAGCACCCAGTCCATTTGCACATGATGCTGCACCCAGTCCATTTGCACATGATGCTGCATCCAGTCCATTTGCACATGATGCTGCACCCAGTCCATTCGCATATGATTCAGCACCCAGTCCATGTGCACTTGATGCTGCACCCAGTCCATTTGCACTTGATGCTGCACCCAGTCCATTTGCACATGATGCTGCACCCAGTCCATTTGCACATGAGGCTGCACCCAGTCTATTTGCACATGAGGCTGCACCCAGTCTATTTGCACATGATGCAGCACCCAGTCCATTTGCACATGATGCTGCACCCAGTCCATTTGCATATAATGCTGCATCCTGTCCATTTTCACTTGATGCTGCACCCAGTCCATTTGCATATGATGCTGCACCCAGTCCATTTGCACATGATGCTGCACCTAGTCCATTTGCACTTGATGCTGCACCCAGCCAATTCGCACCCAGTTCATTTGCACATGATGCTGCACCCAGTCCATTTGCACATGATGCTGCACCCAGTCCATTTGCACATGATGCTGCAACCAGTCCATTTGCATATGATGCTGCACCCAACCCATTTGCACATGATGCTGCACCCAGTCCATTTGCATATGATGCAGCACCCAGTCCATTCACAAATGATACAGCACCCAGTCCATTCACAAATGATGCTGAACCCAGTTTATTCACACATGATTCAGCACCTAGTCCGTTCACAAATGATGCAGCACCCAGTCCATTCACAAATGATGCTGCACCCAGTCCATTTGCACATGATGCAGAACCCAGTCCATTCACAAATGATGCAGCACCCAGTCCATTCACACATGATTCAGCACCCAGTCCATTCGCACATGATGCTGCATCCAGTCCATTTGCACATGATGCTGCATCCAGTCCATTCGCACATGATGCAGCACCCAGTCCATTTGCACATGATGCTGCACCCAGTCCATTTGCATATAATGCTGCATCCAGTCCATTTGCACTTGATGCTGCACCCAGTCCATTTGCATATGATGCTGCACCCAGTCCATTTGCACATGATGCTGCACCCAGTCCATTTGCAAATGATGCTGCACCCAGTCCATTTGCACTTGATGCTGCACCCAGTCCATTCGCACCCAGTTCATTTGCACATGATGCTGCACCCAGTCCATTTGCACATGATGCTGCACCCAGTCCATTTGCACATGATGCTGCACCCAGTCCATTTGCACATGATGCTGCACCCAGTCCATTTGCATATGATGCTGCACCCAGTCCATTCACACATGATTCAGCACCCAGTCCATTTGCACATGATGCTGCACCCAGTCCATTTGCACATGATGCTGCACCCAGTCCATTTGCATATGATGCTGCACCCAATCCATTTGCACATGATGCTGCACCCAGTCCATTTGCACATGATGCAGCACCCAGTCCATTTGCACATGATGCTGCACCCAGGCCATTTGCATATAATGCTGCATCCAGTCCATTTGCACTTGATGCTGCACCCAGTCCTTTTGCACTTGATGCTGCACCCAGTCCATTCGCACATGATGCTGCATCCAGTCCATTCGCACATGATGCTGTACCCAGTCCATTCGCACATGATGCAGCACCCAGTCCATTCACAAATGATGCAGCACCCAGTCCATTTGCACATGATGCAGCACCCAGTCCATTTGCATATAATGCTGCATCCAGACCATTTGCACTTGATGCTGCACTCAGTCCATTTGCACATGATGCTGCACCCAGTCCATTTGCACATGATGCTGCACCCAGTCCATTTGCACTTGATGCTGCACCCAGTCCATTCGCACCCAGTTCATTTGCACATGATGCTGCACCCAGTCCATTTGCACATGATGCTGGACCCAGTCCATTTGCACATGATGCTGCACCCAGTCCATTTGCATATGATGCTGCACCCAGTCCATTTGCACATGATGCTGCACCCAGTCCATTTGCACATGATGCTGCATCCAGTCCATTTGCACATGATGCTGCACCCAGTCCATTCGCACATGATGCAGCACCCAGTCCATTTGCACATGATGCTGCACCCAGTCCATTTGCATATAATGCTGCATCCAGTCCATTTGCACTTGATGCTGCACCCAGTCCATTTGCATATGATGCTGCACCCAATCCATTTGCACATGATGCTGCACCCAGTCCATTTGCACATGATGCTGCACCCAGTCCATTTGCACTTGATGTGGCACCCAGTCCATTCGCACCCAGTTCATTTGCACATGATGCTGCACCCAGTCCATTTGCACATGATGCTGCACCCAGTCCATTTGCATATGATGCTGCACCCAGTCCATTTCTGAATGGTGCTGCACCCAGTCCATTTGCATATGATGCTGCACCCAGTCCATTCACACATGATTCAGCACCCAGTCCATTTGCACATGATGCTGCACCCAGTCCATTTGCACTTGATGCTGCACCCAGTCCATTTGCATATGATGCAGCACCCAGTCCATTCGCACATGATGCTGCACCCAGTCCATACGTACATGATGCTGCACCCAGTCCATTTGCACATGATGCTGCACCCAGTCCATTTGCACATGATGCTGCACCCAGTCCATTTCCACTTGATGCTGCACCCAGTCCATTTGCACATGATGCTGCACCCAGTCCATTCGCACATGATGCAGCACCCAGTCCATTCACACAAGATGCAGCACCCAGTCCATTCGCACATGATGCTGCACCCAGTCCATTCACACATGATGCAGCACCCAGTCCATTTGCACATGATGCTGCACCCAGTCCATTCGCAAATGATGCAGCACCCAGTCCATTTGCACATGATGCTGCACCCAGTCCATTTGCATATAATGCTGCATCCAGTCCATTTGCACTTGATGCTGCACCCAGTCCATTTGCATATGATGCTGCACCCAGTACATTCGCACATGATGCTGCATCCAGTCCATTTGCACATGATGCTGCACCCAGTCCATTCGCACACGATGCAGCACCCAGTCCATTCACAAATGATGCAGCACCCAGTCCATTTGCACATGATGCTGCACCCAGTCCATTCGCACATGATGCTGCACCCAGTCCATTCACACATGATGCTGCACCCAGTCCATTCACACATGATGCTGCACCCAGTCCATTCACACATGATTCAGCACCCAGTCCATTCACAAATGATGCAGCACCTAGTCCATTTGCACATGATGCTGCACCCAGTCCATTTGCATATAATGCTGCATCCAGTTCATTTGCACTTGATGCTGCACCCAGTCCTTTTGCACTTGATGCTGCACCCAGTCCATTCGCACATGATGCTGCATCCAGTCCATTCGCACATGATGCTGTACCCAGTCCATTCGCACATGATGCAGCACCCAGTCCATTCACAAATGATGCAGCACCCAGTCCATTTGCACATGATGCTGCACCCAGTCCATTTGCACATGAGGCTGCACCCAGTCCATTTGCAGTTGATGCTGCACCCAGTCCATTCGCACCCAGTTCATTTGCACATGATGCTGCACCCAGTCCATTTGCACATGATGCTGTACCCAGTCCATTTGCATATGATGATGCACCCAGTCCATTTGCATATGATGCTGCACCCAGTCCATTTGCACATGATGCTGCACCCAGTCCATTTGCATATGATGCAGCACCCAGTCCATTTGCACTTGATGCTGCACCCAGTCCATTTGCATATGATGCTGCACCCAATCCATTTGCACATGATGCTGCATCCAGTCCATTTGCACATGATGCAGCACCCAGTCCATTTGCACATGATGCTGCACCCAGGCCATTTGCATATAATGCTGCATCCAGTCCATTTGCACTTAATGCTGCACCCAGTCCTTTTGCACTTGATGCTGCACCCAGTCCATTCGCACATGATGCTGCATCCAGTCCATTCGCACATGATGCTGTACCTAGTCCATTTGCATATGATGCTGCACCCAGTCCATTCACATATGATTCAGCACCCAGTCCATTTGCACATGATTCTGCACCCAGTCCATTTGCACATGATGCTGCACCCAGTCCATTTGCATATGATGCTGCACCTAGTCCATTTGCATATGATGCTGCATCCAGTCCATTTGCACATGATGCAGCACCCAGTCCATTTGCACATGATGCTGCACCCAGGCCATTTGCATATAATGCTGCATCCAGTCCATTTGCACTTAATGCTGCACCCAGTCCTTTTGCACTTGATGCTGCACCCAGTCCATTTGCATATGATGCTGCGCCCAGTCCATTTGCCCATGATGCTGCACCCAGTCCATTTGCACATGATGCTGCACCCAGTCCATTTGCATATGATGCTGCACCCAGTCCATTCACACATGATTCAGCACCCAGTCCATTCGCACATGATGCTGCACCCAGTCCATTCGCATATGATGCTGCACCCAGTCCATTTGCATATGATGCTGCACCCAGTCCATTCGCATATGATGCTGCACCCAGTCCATTCACACATGATGCTGCATCCAGTCCATTCACACATCATTCAGCACCTAGTCCATTCGCACATGATGCAGAACCCAGTCCATTCACAAATGATGCAGCACCCAGTCCATTTGCACATGATGCTGCACCCAGTCCATTTGCATATAATGCTGCATCCAGTCCATTTGCACTTGATGCTGCACCCAGTCCATTTGCATATGATGCTGCACCCAGTCCATTTGCACATGATGCAGCACCCAGTCCATTTGCACTTGATGCTGCACCCAGTCCATTCACACCCAGTTCATTTGCACATGATACTGCACCCAGTCCATTTGCACATGATGCTGCACCCAGTCCATTTGCACTTGATGCTGCACCCAGTCCATTTGCATATGATGCTGCACCCAGTCCATTTGCACATGATGCAGCACCCAGTCCATTTGCACTTGATGCTGCACCCAGTCCATTCACACCCAGTCCATTCACAAATGATGCAGCACCCAGTCCATTTGCACATGATGCTGCACCCAGTCCATTTGCATATAATGCTGCATGCAGTCCATTTGCACTTGATGCTGCACCCAGTCCATTTGCATATGATGCTGCACCCAGTCCATTTGCACATGATGCAGCACCCAGTCCATTTGCACTTGATGCTGCACCCAGTCCATTCACACCCAGTTCATTTGCACATGATACTGCACCCAGTCCATTTGCACATGATGCTGCACCCAGTCCATTTGCACTTGATGCTGCACCCAGTCCATTCACACCCAGTTCATTTGCACATGATGCTGCACCCAGTCCGTTTGCACATGATGATGCACCCAGTCCATTTGCATATGATGCTGCACCCAGTCCATTTGCACATGATGCTGCACCCAGTCCATTTGCACATGATGCTGCACCCAGTCCATTTGCATATGATGCTGCACCCAGTCCATTCACAAATGATGCTGCACCCAGTCCATTTGCACATGATGCTGCACCCAGTCCATTCGCATATGATGCTGCACCCAGTCCATTCACAAATGATGCTGCACCCAGTCCATTCACACATCATTCAGCACCCAGTCCATTCGCACATGATGCTGCATCCAGTCCATTTGCACATGATGCTGCACCCAGTCCATTCGCACATGATGCAGCACCCAGTCCATTTGCACATGATGCTGCACCCAGTCCATTTGCATATAATGCTGCATCCAGTCCATTTGCACTTGATACTGCACCCAGTCCATTTGCACCCAGTTCATTTGCACATGATGCTGCACCAGTCCATTTGCACATGATGCAGCACCCAGTCCATTTGCACTTGATGCTGCACCCAGTCCATTCACACCCAGTTCATTTGCACATGATACTGCACCCAGTCCATTTGCACATGATGCTGCACCCAGTCCATTTGCACTTGATGCTGCACCCAGTCCATTCACACCCAGTTCATTTGCACATGATGCTGCACCCAGTCCGTTTGCACATGATGATGCACCCAGTCCATTTGCATATGATGCTGCACCCAGTCCATTTGCACATGATGCTGCACCCAGTCCATTTGCACATGATGCTGCACCCAGTCCATTTGCATATGATGCTGCACCCAGTCCATTCACAAATGATGCTGCACCCAGTCCATTTGCACATGATGCTGCACCCAGTCCATTCGCATATGATGCTGCACCCAGTCCATTCACAAATGATGCTGCACCCAGTCCATTCACACATCATTCAGCACCCAGTCCATTTGCACATGATGCTGCACCCAGTCCATTTGCACATGATGCTGCACCCAGTCCATTTGCATATGATGCTGCACCCAGTCCATTCACAAATGATGCTGCACCCAGTCCATTTGCACATGATGCTGCACCCAGTCCATTCGCATATGATGCTGCACCCAGTCCATTCACAAATGATGCTGCACCCAGTCCATTCACACATCATTCAGCACCCAGTCCATTCGCACATGATGCTGCATCCAGTCCATTTGCACATGATGCTGCACCCAGTCCATTCGCACATGATGCAGCACCCAGTCCATTTGCACATGATGCTGCACCCAGTCCATTTGCATATAATGCTGCATCCAGTCCATTTGCACTTGATACTGCACCCAGTCCATTTGCACCCAGTTCATTTGCACATGATGCTGCACCAGTCCATTTGCACATGATGCTGCACCCAGTCCATTTGCACCCAGTTCATTTGCACATGATGCTGCACCAGTCCATTTGCACATGATGCTGCACCCAGTCCATTTGCATATGATGCTGCACCCAGTCCATTCACACATGATTCAGAACCCAGTCCATTCGCACATGATGCTGCACCCAGTCCATTCGCATATGATGCTGCACCCAGTCCATTCACAAATGATGCTGCACCCAGTCCATTCACACATCATTCAGCACCCAGTCCATTTGCACATGATGCTGCACCCAGTCCATTTGCACATGATGCAGCACCCAGTCCATTTGCACATGATGCTGCACCCAGTCCATTTGCACATGATTCAGCACCCAGTCCATTCGCACATGATGCTGCATCCAGTCCATTCGCACATGATGCAGAACCCAGTCCATTCACAAATGATGCAGCACCCAGTCCATTTGCACATGATGCTGCACCCAGTCAATTTGCATATAATGCTGCATCCAGTCCATTTGCACTTGATGCTGCACCAAGTCCATTTGCATATGATGCTGCACCCAGTCCATTTGCACATGATGCTGCACCCAGTCCATTTGCACTTGATGCTGCACCCAGTCCATTCACACCCAGTTCATTTGCACATGATACTGCACCCAGTCCATTTGCACATGATGCTGCACCCAGTCCATTTGCACTTGATGCTGCACCCAGTCCATTCACACCCAGTTCATTTGCACATGATGCTGCACCCAGTCCGTTTGCACATGATGATGCACCCAGTCCATTTGCATATGATGCTGCACCCAGCCATTTGCACATGATGCTGCACCCAGTCCATTTGCACATGATGCTGCACCCAGTCCATTTGCATATGATGCTGCACCCAGTCCATTCACACATGATTCAGCACCCAGTCCATTTGCACATGATGCTGCACCCAGTCCATTTGCACATGATGCTGCACCCAGTCCATTCACAAATGATGCTGCACCCAGTCCATTTGCATATGATGCTGCACCCAGTCTATTCACACATGATGCTGCACCCAGTCCATTTGCACATGATGCTGCACCCAGTCCATTTGCACTTGATGCTGCATCCAGTCCATTTGCACATGATGCTGCACCAAGTCCATTTGCACATGATGCTGCACCCAGTCCATGTGCACTTGATGCTGCATCCAGTCCATTTGCACATGATGCTGCACCCAGTCCATTTGCACATGATGCTGCACCCAGTCCATTTGCACTTGATGCTGCACCCAGTCCATTTGCACATGATGCAGCACCCAGTGCATTTGCATACGATGCAGCACCCAGTCCATTCACAAACGATGCTGCACCAGTCCATTCACACATGATTCAGTACCCAGTCCATTTGCACATGATGCTGCACCCAGTCCATTTGCACATGATGCTGCACCCAGTCCATTTGCACATGATGCTGCACCCAGTCCATTCGCATATGATGCAGCACCCAGTCCATTCACAAACGATGCAGCACCCAGTCCATTCACACATGATTCAGCACCCAGTCCATTTGCACATGATGCTGCACCCAGTCCATTTGCACATGATGCTGCACCCAGTCCATTTGCACATGATGCTGCATCCAGTCCATTTGCACATGATGCTGCACCCAGTCCATTTGCATATGATGCAGCACCCAGTCCATTCACAAACGATGCTGCACCCAGTCCATTCACACATGATTCAGCACCCAGTCCATTTGCACATGATGCTGCACCCAGTCCATTTGCACATGAAGCTGCACCCAGTCCATTTGCACATGATGCTGCACCCAGTCCATTTGCACATGATGCTGCATCCAGTCCATTTGCACATGATGCTGCACCCAGTCCATTCGCATATGATGCAGCACCCAGTCCATTCACAAACGATGCTGCACCCAGTCCATTCACACATGATTCAGCACCCAGTCCATTTGCACATGATGCTGCACCCAGTCCATTTGCACATGATGCTGCATCCAGTCCATTTGCACATGATGCTGCATCCAGTCCATTTGCACATGATGCTGCACCCAGTCCATTCGCATATGATGCAGCACCCAGTCCATTCACAAACGATGCTGCACCCAGTCCATTCACACATGATTCAGCACCCAGTCCATTTGCACATGATGCTGCACCCAGTCCATTTGCACATGATGCTGCATCCAGTCCATTTGCACATGATGCTGCACCCAGTCCATTCGCATATGATTCAGCACCCAGTCCATGTGCACTTGATGCTGCACCCAGTCCATTTGCACTTGATGCTGCACCCAGTCCATTTGCACATGATGCTGCACCCAGTCCATTTGCACATGAGGCTGCACCCAGTCTATTTGCACATGAGGCTGCACCCAGTCTATTTGCACATGATGCAGCACCCAGTCCATTTGCACATGATGCTGCACCCAGTCCATTTGCATATAATGCTGCATCCTGTCCATTTTCACTTGATGCTGCACCCAGTCCATTTGCATATGATGCTGCACCCAGTCCATTTGCACATGATGCTGCACCTAGTCCATTTGCACTTGATGCTGCACCCAGCCAATTCGCACCCAGTTCATTTGCACATGATGCTGCACCCAGTCCATTTGCACATGATGCTGCACCCAGTCCATTTGCACATGATGCTGCAACCAGTCCATTTGCATATGATGCTGCACCCAACCCATTTGCACATGATGCTGCACCCAGTCCATTTGCATATGATGCAGCACCCAGTCCATTCACAAATGATACAGCACCCAGTCCATTCACAAATGATGCTGAACCCAGTTTATTCACACATGATTCAGCACCTAGTCCGTTCACAAATGATGCAGCACCCAGTCCATTCACAAATGATGCTGCACCCAGTCCATTTGCACATGATGCAGAACCCAGTCCATTCACAAATGATGCAGCACCCAGTCCATTCACACATGATTCAGCACCCAGTCCATTCGCACATGATGCTGCATCCAGTCCATTTGCACATGATGCTGCATCCAGTCCATTCGCACATGATGCAGCACCCAGTCCATTTGCACATGATGCTGCACCCAGTCCATTTGCATATAATGCTGCATCCAGTCCATTTGCACTTGATGCTGCACCCAGTCCATTTGCATATGATGCTGCACCCAGTCCATTTGCACATGATGCTGCACCCAGTCCATTTGCAAATGATGCTGCACCCAGTCCATTTGCACTTGATGCTGCACCCAGTCCATTCGCACCCAGTTCATTTGCACATGATGCTGCACCCAGTCCATTTGCACATGATGCTGCACCCAGTCCATTTGCACATGATGCTGCACCCAGTCCATTTGCACATGATGCTGCACCCAGTCCATTTGCATATGATGCTGCACCCAGTCCATTCACACATGATTCAGCACCCAGTCCATTTGCACATGATGCTGCACCCAGTCCATTTGCACATGATGCTGCACCCAGTCCATTTGCATATGATGCTGCACCCAATCCATTTGCACATGATGCTGCACCCAGTCCATTTGCACATGATGCAGCACCCAGTCCATTTGCACATGATGCTGCACCCAGGCCATTTGCATATAATGCTGCATCCAGTCCATTTGCACTTGATGCTGCACCCAGTCCTTTTGCACTTGATGCTGCACCCAGTCCATTCGCACATGATGCTGCATCCAGTCCATTCGCACATGATGCTGTACCCAGTCCATTCGCACATGATGCAGCACCCAGTCCATTCACAAATGATGCAGCACCCAGTCCATTTGCACATGATGCAGCACCCAGTCCATTTGCATATAATGCTGCATCCAGACCATTTGCACTTGATGCTGCACTCAGTCCATTTGCACATGATGCTGCACCCAGTCCATTTGCACATGATGCTGCACCCAGTCCATTTGCACTTGATGCTGCACCCAGTCCATTCGCACCCAGTTCATTTGCACATGATGCTGCACCCAGTCCATTTGCACATGATGCTGGACCCAGTCCATTTGCACATGATGCTGCACCCAGTCCATTTGCATATGATGCTGCACCCAGTCCATTTGCACATGATGCTGCACCCAGTCCATTTGCACATGATGCTGCATCCAGTCCATTTGCACATGATGCTGCACCCAGTCCATTCGCACATGATGCAGCACCCAGTCCATTTGCACATGATGCTGCACCCAGTCCATTTGCATATAATGCTGCATCCAGTCCATTTGCACTTGATGCTGCACCCAGTCCATTTGCATATGATGCTGCACCCAATCCATTTGCACATGATGCTGCACCCAGTCCATTTGCACATGATGCTGCACCCAGTCCATTTGCACTTGATGTGGCACCCAGTCCATTCGCACCCAGTTCATTTGCACATGATGCTGCACCCAGTCCATTTGCACATGATGCTGCACCCAGTCCATTTGCATATGATGCTGCACCCAGTCCATTTCTGAATGGTGCTGCACCCAGTCCATTTGCATATGATGCTGCACCCAGTCCATTCACACATGATTCAGCACCCAGTCCATTTGCACATGATGCTGCACCCAGTCCATTTGCACTTGATGCTGCACCCAGTCCATTTGCATATGATGCAGCACCCAGTCCATTCGCACATGATGCTGCACCCAGTCCATACGTACATGATGCTGCACCCAGTCCATTTGCACATGATGCTGCACCCAGTCCATTTGCACATGATGCTGCACCCAGTCCATTTCCACTTGATGCTGCACCCAGTCCATTTGCACATGATGCTGCACCCAGTCCATTCGCACATGATGCAGCACCCAGTCCATTCACACAAGATGCAGCACCCAGTCCATTCGCACATGATGCTGCACCCAGTCCATTCACACATGATGCAGCACCCAGTCCATTTGCACATGATGCTGCACCCAGTCCATTCGCAAATGATGCAGCACCCAGTCCATTTGCACATGATGCTGCACCCAGTCCATTTGCATATAATGCTGCATCCAGTCCATTTGCACTTGATGCTGCACCCAGTCCATTTGCATATGATGCTGCACCCAGTACATTCGCACATGATGCTGCATCCAGTCCATTTGCACATGATGCTGCACCCAGTCCATTCGCACACGATGCAGCACCCAGTCCATTCACAAATGATGCAGCACCCAGTCCATTTGCACATGATGCTGCACCCAGTCCATTCGCACATGATGCTGCACCCAGTCCATTCACACATGATGCTGCACCCAGTCCATTCACACATGATGCTGCACCCAGTCCATTCACACATGATTCAGCACCCAGTCCATTCACAAATGATGCAGCACCTAGTCCATTTGCACATGATGCTGCACCCAGTCCATTTGCATATAATGCTGCATCCAGTTCATTTGCACTTGATGCTGCACCCAGTCCTTTTGCACTTGATGCTGCACCCAGTCCATTCGCACATGATGCTGCATCCAGTCCATTCGCACATGATGCTGTACCCAGTCCATTCGCACATGATGCAGCACCCAGTCCATTCACAAATGATGCAGCACCCAGTCCATTTGCACATGATGCTGCACCCAGTCCATTTGCACATGAGGCTGCACCCAGTCCATTTGCAGTTGATGCTGCACCCAGTCCATTCGCACCCAGTTCATTTGCACATGATGCTGCACCCAGTCCATTTGCACATGATGCTGTACCCAGTCCATTTGCATATGATGATGCACCCAGTCCATTTGCATATGATGCTGCACCCAGTCCATTTGCACATGATGCTGCACCCAGTCCATTTGCATATGATGCAGCACCCAGTCCATTTGCACTTGATGCTGCACCCAGTCCATTTGCATATGATGCTGCACCCAATCCATTTGCACATGATGCTGCATCCAGTCCATTTGCACATGATGCAGCACCCAGTCCATTTGCACATGATGCTGCACCCAGGCCATTTGCATATAATGCTGCATCCAGTCCATTTGCACTTAATGCTGCACCCAGTCCTTTTGCACTTGATGCTGCACCCAGTCCATTCGCACATGATGCTGCATCCAGTCCATTCGCACATGATGCTGTACCTAGTCCATTTGCATATGATGCTGCACCCAGTCCATTCACATATGATTCAGCACCCAGTCCATTTGCACATGATTCTGCACCCAGTCCATTTGCACATGATGCTGCACCCAGTCCATTTGCATATGATGCTGCACCTAGTCCATTTGCATATGATGCTGCATCCAGTCCATTTGCACATGATGCAGCACCCAGTCCATTTGCACATGATGCTGCACCCAGGCCATTTGCATATAATGCTGCATCCAGTCCATTTGCACTTAATGCTGCACCCAGTCCTTTTGCACTTGATGCTGCACCCAGTCCATTCGCACATGATGCTGCATCCAGTCCATTCGCACATGATGCTGTACCCAGTCCATTCGCACATGATGCAGCACCCAGTCCATTCACAAATGATGCAGCACCCAGTCCATTTGCACATGATGCTGCACCCAGTCCATTTGCATATAATGCTGCATCCAGTCCATTTGCACTTGATGCTGCACCCAGTCCATTTGCACATGATGCTGCACCCAGTCCATTCGCACCCAGTCCATTTGCACTTGATGCTGCATCCAGTCCATTTGCACAGGATGCTGCACCCAGTCCATTCACACATGATCCAGCACCCAGTCCATTCACACATGATGCTGCACACAGTCCATTCACACATGATTCAGCACCCAGTCCATTCACAAATGATGCAGCACCCAGTCCATTTGCACATGATGCTGCACCCAGTCCATTTGCATATAATGCTGCATCCAGTCCATTTGCACTTGATGCTGCACCCAGTCCTTTTGCACTTGATGCTGCACCCAGTCCATTCGCACATGATGCTGCATCCAGTCCATTTGCACATGATGCTGCACCCAGTCCATTCGCACATGATGCAGCACCCAGTCCATTCACAAGTGATGCAGCACCCAGTCCATTTGCACATGATGCTGCACCCAGTCCATTTGCATATAATGCTGCATCCAGTCCATTTGCACTTGATGCCGCACCCAGTCCATTTGCATATAATGCTGCACCCAGTCCATTTGCACATGATGCTGCACCCAGTCCATTTGCACATGATGCTGCACCCAGTCCATTTGCACTTGATGCTGCACCCAGTCCATTCGCACCCAGTTCATTTGCACATGATGCTGCACCCAGTCCATTTGCACATGATGCTGCACCCAGTCCATTTGCATATGATGCTGCACCCAGTCCATTTGCACATGATGCTGCACCCAGTCCATTTGCATATGATGCAGAACCCAGTCCATTCACAAATGATACAGCACCCAGTCCATTCACAAATGATGCAGCACCCAGTCCATTCACAAATGATGATGCACCCAGTCCATTCACACATGATTCAGCACCTAGTCCATTCACAAATGATGCAGCACCCAGTCCATTCACAAATGATGCTGCACCCAGTCCATTTGCACATGATGCAGAACCCAATCCATTCACAAATGATGCTGCACCCAGTCCATTCACACATGATTCAGCACCCAGTCCATTTGCACATGATGCTGCACCCAGTCCATTTGCACATGATGCTGCACCCAGTCCATTTGCACTTGATGCTGCACCCAGTCCATTTGCATATGATGCTGCACCCAGTCCATTTGCACATGATGCTGCACCCAGTCCATTTGCACATGATGCTGCACCCAGTCCATTTGCACTTGATGCTGCACCCAGTCCATTTGCACCCAGTTCATTTGCACATGATGCTGCACCCAGTCCATTTGCACATGATGCTGCACCCAGTCCATTTGCACATGATGCTGCACCCAGTCCATTTGCATATGATGCTGCACCCAGTCCATTCACATATGATTCAGCACCCAGTCCATTTGCACATGATTCTGCACCCAGTCCATTTGCACATGATGCTGCACCCAGTCCATTTGCATATGATGCTGCACCTAGTCCATTTGCATATGATGCTGCACCCAGTCCATTTGCACATGATGCTGCACCCAGTCCATTCGCATATGATGCTGCACCCAGTCCATTTGCACATGATGCTGCACCCAGTCCATTTGCACATAATGCTGCACCCAGTCCATTCGCATATGATGCTGCACCCAGTCCATTTGCATATGATGCAGCACCCAGTCCACTCACAAATGATACAGCACCCAGTCCATTCACAAATGATGCAGCACCCAGTCCATTCACAAATGATGATGCACCCAGTCCATTCACACATGATTCAGCACCTAGTCCATTCACAAATGATGCAGCACCCAGTCCAATCACAAATGATGCTGCACCCAGTCCATTTGCACATGATGCAGAACCCAATCCATTCACAAATGATGCTGCACCCAGTCCATTCACACATGATTCAGCACCCAGTCCATTTGCACATGATGCTGCACCCAGTCCATTTGCACATGATGCTGCACCCAGTCCATTTGCACTTGATGCTGCACCCAGTCCATTTGCATATGATGCTGCACCCAGTCCATTTGCACATGATGCTGCACCCAGTCCATTTGCACATGATGCTGCACCCAGTCCATTTGCACTTGATGCTGCACCCAGTCCATTTGCACCCAGTTCATTTGCACATGATGCTGCACCCAGTCCATTTGCACATGATGCTGCACCCAGTCCATTTGCACATGATGCTGCACCCAGTCCATTTGCATATGATGCTGCACCCAGTCCATTCACATATGATTCAGCACCCAGTCCATTTGCACATGATTCTGCACCCAGTCCATTTGCACATGATGCTGCACCCAGTCCATTTGCATATGATGCTGCACCTAGTCCATTTGCATATGATGCTGCACCCAGTCCATTCGCACATGATGCTGCACCCAGTCCATTCGCATATGATGCTGCACCCAGTCCATTCACACATGATTCAGCACCCAGTCCATTCGCACATGATGCAGCACCCAGTCCATTCACAAATGATGCTGCACCCAGTCCATTTGCACATGATGCAGCACCCAGTCCATTCACAAATGATGCAGCACCCAGTCCATTCACACATGATTCAGCAACCAGTCCATTCGCACATGATGCTGCATCCAGTCCATTTGCACATGATGCTGCACCCAGTCCATTCGCACATGATGCAGCACCCAGTCCATTCACAAACGATGCAGCACCCAGTCCATTTGCACATGATGCTGCACCCAGTCCATTTGCATATAATGCTGCATCCAGTCCATTTGCACTTGATGCTGCACCTAGTCCATTTGCATATGATGCTGTACCCAGTCCATTTGCACATGATGCTGCACCCAGTCCATTTGCACATGATGCTGCACCCAGTCCATTTGCACTTGATGCTGCACCCAGTCCATTCGCACCCAGTTCATTTGCACATGATGCTGCACCCAGTCCATTTGCACATGATGCTGCACCCAGTCCATTTGCATATGATGCTGCACCCAGTCCATTTGCACATGATGCTGCACCCAGTCCATTTGCACATGATGCTGCACCTAGTCCATTTGCATATGATGCTGCACCCAGTCCATTCACACATGATTCAGCACCCAGTCCATTTGCACATGATGCTGCACCCAGTCCATTTGCACATGGTGCTGCACCCAGTCCATTTGCATATGATGCAGCACCCAGTCCATTTGCACATGATGCTGCACCCAGTCCATTCACAAATGATGCTGCACCCAGTCCATTTGCATATGATGCTGCACCCAGTCCATTCACACATGATGCAGCACCCAGTCTATTCACAAACGATGCTGCACCCAGTCCATTCACACATGATTCAGCACCCAGTCCATTTGCACATGATGCTGCACCCAGTCCATTTGCACATGATGCTGCACCCAGTCCATTTGCACATGATGCTGCACCCAGTCTATTTGCACTTGATGCTGCATCCAGTCCATTTGCACATGATGCTGCACCCAGTCCATTTGCACTTGATGCTGCATCCAGTCCATTTGCACATGATGCTGCACCAAGTCCATGTGCACTTGATGCTGCATCCAGTCGATTTGCACAAGATGCTGCACCCAGTCCATTTGCACATGATGCTGCACCAAGTCCATTTGCACTTGATGCTGCACCCAGTCCATTTGCACATGATACAGCACCCAGTGCATTCGCATACGATGCAGCACCCAGTCCATTCATAAACAATGCTGCACCAGTCCATTCACACATGATTCAGCACCCAGTCCATTTGCACATGATGCTGCACCCAGTCCATTTGCACATGATGCTGCACCCAGTCCATTTGCACATGATGCTGCACCCAGTCCATTTGCGCATGATGCTGCACCCAGTCCATTCGCATATGATGCAGCACCCAGTCCATTCACACATGATTCAGCACCCAGTCCATTTGCACATGGTGCTGCACCCAGTCCATTTGCACATGATGCTGCATCCAGTCCATTTGCACATGATGCTGCACCCAGTCCATTCGCATATGATGCAGCACCCAGTCCATTCACAAATGATGCTGCACCCAGTCCATTCACACATGATGCTGCACCCAGTCCATTTGCACTTGATGCTGCATCCAGTCCATTTGCACATGATGCTGCACCCAGTCCATTTGCACATGATGCTGCACCCAGTCCATTTGCACATGATGCTGCACCCAGTCCATTTGCACTTGATGCTGCATCCAGTCCATTTGCACATGATGCTGCACCCAGTCCATTTGCACATGATGCTGCACCCAGTCCATTTGCACATGATGCTGCACCCAGTCCATTCGCATATTATTCAGCACCCAGTCCATTCAAAAACGATGCTGCACCCAGTCCATTCACACATGATTCAGCACCCAGTCCATATGCACATGATGCTGCACCCAGTCCATTTGCACATGATGCTGCATCCAGTTCATTTGCACATGATGCTGCACCCAGTCCATTTGCACATGATGCTGCACCCAGTCCATTTGCACATGATGCTGCCTCCCAGTCCATTTGCACATGATGCTGCACCCAGTCCATTTGCACTTGATGCTGCACCCAGTCCATTCAGAAACGATGCTGCATAAAGTCCATTCACACATGATTCGGCACCCAGTCCATTTGCACATGATGCTGCACCCAGTCCATTTGCACATGATGCTGCATCCAGTCCATTTGCACATGATGCTGCACCCAGTCCATTCACAAATGATGTTGCACCCACTCAATTTGCATATGATGCTGCATCCAGTCCATTTGCACTTGTTGCTGCACCCAGTCCATTTGCACTTGATGCTGCACCCAGTCCATTGGCATATGATGCTGCATCCAGTCCATTTGCACTTGATGCTGCACCCAGTTCATTTGCACTTGATGCTGCACCCAGTCCATTCACAAATGATGCTGCACCCAGTCCATTTGCATATGATGCTGCATCCAGTCCATTTGCATATGATGCTGGACCCAGTCCATTTGCACATGATGCTGCACCCAGTCCATTTGCACATGATTCTGCACCCAGTCCATTTGCACATGATGCTGCACCCAGTCCATTTGCACATGATGCTGCACCCAGTCCATTTGCACATGATTCTGCACCCAGTCCATTTGCACTTGATGCTGCACCCAGTCCATTCACAAATGATGCAGCACCCAGTCCATTTGCACATGATGCTGCGCCCAGTCCATTTGCACATGATGCTGCACCCAGTCCATTTGCACTTGATGCTGCACCCAGTCCATTTGCATATGATGCAGCACATAGTCCATTCAGACATGATGCAACAGCCAGTCCATTCACACATGATGCAGCACCCAGTCCATTTGCACATGATGCTGCACCCAGTCCATTTGCACATGATGCTGCACCCAGTCCATCTGCACTTGATGCTGCACCCAGTCCATTTGCATATGATGCAGCACCCAGTCCATTTGCACATGATGCTGCACCCAGTCCATTTGCACATGATGCTGCACCCAGTCCATTCGCATATGATGCAGCACCCAGTCCATTCACAAACAATGCTGCACCCAGTCCATTCACACATGATTCAGCACCCAGTCCATTTGCACATGATGCTGCACCCAGTCCATTTGCACATGATGCTGCACCCAGTCCATTTGCACATGATGCTGCACCCAGTCCATTTGCACTTGATGCTGCATCCAGTCCATTTGCACATTATGCTGCACTCAGTCCATTTGCACATGATGCTGCACCCAGTCCATTTGCACATGATGCTGCACCTTGTCCATTCGCATATGATGCAGCACCCAGTCCATTTGCACATGATGCTGCACCCAGTCCATTTGCACTTGATGCTGCACCCAGTCCATTCAGAAACGATGCTGCATAAAGTCCAGTCACACATGATTCGGCACCCAGTCCATTTGCACATGATGCTGCACCCAGTCCATTTGCACATGATGCTGCATCCAGTCCATTTGCACATGATGCTGCACCCAGTCCATTCACAAATGATGTTGCACCCACTCAATTTGCATATGATGCTGCATCCAGTCCATTTGCACTTGTTGCTGCACCCAGTCCATTTGCACTTGATGCTGCACCCAGTCCATTTGCATATGATGCTGCATCCAGTCCATTTGCACTTGATGCTGCACCCAGTTCATTTGCACTTGATGCTGCACCCAGTCCATTCACAAATGATGCTGCACCCAGTCCATTTGCATATGATGCTGCATCCAGTCCATTTGCATATGATGCTGGACCCAGTCCATTTGCACATGATGCTGCACCCAGTCCATTTGCACATGATTCTGCACCCAGTCCATTTGCACATGATGCTGCACCCAGTCCATTTGCACATGATGCTGCACCCAGTCCATTTGCACATGATTCTGCACCCAGTCCATTTGCACTTGATGCTGCACCCAGTCCATTCACAAATGATGCAGCACCCAGTCCATTTGCACATGATGCTGCGCCCAGTCCATTTGCACATGATGCTGCACCCAGTCCATTTGCACTTGATGCTGCACCCAGTCCATTTGCATATGATGCAGCACACAGTCCATTCACACATGATGCAACACCCAGTCCATTCACACATGATGCAGCACCCAGTCCATTTGCACATGATGCTGCACCCAGTCCATTTGCACATGATGCTGCACCCAGTCCATCTGCACTTGATGCTGCACCCAGTCCATTTGCATATGATGCAGCACCCAGTCCATTTGCACATGATGCTGCACCCAGTCCATTTGCACATGATGCTGCACCCAGTCCATTTGCACTTGATGCTGCACCCAGTCCATTTGCATATGATGCAGCACCCAGTCCATTCGCACATGATGCTGCACCCAGTACATTTGCACATGATGCTGCACCCAGTCCATTTGCACTTGATGCTGTAACCAGTCCATTTGCACATGATGCAGCACCCAGTCCATTTGCACATGATACTGCACCCAGTCCATTTGCACATGATGCTGCACCCAGTCCATTTGCACTTGATGCTGCACCCAGTCCATTTGCACATGATGCAGCACCCAGTCCATTTGCACATGATGCTGCACCCAGTCAATTTGCACATGATGCTGCACCCAGTCCATTTGCACTTGATGCTGCACCCAGTCCATTTGCACTTGATGCTGCACCCAGTCAATTTGCACTTGATGCTGCACCCAGTCCATTCGCACATGATGCTGCACCCAGTCCATTTGCACATGATGCTGCACCCAGTCCATTCGCACATGATGCTGCACCCAGTTCATTTGCACATGATGCTGCACCCAGTCCATTTGCATATAATGCTGCATCAAGTCCATTTGCACTTGATGCTGCACCCAGTCCATTCGCATATGATGCTTCATCCAGTCCATTCGCACATGATGCTGCATCCAGTCCATTTGCACATGGTGCTGCACCCAGTCCATTCGCACATGATGCAGCACCCAGTCCATTCACAAATGATGCAGCACCTAGTCCATTTGCACATGATGCTGCACCCAGTCCATTCGCACATGATGCTGCACCCAGTCCATTCACACATGATGCTGCACCCAGTCCATTCACACATGATTCAGCACCCAGTCTATTCACAAATGATGCAGCTCCCAGTCCATTTGCACATGATACTGCACCCAGTCCATTTGCATATAATGCTGCATCCAGTCCATTTGCACATGATGCTGCACCCAGTCCTTTTGCACTTGATGCTGCACCCAGTCCATTCGCACATGATGCTGCATCCAGTCCATTTGCACATGATGCTGCACCCAGTCCATTCGCACATGATGCTGCACCCAGTCCATTTGCATATGATGCAGCACCCAGTCCATTCCCAAATGATACAGCACCCAGTCCATTCACAAATGATGCTGCACCCAGTTTATTCACACATGATTCAGCACCTAGTCCATTCACAAATGATGCAGCACCCAGTCCATTCACAAATGATGCTGCACCCAGTCCATTTGCACATGATGCAGAACCCAGTCCATTCACAAATGATGCAGCACCCAGTCCATTCACACATGATTCAGCACCCAGTCCATTCGCACATGATGCTGCATCCAGTCCATTTGCACATGATGCTGCATCCAGTCTATTCGCACATGATGCAGCACCCAGTCCATTTGCACATGATGCTGCACCCAGTCCATTTGCATATAATGCTGCATCCAGTCCATTTGCACTTGATGCTGCACCCAGTCCATTTGCATATGATGCTGCACCCAGTCCATTTGCACATGATGCTGCACCCAGTCCATTTGCACATGATGCTGCACCCAGTCCATTTGCACTTGATGCTGCACCCAGTCCATTCGCACCCAGTTCATTTGCACATGATGCTGCACCCAGTCCATTTGCACATGATGCTGCACCCAGTCCATTTGCACATGATGCTGCACCCAGTCCATTTGCACATAATGCTGCACCCAGTCCATTTGCATATGATGCTGCACCCAGTCCATTCACACATGATTCAGCACCCAGTCCATTTGCACATGATGCTGCACCCAGTCCATTTGCACATGATGCTGCACCCAGTCCATTTGCATATGATGCTGCACCCAGTCCATTTGCATATGATGCTGCACCCAGTCCATTCGCACATGATGCTGCACCCAGTCCATTTGCATATGATGCTGCACCCAGCCCATTTGCATATGATGCTGCACCCAGTCCATTTGCACATGATGCTGCACCCAGTCCATTTGCACATGATGCTGCACCCAGTCCATTTGCATATGATGCTGCACCCAGTCCATTCACACATGATTCAGCACCCAGTCCATTTGCACATGATGCTGCACCCAGTCCATTAGCACATGATGCAGCACCCAGTCCATTTGCACATGATGCTGCACCCAGTCCATTTGCATATGATGCTGCACCCAGTCCATTCACACATGATTCAGCACCCAGTCCATTTGCACATGATGCTGCACCCAGTCCATTTGCACATGTTGCTGCACCCAGTTCATTTGCATATGATGCTGCACCCAGTCCATTTGCACATGATGCTGCACCCAGTCCATTCGCACATGATGCTGCACCCAGTCCATTCGCATATGATGCTGCACCCAGTCCATTCACAAATGATGCTGCACCCAGTCCATTCACACATCATTCAGCACCCAGTCCATTCGCACATGATGCAGCACCCAGTCCATTCACACATGATGCTGCACCCAGTCCATTTGCACATGATGCAGCACCCAGTCCATTCACAAATGATGCAGCACCTAGTCCATTCACACATGATTCAGCACCCAGTCCATTCGCACATGATGCTGCATCCAGTCCATTTGCACATGATGCTGCACCCAGTCCATTCGCACATGATGCAGCACCCAGTCCATTCACAAATGATGCAGCACCCAGTCCATTTGCACATGATGCTGCACCCAGTCCATTTGCGTATAATGCTGCATCCAGTCCATTTGCACTTGATGCTGCACCCAGTCCATTTGCACCCAGTTCATTCGCACATGATGCTGCACCCAGTCCATTCACAAATGATGCTGAACCCAGTCCATTTGCACATGATGCAGCACCCAGTCCATTCACAAATGATGCAGCACCCAGTCCATTCACACATGATTCAGCACCCAGTCCATTTGCACATGATGCTGCACCCAGTCCATTTGCACATGATGCTGCACCCAGTCCATTTGCACATGATGCTGCACCCAGTCTATTTGCACTTGATGCTGCATCCAGTCCATTTGCACATGATGCTGCACCCAGTCCATTTGCACTTGATGCTGCATCCAGTCCATTTGCACATGATGCTGCACCAAGTCCATTTGCACATGATGCTGCACCCAGTCCATGTGCACTTGATGCTGCATCCAGTCCATTTGCACATGATGCTGCACCCAGTCCATTTGCACATGATGCTGCACCCAGTCCATTTGCACTTGATGCTGCACCCAGTCCATTTGCACATGATACAGCACCCAGTGCATTCGCATACGATGCAGCACCCAGTCCATTCACAAACAATGCTGCACCAGTCCATTCACACATGATTCAGCACCCAGTCCATTTGCACATGATGCTGCACCCAGTCCATTTGCACATGATGCTGCACCCAGTCCATTTGCACATGATGCTACACCCAGTCCATTTGCACATGGTGCTGCACCAGGTCCATTCGCATATGATGCAGCACCCAGTCCATTCACAAACGATGCTGCACCCAGTCCATTCACACATGATTCAGCACCCAGTCCATTTGCACATGGTGCTGCACCCAGTCCATTTGCACATGATGCTGCATCCAGTCCATTTGCACATGATGCTGCACCCAGTCCATTCGCATATGATGCAGCACCCAGTCCATTCACAAATGATGCTGCACCCAGTCCATTCACACATGATGCTGTACCCAGTCCATTTGCGCATGATGCTGCACCCAGTCCATTTGCACATGATGCTGCACCCAGTCCATTTGCACTTGATGCTGCATCCAGTCCATTTGCACATGATGCTGCACCCAGTCCATTTGCACATGATGCTGCACCCAGTCCATTTGCACATGATGCTGCACCCAGTCCATTCGCATATGATTCAGCACCCAGTCCATTCACAAACGATGCTGCACCCAGTCCATTCACACATGATTCAGCACCCAGTCCATATGCACATGATGCTGCACCCAGTCCATTTGCACATGATGCTGCATCCAGTTCATTTGCACATGATGCTGCACCCAGTCCATTTGCACATGATGCTGCACCCAGTCCATTTGCACATGATGCTGCACCCAGTCCATTTGCACATGATGCTGCACCCAGTCCATTTGCACTTGATGCTGCACCCAGTCCATTCAGAAACGATGCTGCATAAAGTCCATTCACACATGATTCGGCACCCAGTCCATTTGCACATGATGCTGCACCCAGTCCATTTGCACATGATGCTGCATCCAGTCCATTTGCACATGATGCTGCACCCAGTCCATTCAAAAATGATGTTGCACCCACTCAATTTGTATATGATGCTGCATCCAGTCCATTTGCACTTGTTGCTGCACCCAGTCCATTTGCACTTGATGCTGCACCCAGTCCATTTGCATATGATGCTGCATCCAGTCCATTTGCACTTGATGCTGCACCCAGTTCATTTGCACTTGATGCTGCACCCAGTCCATTCACAAATGATGCTGCACCCAGTCCATTTGCATATGATGCTGCATCCAGTCCATATGCATATGATGCTGGACCCAGTCCATTTGCACATGATGCTGCACCCAGTCCATTTGCACATGATTCTGCACCCAGTCTATTTGCACATGATGCTGCACCCAGTCCATTTGCACATGATGCTGCACCCAGTCCATTTGCACATGATTCTGCACCCAGTCCATTTGCACTTGATGCTGCACCCAGTCCATTCACAAATGATGCAGCACCCAGTCCATTTGCACATGATGCTGCGCCCAGTCCATTTGCACATGATGCTGCACCCAGTCCATTTGCACTTGATGCTGCACCCAGTCCATTTGCATATGATGCAGCACACAGTCCATTCACACATGATGCAACACCCAGTCCATTCACACATGATGCAGCACCCAGTCCATTTGCACATGATGCTGCACCCAGTCCATTTGCACATGATGCTGCACCCAGTCCATCTGCACTTGATGCTGCACCCAGTCCATTTGCATATGATGCAGCACCCAGTCCATTTGCACATGATGCTGCACCCAGTCCATTTGCACATGATGCTGCACCCAGTCCATTTGCACTTGATGCTGCACCCAGTCCATTTGCATATGATGCAGCACCCAGTCCATTCGCACATGATGCTGCACCCAGTACATTTGCACATGATGCTGCACCCAGTCCATTTGCACTTGATGCTGTACCCAGTCCATTTGCACATGATGCAGCACCCAGTCCATTTGCACATGATACTGCACCCAGTCCATTTGCACATGATGCTGCACCCAGTCCATTTGCACTTGATGCTGCACCCAGTCCATTTGCACATGATGCAGCACCCAGTCCATTTGCACATGATGCTGCACCCAGTCAATTTGCACATGATGCTGCACCCAGTCCATTTGCACTTGATGCTGCACCCAGTCAATGTGCACTTGATGCTGCACCCAGTCCATTTGCATATGATGCAGCACCCAGTCCATTCGCACATGATGCTGCACCCAGTCCATTTGCACATGATGCTGCACCCAGTCCATTCGCACATGATGCTGCACCCAGTTCATTTGCACATGTTGCTGCACCCAGTCCATTTGCACATGATGCTGCACCCAGTCCATTTGCACTTGATGCTGCATCCAGTCCATTTGCACATGATGCTGCACCCAGTCCATTCACACATGATGCAGCACCCAGTCCATTCACACATGATGCTGCACCCAGTCCATTCACACATGATTCAGCACCCTTTCCATTCACAAATGATGCAGCACCCAGTCCATTTGCACATGATGCTGCACCCAGTCCATTTGCATATAATGCTGCATCCAGTCCATTTGCACTTGATGCTGCACCCAGTCCATTCGCATATGATGCTGCATCCAGTCCATTCGCACATGATGCTGCATCCAGTCCATTTGCACATGGTGCTGCACCCAGTCCATTCGCACATGATGCAGCACCCAGTCCATTCACAAATGATGCAGCACCTAGTCCATTTGTACATGATGCTGCACCCAGTCCATTCGCACATGATGCTGCACCCAGTCCATTCACACATGATGCTGCACCCAGTCCATTCACACATGATTCAGCACCCAGTCCATTCACAAATGATGCAGCTCCCAGTCCATTTGCACATGATACTGCACCCAGTCCATTTGCATATAATGCTGCATCCAGTCCATTTGCACTTTATGCTGCACCCAGTCCTTTTGCACTTGATGCTGCACCCAGTCCATTTGCACATGATGCTGCACCCAGTCAATTTGCACATGATGCTGCACCCAGTCCATTTGCACTTGATGCTGCACCCAGTCAATTTGCACTTGATGCTGCACCCAGTCCATTTGCATATGATGCAGCACCCAGTCCATTCGCACATGATGCTGCACCCAGTCCATTTGCACATGATGCTGCACCCAGTCCATTCGCACATGATGCTGCACCCAGTTCATTTGCACATGTTGCTGCACCCAGTCCATTTGCACATGATGCTGCACCCAGTCCATTTGCACTTGATGCTGCATCCAGTCCATTTGCACATGATGCTGCACCCAGTCCATTCACACATGATGCAGCACCCAGTCCATTCACACATGATGCTGCACCCAGTCCATTCACACATGATTCAGCACCCTTTCCATTCACAAATGATGCAGCACCCAGTCAATTTGCACATGATGCTGCACCCAGTCCATTTGCATATAATGCTGCATCCAGTCCATTTGCACTTGATGCTGCACCCAGTCCATTCGCATATGATGCTGCATCCAGTCCATTCGCACATGATGCTGCATCCAGTCCATTTGCACATGGTGCTGCACCCAGTCCATTCGCACATGATGCAGCACCCAGTCCATTCACAAATGATGCAGCACCTAGTCCATTTGCACATGATGCTGCACCCAGTCCATTCGCACATGATGCTGCACCCAGTCCATTCACACATGATGCTGCAACCAGTCCATTCACACATGATTCAGCACCCAGTCCATTCACAAATGATGCAGCTCCCAGTCCATTTGCACATGATACTGCACCCAGTCCATTTGCATATAATGCTGCATCCAGTCCATTTGCACTTTATGCTGCACCCAGTCCTTTTGCACTTGATGCTGCACCCAGTCCATTCGCACATGATGCTGCATCCAGTCCATTTGCACATGATTCTGCACCCAGTCCATTCGCACATGATGCAGCACCCAGTCCATTCACAAATGATGCAGCACCCAGTCCATTTGCACATGATGCTGCACCCAGTCCATTTGCATATAATGCTGCATCCTGTCCATTTGCACTTGATGCTGCACCTAGTCCATTTGCACTTGATGCTGCACCCAGTCCATTCGCACCCAGTTCATTTGCACATGATGCTGCACCCAGTCCATTTGCACATGATGCTGCACCCAGTCCATTTGCACATGATGCTGCAACCAGTCCATTTGCATATGATGCTGCACCCAGTCCATTTGCACATGATGCTGCACCCAGTCCATTTGCATATGATGCAGCACCCAGTCCATTCACAAATGATGCAGCTCCCAGTCCATTTGCACATGATACTGCACCCAGTCCATTTGCATATAATGCTGCATCCAGTCCATTTGCACTTTATGCTGCACCCAGTCCTTTTGCACTTGATGCTGCACCCAGTCCATTCGCACATGATGCTGCATCCAGTCCATTTGCACATGATGCTGCACCCAGTACATTCGCACATGATGCAGCACCCAGTCCATTCACAAATGATGCAGCACCCAGTCCATTTGCACATGATGCTGCACCCAGTCCATTTGCATATAATGCTGCATCCTGTCCATTTGCACATGATGCTGCACCTAGTCCATTTGCACTTGATGCTGCACCCAGTCCATTCGCACCCAGTTCATTTGCACATGATGCTGCACCCAGTCCATTTGCACATGATGCTGCACCCAGTCCATTTGCACATGATGCTGCAACCAGTCCATTTGCATATTATGCTGCACCCAGTCCATTTGCACATGATGCTGCACCCAGTCCATTTGCATATGATGCAGCACCCAGTCCATTCACAAATGATACAGCACCCAGTCCATTCACAAATGATGCTGCACCCAGTTTATTCACACATGATTCAGCACCTAGTCCGTTCACAAATGATGCAGCACCCAGTCCATTCACAAATGATGCTGCACCCAGTCCATTTGCACATGATGCAGAACCCAGCCCATTCACAAATGATGCAGCACCCAGTCCATTCACACATGATTCAGCACCCAGTCCATTCGCACATGATGCTGCATCCAGTCCATTTGCACATGATGCTGCATCCAGTCCATTCGCACATTATGCAGCACCCAGTCCATTTGCACATGATGCTGCACCCAGTCCATTTGCATATAATGCTGCATCCAGTCCATTTGCACTTGATGCTGCACCCAGTCCATTTGCATATGATGCTGCACCCAGTCCATTTGCACATGATGCTGCACCCATTCCATTTGCAAATGATGCTGCACCCAGTCCATTTGCACTTGATCCTGCACCCAGTCCATTCGCACCCAGTTCATTTGCACATGATGCTGCACCCAGTCCATTTGCACATGATGCTGCACCCAGTCCATTTGCACATGATGCTGCACCCAGTCCATTCACAAACGATGCTGCACCCAGTCCATTCACACATGATTCAGCACCCAGTCCATTTGCACATGGTGCTGCACCCTGTCCATTTGCACATGATGCTGCATCCAGTCCATTTGCACATGGTGCTGCACCCAGTCCATTTGCACATGATGCTGCATCCAGTCCATTTGCACATGATGCTGCACCCAGTCCATTCGCATATGATGCAGCACCCAGTCCATTCACAAATGATGCTGCACCCAGTCCATTCACACATGATGCTGTACCCAGTCCATTTGCGCATGATGCTGCACCCAGTCCATTTGCACATGATGCTGCACCCAGTCCATTTGCACTTGATGCTGCATCCAGTCCATTTGCACATGATGCTGCACCCAGTCCATTTGCACATGATGCTGCACCCAGTCCATTTGCACATGATGCTGCACCCAGTCCATTCGCATATGATTCAGCACCCAGTCCATTCACAAACGATGCTGCACCCAGTCCATTCACACATGATTCAGCACCCAGTCCATATGCACATGATGCTGCACCCAGTCCATTTGCACATGATGCTGCATCCAGTTCATTTGCACATGATGCTGCACCCAGTCCATTTGCACATGATGCTGCACCCAGTCCATTTGCACATGATGCTGCACCCAGTCCATTTGCACATGATGCTGCACCCAGTCCATTTGCACTTGATGCTGCACCCAGTCCATTCAGAAACGATGCTGCATAAAGTCCATTCACACATGATTCGGCACCCAGTCCATTTGCACATGATGCTGCACCCAGTCCATTTGCACATGATGCTGCATCCAGTCCATTTGCACATGATGCTGCACCCAGTCCATTCAAAAATGATGTTGCACCCACTCAATTTGTATATGATGCTGCATCCAGTCCATTTGCACTTGTTGCTGCACCCAGTCCATTTGCACTTGATGCTGCACCCAGTCCATTTGCATATGATGCTGCATCCAGTCCATTTGCACTTGATGCTGCACCCAGTTCATTTGCACTTGATGCTGCACCCAGTCCATTCACAAATGATGCTGCACCCAGTCCATTTGCATATGATGCTGCATCCAGTCCATATGCATATGATGCTGGACCCAGTCCATTTGCACATGATGCTGCACCCAGTCCATTTGCACATGATTCTGCACCCAGTCTATTTGCACATGATGCTGCACCCAGTCCATTTGCACATGATGCTGCACCCAGTCCATTTGCACATGATTCTGCACCCAGTCCATTTGCACTTGATGCTGCACCCAGTCCATTCACAAATGATGCAGCACCCAGTCCATTTGCACATGATGCTGCGCCCAGTCCATTTGCACATGATGCTGCACCCAGTCCATTTGCACTTGATGCTGCACCCAGTCCATTTGCATATGATGCAGCACACAGTCCATTCACACATGATGCAACACCCAGTCCATTCACACATGATGCAGCACCCAGTCCATTTGCACATGATGCTGCACCCAGTCCATTTGCACATGATGCTGCACCCAGTCCATCTGCACTTGATGCTGCACCCAGTCCATTTGCATATGATGCAGCACCCAGTCCATTTGCACATGATGCTGCACCCAGTCCATTTGCACATGATGCTGCACCCAGTCCATTTGCACTTGATGCTGCACCCAGTCCATTTGCATATGATGCAGCACCCAGTCCATTTGCACATGATGCTGCACCCAGTACATTTGCACATGATGCTGCACCCAGTCCATTTGCACTTGATGCTGTACCCAGTCCATTTGCACATGATGCAGCACCCAGTCCATTTGCACATGATACTGCACCCAGTCCATTTGCACATGATGCTGCACCCAGTCCATTTGCACTTGATGCTGCACCCAGTCCATTTGCACATGATGCAGCACCCAGTCCATTTGCACATGATGCTGCACCCAGTCAATTTGCACATGATGCTGCACCCAGTCCATTTGCACTTGATGCTGCACCCAGTCAATGTGCACTTGATGCTGCACCCAGTCCATTTGCATATGATGCAGCACCCAGTCCATTCGCACATGATGCTGCACCCAGTCCATTTGCACATGATGCTGCACCCAGTCCATTCGCACATGATGCTGCACCCAGTTCATTTGCACATGTTGCTGCACCCAGTCCATTTGCACATGATGCTGCACCCAGTCCATTTGCACTTGATGCTGCATCCAGTCCATTTGCACATGATGCTGCACCCAGTCCATTCACACATGATGCAGCACCCAGTCCATTCACACATGATGCTGCACCCAGTCCATTCACACATGATTCAGCACCCTTTCCATTCACAAATGATGCAGCACCCAGTCCATTTGCACATGATGCTGCACCCAGTCCATTTGCATATAATGCTGCATCCAGTCCATTTGCACTTGATGCTGCACCCAGTCCATTCGCATATGATGCTGCATCCAGTCCATTCGCACATGATGCTGCATCCAGTCCATTTGCACATGGTGCTGCACCCAGTCCATTCGCACATGATGCAGCACCCAGTCCATTCACAAATGATGCAGCACCTAGTCCATTTGTACATGATGCTGCACCCAGTCCATTCGCACATGATGCTGCACCCAGTCCATTCACACATGATGCTGCACCCAGTCCATTCACACATGATTCAGCACCCAGTCCATTCACAAATGATGCAGCTCCCAGTCCATTTGCACATGATACTGCACCCAGTCCATTTGCATATAATGCTGCATCCAGTCCATTTGCACTTTATGCTGCACCCAGTCCTTTTGCACTTGATGCTGCACCCAGTCCATTTGCACATGATGCTGCACCCAGTCAATTTGCACATGATGCTGCACCCAGTCCATTTGCACTTGATGCTGCACCCAGTCAATTTGCACTTGATGCTGCACCCAGTCCATTTGCATATGATGCAGCACCCAGTCCATTCGCACATGATGCTGCACCCAGTCCATTTGCACATGATGCTGCACCCAGTCCATTCGCACATGATGCTGCACCCAGTTCATTTGCACATGTTGCTGCACCCAGTCCATTTGCACATGATGCTGCACCCAGTCCATTTGCACTTGATGCTGCATCCAGTCCATTTGCACATGATGCTGCACCCAGTCCATTCACACATGATGCAGCACCCAGTCCATTCACACATGATGCTGCACCCAGTCCATTCACACATGATTCAGCACCCTTTCCATTCACAAATGATGCAGCACCCAGTCAATTTGCACATGATGCTGCACCCAGTCCATTTGCATATAATGCTGCATCCAGTCCATTTGCACTTGATGCTGCACCCAGTCCATTCGCATATGATGCTGCATCCAGTCCATTCGCACATGATGCTGCATCCAGTCCATTTGCACATGGTGCTGCACCCAGTCCATTCGCACATGATGCAGCACCCAGTCCATTCACAAATGATGCAGCACCTAGTCCATTTGCACATGATGCTGCACCCAGTCCATTCGCACATGATGCTGCACCCAGTCCATTCACACATGATGCTGCAACCAGTCCATTCACACATGATTCAGCACCCAGTCCATTCACAAATGATGCAGCTCCCAGTCCATTTGCACATGATACTGCACCCAGTCCATTTGCATATAATGCTGCATCCAGTCCATTTGCACTTTATGCTGCACCCAGTCCTTTTGCACTTGATGCTGCACCCAGTCCATTCGCACATGATGCTGCATCCAGTCCATTTGCACATGATTCTGCACCCAGTCCATTCGCACATGATGCAGCACCCAGTCCATTCACAAATGATGCAGCACCCAGTCCATTTGCACATGATGCTGCACCCAGTCCATTTGCATATAATGCTGCATCCTGTCCATTTGCACTTGATGCTGCACCTAGTCCATTTGCACTTGATGCTGCACCCAGTCCATTCGCACCCAGTTCATTTGCACATGATGCTGCACCCAGTCCATTTGCACATGATGCTGCACCCAGTCCATTTGCACATGATGCTGCAACCAGTCCATTTGCATATGATGCTGCACCCAGTCCATTTGCACATGATGCTGCACCCAGTCCATTTGCATATGATGCAGCACCCAGTCCATTCACAAATGATGCAGCTCCCAGTCCATTTGCACATGATACTGCACCCAGTCCATTTGCATATAATGCTGCATCCAGTCCATTTGCACTTTATGCTGCACCCAGTCCTTTTGCACTTGATGCTGCACCCAGTCCATTCGCACATGATGCTGCATCCAGTCCATTTGCACATGATGCTGCACCCAGTCCATTCGCACATGATGCAGCACCCAGTCCATTCACAAATGATGCAGCACCCAGTCCATTCGCACATGATGCTGCACCCAGTCCATTTGCATATAATGCTGCATCCTGTCCATTTGCACATGATGCTGCACCTAGTCCATTTGCACTTGATGCTGCACCCAGTCCATTCGCACCCAGTTCATTTCCACATGATGCTGCACCCAGTCCATTTGCACATGATGCTGCACCCAGTCCATTTGCACATGATGCTGCAACCAGTCCATTTGCATATTATGCTGCACCCAGTCCATTTGCACATGATGCTGCACCCAGTCCATTTGCATATGATGCAGCACCCAGTCCATTCACAAATGATACAGCACCCAGTCCATTCACAAATGATGCTGCACCCAGTTTATTCACACATGATTCAGCACCTAGTCCGTTCACAAATGATGCAGCACCCAGTCCATTCACAAATGATGCTGCACCCAGTCCATTTGCACATGATGCAGAACCCAGCCCATTCACAAATGATGCAGCACCCAGTCCATTCACACATGATTCAGCACCCAGTCCATTCGCACATGATGCTGCATCCAGTCCATTTGCACATGATGCTGCATCCAGTCCATTCGCACATTATGCAGCACCCAGTCCATTTGCACATGATGCTGCACCCAGTCCATTTGCATATAATGCTGCATCCAGTCCATTTGCACTTGATGCTGCACCCAGTCCATTTGCATATGATGCTGCACCCAGTCCATTTGCACATGATGCTGCACCCAGTCCATTTGCAAATGATGCTGCACCCAGTCCATTTGCACTTGATCCTGCACCCAGTCCATTCGCACCCAGTTCATTTGCACATGATGCTGCACCCAGTCCATTTGCACATGATGCTGCACCCAGTCCATTTGCACATGATGCTGCACCCAGTCCATTCACAAACGATGCTGCACCCAGTCCATTCACACATGATTCAGCACCCAGTCCATTTGCACATGGTGCTGCACCCAGTCCATTTGCACATGATGCTGCATCCAGTCCATTTGCACATGATGCTGCACCCAGTCCATTCGCATATGATGCAGCACCCAGTCCATTCACAAATGATGCTGCACCCAGTCCATTCACACATGATGCTGTACCCAGTCCATTTGCGCATGATGCTGCACCCAGTCCATTTGCACATGATGCTGCACCCAGTCCATTTGCACTTGATGCTGCATCCAGTCCATTTGCACATGATGCTGCACCCAGTCCATTTGCACATGATGCTGCACCCAGTCCATTTGCACATGATGCTGCACCCAGTCCATTCGCATATGATTCAGCACCCAGTCCATTCACAAACGATGCTGCACCCAGTCCATTCACACATGATTCAGCACCCAGTCCATATGCACATGATGCTGCACCCAGTCCATTTGCACATGATGCTGCATCCAGTTCATTTGCACATGATGCTGCACCCAGTCCATTTGCACATGATGCTGCACCCAGTCCATTTGCACATGATGCTGCACCCAGTCCATTTGCACTTGATGCTGCACCCAGTCCATTCAGAAACGATGCTGCATAAAGTCCATTCACACATGATTCGGCACCCAGTCCATTTGCACATGATGCTGCACCCAGTCCATTTGCACATGATGCTGCATACAGTCCATTTGCACATGATGCTGCACCCAGTCCATTCACAAATGATGTTGCACCCACTCAATTTGCATATGATGCTGCATCCAGTCCATTTGCACTTGTTGCTGCACCCAGTCCATTTGCACTTGATGCTGCACCCAGTCCATTTGCATATGATGCTGCATCCAGTCCATTTGCACTTGATGCTGCACCCAGTTCATTTGCACTTGATGCTGCACCCACTCCATTCACAAATGATGCTGCACCCAGTCCATTTGCATATGATGCTGCATCCAGTCCATTTGCATATGATGCTGGACCCAGTCCATTTGCACATGATGCTGCACCCAGTCCATTTGCACATGATTCTGCACCCAGTCCATTTGCACATGATGCTGCACCCAGTCCATTTGCAAATGATGCTGCACCCAGTCCATTTGCACATGATTCTGCACCCAGTCCATTTGCACTTGATGCTGCACCCAGTCCATTCACAAATGATGCAGCACCCAGTCCATTTGCACATGATGCTGCGCCCAGTCCATTTGCACATGATGCTGCACCCAGTCCATTTGCACTTGATGCTGCACCCAGTCCATTTGCATATGATGCAGCACACAGTCCATTCACACATGATGCAACACCCAGTCCATTCACACATGATGCAGCACCCAGTCCATTTGCACATGATGCTGCACCCAGTCCATTTGCACATGATGCTGCACCCAGTCCATCTGCACTTGATGCTGCACCCAGTCCATTTGCATATGATGCAGCACCCAGTCCATTTGCACATGATGCTGCACCCAGTCCATTTGCACATGATGCTGCACCCAGTCCATTTGCACTTGATACTGCACCCAGTCCATTTGCATATGATGCAGCACCCAGTCCATTCGCACATGATGCTGCACCCAGTCCATTTGCACATGATGCTGCACCCAGTCCATTTGCACTTGATGCTGTACCCAGTCCATTTGCACATGATGCAGCACCCAGTCCATTTGCACATGATACTGCACCCAGTCCATTTGCACATGATGCTGCACCCAGTCCATTTGCATATGATGCAGCACCCAGTCCATTTGCACATGATGCTGCACCCAGTCCATTTGCACATGATGCTGCACCCAGTCCATTTGCACTTGATACTGCACCCAGACCATTTGCATATGATGCAGCACCCAGTCCATTCGCACATGATGCTGCACCCAGTCCATTTGCACATGATGCTGCACCCAGTCCATTTGCACTTGATGCTGTACCCAGTCCATTTGCACATGATGCAGCACCCAGTCCATTTGCACATGATACTGCACCCAGTCCATTTGCACATGATGCTGCACCCAGTCCATTTGCACTTGATGCTGCACCCAGTCCATTTGCACATGATGCAGCACCCAGTCCATTTGCACATGATGCTGCACCCAGTCAATTTGCACTTGATGCTGCACCCAGTCCATTTGCATATGATGCAGCACCCAGTCCATTCGCACATGATGCTGCACCCAGTCCATTTGCACATGATGCTGCACCCAGTCCATTCGCACATGATGCTGCACCCAGTTCATTTGCACATGTTGCTGCACCCAGTCCATTTGCACATGATGCTGCACCCAGTCCATTTGCACTTGATGCTGCATCCAGTCCATTTGCAAATGATGCTGCACCCAGTCCATTCACACATGATGCAGCACCCAGTCCATTCACACATGATGCTGCACCCAGTCCATTCACACATGATTCAGCACCCAGTCCATTCACAAATGATGCAGCACCCAGTCCATTTGCACATGATGCTGCACCCAGTCCATTTGCATATAATGCTGCATCCAGTCCATTTGCACTTGATGCTGCACCCAGTCCATTCGCATATGATGCTGCATCCAGTCCATTCGCACATGATGCTGCATCCAGTCCATTTGCACATGATGCAGCACCTAGTCCATTTGCACATGATGCTGCACCCAGTCCATTCGCATATGATGCTGCATCCAGTCCATTCGCACATGATGCTGCATCCAGTCCATTTGCACATGATGCTGCACCCAGTCCATTCGCACATGATGCAGCACCCAGTCCATTCGCAAATGATGCAGCACCTAGTCCATTTGCACATGATGCTGCACCCAGTCCATTCGCACATGATGCTGCACCCAGTCCATTCACACATGATGCTGCACCCAGTCCATTCACACATGATTCAGCACCCAGTCCATTCACAAATGATGCAGCTCCCAGTCCATTTGCACATGATACTCCACCCAGTCCATTTGCATATAATGCTGCATCCAGTCCATTTGCACTTTATGCTGCACCCAGTCCTTTTGCACTTGATGCTGCACCCAGTCCATTCGCACATGATGCTGCATCCAGTCCATTTGCACATGATGCTGCACCCAGTCCATTCGCACATGATGCAGCACCCAGTCCTTTCACAAATGATGCAGCACCCAGTCCATTTGCACATGATGCTGCACCCAGTCCATTTGCATATAATGCTGCATCCTGTCCATTTGCACTTGATGCTGCACCCAGTCCATTTGCATATGATGCTGCACCCAGTCCATTTGCACATGATGCTGCACCTAGTCCATTTGCACTTGATGCTGCACCCAGTCCATTCGCACCCAGTTCATTTGCACATGATGCTGCACCCAGTCCATTTGGACATGATGCTGCACCCAGTCCATTTGCACATGATGCTGCAACCAGTCCATTTGCATATGATGCTGCACCCAACCCATTTGCACATGATGCTGCACCCAGTCCATTTGCATATGATGCAGCACCCAGTCCATTCACAAATGATACAGCACCCAGTCCATTCACAAATGATGCTGCACCCAGTTTATTCACACATGATTCAGCACCTAGTCCGTTCACAAATGATGCAGCACCCAGTCCATTCACAAATGATGCTGCACCCAGTCCATTTGCACATGATGCAGAACCCAGTCCATTCACAAATGATGCAGCACCCAGTCCATTCACACATGATTCAGCACCCAGTCCATTCGCACATGATGCTGCATCCAGTCCATTTGCACATGATGCTGCATCCAGTCCATTCGCACATGATGCAGCACCCAGTCCATTTGCACATGATGCTGCACCCAGTCCATTTGCATATAATGCTGCATCCAGTCCATTTGCACTTGATGCTGCACCCAGTCCATTTGCATATGATGCTGCACCCAGTCCATTTGCACATGATGCTGCACCCAGTCCATTTGCAAATGATGCTGCACCCAGTCCATTTGCACTTGATGCTGCACCCAGTCCATTCGCACCCAGTTCATTTGCACATGATGCTGCACCCAGTCCATTTGCACATGATGCTGCACCCAGTCCATTTGCACATGATGCTGCACCCAGTCCATTTGCACATGATGCTGCACCCAGTCCATTTGCATATGATGCTGCACCCAGTCCATTCACACATGATTCAGCACCCAGTCCATTTGCACATGATGCTGCACCCAGTCCATTTGCACATGATGCTGCACCCAGTCCATTTGCATATGATGCTGCACCCAGTCCATTTGCATATGATGCTGCACCCAGTCCATTCGCACATGATGCTGCACCCAGTCCATTCGCATATGATGCTGCACCCAGCCCATTTGCATATGATGCTGCACCCAGTCCATTTGCACATGATGCTGCACCCAGTCCATTTGCACATGATGCTGCACCCAGTCCATTTGCATATGATGCTGCACCCAGTCCATTCACACATGATTCAGCACCCAGTCCATTTGCACATGATGCTGCACCCAGTCCATTTGCACATGATGCAGCACCCAGTCCATTTGCACATGATGCTGCACCCAGTCCATTTGCATATGATGCTGCACCCAGTCCATTCACACATGATTCAGCACCCAGTCCATTTGCACATGATGCTGCACCCAGTCCATTTGCACATGATGCTGCACCCAGTTCATTTGCATATGATGCTGCACCCAGTCCATTTGCATATGATGCTGCACCCAGTCCATTCGCACATGATGCTGCACCCAGTCCATTCGCATATGATGCTGCACCCAGTCCATTCACACATGATTCGGCACCCAGTCCATTCGCACATGATGCAGCACCCAGTCCATTCACAAATGATGCTGCACCCAGTCCATTTGCACATGATGCAGCACCCAGTCCATTCACAAATGATGCAGCACCCAGTCCATTCACACATGATTCAGCAACCAGTCCATTCGCACATGATGCTGCATCCAGTCCATTTGCACATGATGCTGCACCCAGTCCATTCGCACATGATGCAGCACCCAGTCCATTCACAAACGATGCAGCACCCAGTCCATTTGCACATGATGCTGCACCCAGTCCATTTGCATATAATGCTGCATCCAGTCCATTTGCACTTGATGCTGCACCTAGTCCATTTGCATATGATGCTGTACCCAGTCCATTTGCACATGATGCTGCACCCAGTCCATTTGCACATGATGCTGCACCCAGTCCATTTGCACTTGATGCTGCACCCAGTCCATTCGCACCCAGTTCATTTGCACATGATGCTGCACCCAGTCCATTTGCACATGATGCTGCACCCAGTCCATTTGCATATGATGCTGCACCCAGTCCATTTGCACATGATGCTGCACCCAGTCCATTTGCACATGATGCTGCACCTAGTCCATTTGCATATGATGCTGCACCCAGTCCATTCACACATGATTCAGCACCCAGTCCATTTGCACATGATGCTGCACCCAGTCCATTTGCACATGGTGCTGCACCCAGTCCATTTGCATATGATGCAGCACCCAGTCCATTTGCACATGATGCTGCACCCAGTCCATTCACAAATGATGCTGCACCCAGTCCATTTGCATATGATGCTGCACCCAGTCCATTCACACATGATGCAGCACCCAGTCTATTCACAAACGATGCTGCACCCAGTCCATTCACACATGATTCAGCACCCAGTCCATTTGCACATGATGCTGCACCCAGTCCATTTGCACATGATGCTGCACCCAGTCCATTTGCACATGATGCTGCACCCAGTCTATTTGCACTTGATGCTGCATCCAGTCCATTTGCACATGATGCTGCACCCAGTCCATTTGCACTTGATGCTGCATCCAGTCCATTTGCACATGATGCTGCACCAAGTCCATGTGCACTTGATGCTGCATCCAGTCGATTTGCACAAGATGCTGCACCCAGTCCATTTGCACATGATGCTGCACCAAGTCCATTTGCACTTGATGCTGCACCCAGTCCATTTGCACATGATACAGCACCCAGTGCATTCGCATACGATGCAGCACCCAGTCCATTCATAAACAATGCTGCACCAGTCCATTCACACATGATTCAGCACCCAGTCCATTTGCACATGATGCTGCACCCAGTCCATTTGCACATGATGCTGCACCCAGTCCATTTGCACATGATGCTGCACCCAGTCCATTTGCGCATGATGCTGCACCCAGTCCATTCGCATATGATGCAGCACCCAGTCCATTCACACATGATTCAGCACCCAGTCCATTTGCACATGGTGCTGCACCCAGTCCATTTGCACATGATGCTGCATCCAGTCCATTTGCACATGATGCTGCACCCAGTCCATTCGCATATGATGCAGCACCCAGTCCATTCACAAATGATGCTGCACCCAGTCCATTCACACATGATGCTGCACCCAGTCCATTTGCACTTGATGCTGCATCCAGTCCATTTGCACATGATGCTGCACCCAGTCCATTTGCACATGATGCTGCACCCAGTCCATTTGCACATGATGCTGCACCCAGTCCATTTGCACTTGATGCTGCATCCAGTCCATTTGCACATGATGCTGCACCCAGTCCATTTGCACATGATGCTGCACCCAGTCCATTTGCACATGATGCTGCACCCAGTCCATTCGCATATTATTCAGCACCCAGTCCATTCAAAAATGATGCTGCACCCAGTCCATTCACACATGATTCAGCACCCAGTCCATATGCACATGATGCTGCACCCAGTCCATTTGCACATGATGCTGCATCCAGTTCATTTGCACATGATGCTGCACCCAGTCCATTTGCACATGATGCTGCACCCAGTCCATTTGCACATGATGCTGCCTCCCAGTCCATTTGCACATGATGCTGCACCCAGTCCATTTGCACTTGATGCTGCACCCAGTCCATTCAGAAACGATGCTGCATAAAGTCCATTCACACATGATTCGGCACCCAGTCCATTTGCACATGATGCTGCACCCAGTCCATTTGCACATGATGCTGCATCCAGTCCATTTGCACATGATGCTGCACCCAGTCCATTCACAAATGATGTTGCACCCACTCAATTTGCATATGATGCTGCATCCAGTCCATTTGCACTTGTTGCTGCACCCAGTCCATTTGCACTTGATGCTGCACCCAGTCCATTTGCATATGATGCTGCATCCAGTCCATTTGCACTTGATGCTGCACCCAGTTCATTTGCACTTGATGCTGCACCCAGTCCATTCACAAATGATGCTGCACCCAGTCCATTTGCATATGATGCTGCATCCAGTCCATTTGCATATGATGCTGGACCCAGTCCATTTGCACATGATGCTGCACCCAGTCCATTTGCACATGATTCTGCACCCAGTCCATTTGCACATGATGCTGCACCCAGTCCATTTGCACATGATGCTGCACCCAGTCCATTTGCACATGATTCTGCACCCAGTCCATTTGCACTTGATGCTGCACCCAGTCCATTCACAAATGATGCAGCACCCAGTCCATTTGCACATGATGCTGCGCCCAGTCCATTTGCACATGATGCTGCACCCAGTCCATTTGCACTTGATGCTGCACCCAGTCCATTTGCATATGATGCAGCACATAGTCCATTCAGACATGATGCAACAGCCAGTCCATTCACACATGATGCAGCACCCAGTCCATTTGCACATGATGCTGCACCCAGTCCATTTGCACATGATGCTGCACCCAGTCCATCTGCACTTGATGCTGCACCCAGTCCATTTGCATATGATGCAGCACCCAGTCCATTTGCACATGATGCTGCACCCAGTCCATTTGCACATGATGCTGCACCCAGTCCATTCGCATATGATGCAGCACCCAGTCCATTCACAAACAATGCTGCACCCAGTCCATTCACACATGATTCAGCACCCAGTCCATTTGCACATGATGCTGCACCCAGTCCATGTGCACATGATGCTGCACCCAGTCCATTTGCACATGATGCTGCACCCAGTCCATTTGCACTTGATGCTGCATCCAGTCCATTTGCACATGATGCTGCACTCAGTCCATTTGCACATGATGCTGCACCCAGTCCATTTGCACATGATGCTGCACCTTGTCCATTCGCATATGATGCAGCACCCAGTCCATTTGCACATGATGCTGCACCCAGTCCATTTGCACTTGATGCTGCACCCAGTCCATTCAGAAACGATGCTGCATAAAGTCCAGTCACACATGATTCGGCACCCAGTCCATTTGCACATGATGCTGCACCCAGTCCATTTGCACATGATGCTGCATCCAGTCCATTTGCACATGATGCTGCACCCAGTCCATTCACAAATGATGTTGCACCCACTCAATTTGCATATGATGCTGCATCCAGTCCATTTGCACTTGTTGCTGCACCCAGTCCATTTGCACTTGATGCTGCACCCAGTCCATTTGCATATGATGCTGCATCCAGTCCATTTGCACTTGATGCTGCACCCAGTTCATTTGCACTTGATGCTGCACCCAGTCCATTCACAAATGATGCTGCACCCAGTCCATTTGCATATGATGCTGCATCCAGTCCATTTGCATATGATGCTGGACCCAGTCCATTTGCACATGATGCTGCACCCAGTCCATTTGCACATGATTCTGCACCCAGTCCATTTGCACATGATGCTGCACCCAGTCCATTTGCACATGATGCTGCACCCAGTCCATTTGCACATGATTCTGCACCCAGTCCATTTGCACTTGATGCTGCACCCAGTCCATTCACAAATGATGCAGCACCCAGTCCATTTGCACATGATGCTGCGCCCAGTCCATTTGCACATGATGCTGCACCCAGTCCATTTGCACTTGATGCTGCACCCAGTCCATTTGCATATGATGCAGCACACAGTCCATTCACACATGATGCAACACCCAGTCCATTCACACATGATGCAGCACCCAGTCCATTTGCACATGATGCTGCACCCAGTCCATTTGCACATGATGCTGCACCCAGTCCATCTGCACTTGATGCTGCACCCAGTCCATTTGCATATGATGCAGCACCCAGTCCATTTGCACATGATGCTGCACCCAGTCCATTTGCACATGATGCTGCACCCAGTCCATTTGCACTTGATGCTGCACCCAGTCCATTTGCATATGATGCAGCACCCAGTCCATTCGCACATGATGCTGCACCCAGTACATTTGCACATGATGCTGCACCCAGTCCATTTGCACTTGATGCTGTAACCAGTCCATTTGCACATGATGCAGCACCCAGTCCATTTGCACATGATACTGCACCCAGTCCATTTGCACATGATGCTGCACCCAGTCCATTTGCACTTGATGCTGCACCCAGTCCATTTGCACATGCTGCAGCACCCAGTCCATTTGCACATGATGCTGCACCCAGTCAATTTGCACATGATGCTGCACCCAGTCCATTTGCACTTGATGCTGCACCCAGTCCATTTGCACTTGATGCTGCACCCAGTCAATTTGCACTTGATGCTGCACCCAGTCCATTCGCACATGATGCTGCACCCAGTCCATTTGCACATGATGCTGCACCCAGTCCATTTGCACATGATGCTGCACCCAGTCCATTCGCACATGATGCTGCACCCAGTTCATTTGCACATGATGCTGCACCCAGTCCATTTGCATATAATGCTGCATCCAGTCCATTTGCACTTGATGCTGCACCCAGTCCATTCGCATATGATGCTGCATCCAGTCCATTCGCACATGATGCTGCATCCAGTCCATTTGCACATGGTGCTGCACCCAGTCCATTCGCACATGATGCAGCACCCAGTCCATTCACAAATGATGCAGCACCTAGTCCATTTGCACATGATGCTGCACCCAGTCCATTCGCACATGATGCTGCACCCAGTCCATTCACACATGATGCTGCACCCAGTCCATTCACACATGATTCAGCACCCAGTCTATTCACAAATGATGCAGCTCCCAGTCCATTTGCACATGATACTGCACCCAGTCCATTTGCATATAATGCTGCATCCAGTCCATTTGCACATGATGCTGCACCCAGTCCTTTTGCACTTGATGCTGCACCCAGTCCATTCGCACATGATGCTGCATCCAGTCCATTTGCACATGATGCTGCACCCAGTCCATTCGCACATGATGCTGCACCCAGTCCATTTGCATATGATGCAGCACCCAGTCCATTCCCAAATGATACAGCACCCAGTCCATTCACAAATGATGCTGCACCCAGTTTATTCACACATGATTCAGCACCTAGTCCATTCACAAATGATGCAGCACCCAGTCCATTCACAAATGATGCTGCACCCAGTCCATTTGCACATGATGCAGAACCCAGTCCATTCACAAATGATGCAGCACCCAGTCCATTCACACATGATTCAGCACCCAGTCCATTCGCACATGATGCTGCATCCAGTCCATTTGCACATGATGCTGCATCCAGTCTATTCGCACATGATGCAGCACCCAGTCCATTTGCACATGATGCTGCACCCAGTCCATTTGCATATAATGCTGCATCCAGTCCATTTGCACTTGATGCTGCACCCAGTCCATTTGCATATGATGCTGCACCCAGTCCATTTGCACATGATGCTGCACCCAGTCCATTTGCACATGATGCTGCACCCAGTCCATTTGCACTTGATGCTGCACCCAGTCCATTCGCACCCAGTTCATTTGCACATGATGCTGCACCCAGTCCATTTGCACATGATGCTGCACCCAGTCCATTTGCACATGATGCTGCACCCAGTCCATTTGCACATAATGCTGCACCCAGTCCATTTGCATATGATGCTGCACCCAGTCCATTCACACATGATTCAGCACCCAGTCCATTTGCACATGATGCTGCACCCAGTCCATTTGCACATGATGCTGCACCCAGTCCATTTGCATATGATGCTGCACCCAGTCCATTCGCACATGATGCTGCACCCAGTCCATTCGCATATGATGCTGCACCCAGCCCATTTGCATATGATGCTGCACCCAGTCCATTTGCACATGATGCTGCACCCAGTCCATTTGCACATGATGCTGCACCCAGTCCATTTGCATATGATGCTGCACCCAGTCCATTCACACATGATTCAGCACCCAGTCCATTTGCACATGATGCTGCACCCAGTCCATTTGCACATGATGCAGCACCCAGTCCATTTGCACATGATGCTGCACCCAGTCCATTTGCATATGATGCTGCACCCAGTCCATTCACACATGATTCAGCACCCAGTCCATTTGCACATGATGCTGCACCCAGTCCATTTGCACATGTTGCTGCACCCAGTTCATTTGCATATGATGCTGCACCCAGTCCATTTGCACATGATGCTGCACCCAGTCCATTCGCACATGATGCTGCACCCAGTCCATTCGCATATGATGCTGCACCCAGTCCATTCACAAATGATGCTGCACCCAGTCCATTCACACATCATTCAGCACCCAGTCCATTCGCACATGATGCAGCACCCAGTCCATTCACACATGATGCTGCACCCAGTCCATTTGCACATGATGCAGCACCCAGTCCATTCACAAATGATGCAGCACCTAGTCCATTCACACATGATTCAGCACCCAGTCCATTCGCACATGATGCTGCATCCAGTCCATTTGCACATGATGCTGCACCCAGTCCATTCGCACATGATGCAGCACCCAGTCCATTCACAAATGATGCAGCACCCAGTCCATTTGCACATGATGCTGCACCCAGTCCATTTGCGTATAATGCTGCATCCAGTCCATTTGCACTTGATGCTGCACCCAGTCCATTTGCACCCAGTTCATTCGCACATGATGCTGCACCCAGTCCATTCACAAATGATGCTGAACCCAGTCCATTTGCACATGATGCAGCACCCAGTCCATTCACAAATGATGCAGCACCCAGTCCATTCACACATGATTCAGCACCCAGTCCATTTGCACATGATGCTGCACCCAGTCCATTTGCACATGATGCTGCACCCAGTCCATTTGCACATGATGCTGCACCCAGTCTATTTGCACTTGATGCTGCATCCAGTCCATTTGCACATGATGCTGCACCCAGTCCATTTGCACTTGATGCTGCATCCAGTCCATTTGCACATGATGCTGCACCAAGTCCATTTGCACATGATGCTGCACCCAGTCCATGTGCACTTGATGCTGCATCCAGTCCATTTGCACATGATGCTGCACCCAGTCCATTTGCACATGATGCTGCACCCAGTCCATTTGCACTTGATGCTGCACCCAGTCCATTTGCACATGATACAGCACCCAGTGCATTCGCATACGATGCAGCACCCAGTCCATTCACAAACAATGCTGCACCAGTCCATTCACACATGATTCAGCACCCAGTCCATTTGCACATGATGCTGCACCCAGTCCATTTGCACATGATGCTGCACCCAGTCCATTTGCACATGATGCTACACCCAGTCCATTTGCACATGATGCTGCACCAGGTCCATTCGCATATGATGCAGCACCCAGTCCATTCACAAACGATGCTGCACCCAGTCCATTCACACATGATTCAGCACCCAGTCCATTTGCACATGGTGCTGCACCCAGTCCATTTGCACATGATGCTGCATCCAGTCCATTTGCACATGATGCTGCACCCAGTCCATTCGCATATGATGCAGCACCCAGTCCATTCACAAATGATGCTGCACCCAGTCCATTCACACATGATGCTGTACCCAGTCCATTTGCGCATGATGCTGCACCCAGTCCATTTGCACATGATGCTGCACCCAGTCCATTTGCACTTGATGCTGCATCCAGTCCATTTGCACATGATGCTGCACCCAGTCCATTTGCACATGATGCTGCACCCAGTCCATTTGCACATGATGCTGCACCCAGTCCATTCGCATATGATTCAGCACCCAGTCCATTCACAAACGATGCTGCACCCAGTCCATTCACACATGATTCAGCACCCAGTCCATATGCACATGATGCTGCACCCAGTCCATTTGCACATGATGCTGCATCCAGTTCATTTGCACATGATGCTGCACCCAGTCCATTTGCACATGATGCTGCACCCAGTCCATTTGCACATGATGCTGCACCCAGTCCATTTGCACATGATGCTGCACCCAGTCCATTTGCACTTGATGCTGCACCCAGTCCATTCAGAAACGATGCTGCATAAAGTCCATTCACACATGATTCGGCACCCAGTCCATTTGCACATGATGCTGCACCCAGTCCATTTGCACATGATGCTGCATCCAGTCCATTTGCACATGATGCTGCACCCAGTCCATTCAAAAATGATGTTGCACCCACTCAATTTGTATATGATGCTGCATCCAGTCCATTTGCACTTGTTGCTGCACCCAGTCCATTTGCACTTGATGCTGCACCCAGTCCATTTGCATATGATGCTGCATCCAGTCCATTTGCACTTGATGCTGCACCCAGTTCATTTGCACTTGATGCTGCACCCAGTCCATTCACAAATGATGCTGCACCCAGTCCATTTGCATATGATGCTGCATCCAGTCCATATGCATATGATGCTGGACCCAGTCCATTTGCACATGATGCTGCACCCAGTCCATTTGCACATGATTCTGCACCCAGTCTATTTGCACATGATGCTGCACCCAGTCCATTTGCACATGATGCTGCACCCAGTCCATTTGCACATGATTCTGCACCCAGTCCATTTGCACTTGATGCTGCACCCAGTCCATTCACAAATGATGCAGCACCCAGTCCATTTGCACATGATGCTGCGCCCAGTCCATTTGCACATGATGCTGCACCCAGTCCATTTGCACTTGATGCTGCACCCAGTCCATTTGCATATGATGCAGCACACAGTCCATTCACACATGATGCAACACCCAGTCCATTCACACATGATGCAGCACCCAGTCCATTTGCACATGATGCTGCACCCAGTCCATTTGCACATGATGCTGCACCCAGTCCATCTGCACTTGATGCTGCACCCAGTCCATTTGCATATGATGCAGCACCCAGTCCATTTGCACATGATGCTGCACCCAGTCCATTTGCACATGATGCTGCACCCAGTCCATTTGCACTTGATGCTGCACCCAGTCCATTTGCATATGATGCAGCACCCAGTCCATTCGCACATGATGCTGCACCCAGTACATTTGCACATGATGCTGCACCCAGTCCATTTGCACTTGATGCTGTACCCAGTCCATTTGCACATGATGCAGCACCCAGTCCATTTGCACATGATACTGCACCCAGTCCATTTGCACATGATGCTGCACCCAGTCCATTTGCACTTGATGCTGCACCCAGTCCATTTGCACATGATGCAGCACCCAGTCCATTTGCACATGATGCTGCACCCAGTCAATTTGCACATGATGCTGCACCCAGTCCATTTGCACTTGATGCTGCACCCAGTCAATGTGCACTTGATGCTGCACCCAGTCCATTTGCATATGATGCAGCACCCAGTCCATTCGCACATGATGCTGCACCCAGTCCATTTGCACATGATGCTGCACCCAGTCCATTCGCACATGATGCTGCACCCAGTTCATTTGCACATGTTGCTGCACCCAGTCCATTTGCACATGATGCTGCACCCAGTCCATTTGCACTTGATGCTGCATCCAGTCCATTTGCACATGATGCTGCACCCAGTCCATTCACACATGATGCAGCACCCAGTCCATTCACACATGATGCTGCACCCAGTCCATTCACACATGATTCAGCACCCTTTCCATTCACAAATGATGCAGCACCCAGTCCATTTGCACATGATGCTGCACCCAGTCCATTTGCATATAATGCTGCATCCAGTCCATTTGCACTTGATGCTGCACCCAGTCCATTCGCATATGATGCTGCATCCAGTCCATTCGCACATGATGCTGCATCCAGTCCATTTGCACATGGTGCTGCACCCAGTCCATTCGCACATGATGCAGCACCCAGTCCATTCACAAATGATGCAGCACCTAGTCCATTTGTACATGATGCTGCACCCAGTCCATTCGCACATGATGCTGCACCCAGTCCATTCACACATGATGCTGCACCCAGTCCATTCACACATGATTCAGCACCCAGTCCATTCACAAATGATGCAGCTCCCAGTCCATTTGCACATGATACTGCACCCAGTCCATTTGCATATAATGCTGCATCCAGTCCATTTGCACTTTATGCTGCACCCAGTCCTTTTGCACTTGATGCTGCACCCAGTCCATTTGCACATGATGCTGCACCCAGTCAATTTGCACATGATGCTGCACCCAGTCCATTTGCACTTGATGCTGCACCCAGTCAATTTGCACTTGATGCTGCACCCAGTCCATTTGCATATGATGCAGCACCCAGTCCATTCGCACATGATGCTGCACCCAGTCCATTTGCACATGATGCTGCACCCAGTCCATTCGCACATGATGCTGCACCCAGTTCATTTGCACATGTTGCTGCACCCAGTCCATTTGCACATGATGCTGCACCCAGTCCATTTGCACTTGATGCTGCATCCAGTCCATTTGCACATGATGCTGCACCCAGTCCATTCACACATGATGCAGCACCCAGTCCATTCACACATGATGCTGCACCCAGTCCATTCACACATGATTCAGCACCCTTTCCATTCACAAATGATGCAGCACCCAGTCAATTTGCACATGATGCTGCACCCAGTCCATTTGCATATAATGCTGCATCCAGTCCATTTGCACTTGATGCTGCACCCAGTCCATTCGCATATGATGCTGCATCCAGTCCATTCGCACATGATGCTGCATCCAGTCCATTTGCACATGGTGCTGCACCCAGTCCATTCGCACATGATGCAGCACCCAGTCCATTCACAAATGATGCAGCACCTAGTCCATTTGCACATGATGCTGCACCCAGTCCATTCGCACATGATGCTGCACCCAGTCCATTCACACATGATGCTGCAACCAGTCCATTCACACATGATTCAGCACCCAGTCCATTCACAAATGATGCAGCTCCCAGTCCATTTGCACATGATACTGCACCCAGTCCATTTGCATATAATGCTGCATCCAGTCCATTTGCACTTTATGCTGCACCCAGTCCTTTTGCACTTGATGCTGCACCCAGTCCATTCGCACATGATGCTGCATCCAGTCCATTTGCACATGATTCTGCACCCAGTCCATTCGCACATGATGCAGCACCCAGTCCATTAACAAATGATGCAGCACCCAGTCCATTTGCACATGATGCTGCACCCAGTCCATTTGCATATAATGCTGCATCCTGTCCATTTGCACTTGATGCTGCACCTAGTCCATTTGCACTTGATGCTGCACCCAGTCCATTCGCACCCAGTTCATTTGCACATGATGCTGCACCCAGTCCATTTGCACATGATGCTGCACCCAGTCCATTTGCACATGATGCTGCAACCAGTCCATTTGCATATTATGCTGCACCCAGTCCATTTGCACATGATGCTGCACCCAGTCCATTTGCATATGATGCAGCACCCAGTCCATTCACAAATGATACAGCACCCAGTCCATTCACAAATGATGCTGCACCCAGTTTATTCACACATGATTCAGCACCTAGTCCGTTCACAAATGATGCAGCACCCAGTCCATTCACAACTGATGCTGCACCCAGTCCATTTGCACATGATGCAGAACCCAGCCCATTCACAAATGATGCAGCACCCAGTCCATTCACACATGATTCAGCACCCAGTCCATTCGCACATGATGCTGCATCCAGTCCATTTGCACATGATGCTGCATCCAGTCCATTCGCACATTATGCAGCACCCAGTCCATTTGCACATGATGCTGCACCCAGTCCATTTGCATATAATGCTGCATCCAGTCCATTTGCACTTGATGCTGCACCCAGTCCATTTGCATATGATGCTGCACCCAGTCCATTTGCACATGATGCTGCACCCAGTCCATTTGCAAATGATGCTGCACCCAGTCCATTTGCACTTGATCCTGCACCCAGTCCATTCGCACCCAGTTCATTTGCACATGATGCTGCACCCAGTCCATTTGCACATGATGCTGCACCCAGTCCATTTGCACATGATGCTGCACCCAGTCCATTCACAAACGATGCTGCACCCAGTCCATTCACACATGATTCAGCACCCAGTCCATTTGCACATGGTGCTGCACCCAGTCCATTTGCACATGATGCTGCATCCAGTCCATTTGCACATGATGCTGCACCCAGTCCATTCGCATATGATGCAGCACCCAGTCCATTCACAAATGATGCTGCACCCAGTCCATTCACACATGATGCTGTACCCAGTCCATTTGCGCATGATGCTGCACCCAGTCCATTTGCACATGATGCTGCACCCAGTCCATTTGCACTTGATGCTGCATCCAGTCCATTTGCACATGATGCTGCACCCAGTCCATTTGCACATGATGCTGCACCCAGTCCATTTGCACATGATGCTGCACCCAGTCCATTCGCATATGATTCAGCACCCAGTCCATTCACAAACGATGCTGCACCCAGTCCATTCACACATGATTCAGCACCCAGTCCATATGCACATGATGCTGCACCCAGTCCATTTGCACATGATGCTGCATCCAGTTCATTTGCACATGATGCTGCACCCAGTCCATTTGCACATGATGCTGCACCCAGTCCATTTGCACATGATGCTGCACCCAGTCCATTTGCACTTGATGCTGCACCCAGTCCATTCAGAAACGATGCTGCATAAAGTCCATTCACACATGATTCGGCACCCAGTCCATTTGCACATGATGCTGCACCCAGTCCATTTGCACATGATGCTGCATACAGTCCATTTGCACATGATGCTGCACCCAGTCCATTCACAAATGATGTTGCACCCACTCAATTTGCATATGATGCTGCATCCAGTCCATTTGCACTTGTTGCTGCACCCAGTCCATTTGCACTTGATGCTGCACCCAGTCCATTTGCATATGATGCTGCATCCAGTCCATTTGCACTTGTTGCTGCACCCAGTTCATTTGCACTTGATGCTGCACCCACTCCATTCACAAATGATGCTGCACCCAGTCCATTTGCATATGATGCTGCATCCAGTCCATTTGCATATGATGCTGGACCCAGTCCATTTGCACATGATGCTGCACCCAGTCCATTTGCACATGATTCTGCACCCAGTCCATTTGCACATGATGCTGCACCCAGTCCATTTGCAAATGATGCTGCACCCAGTCCATTTGCACATGATTCTGCACCCAGTCCATTTGCACTTGATGCTGCACCCAGTCCATTCACAAATGATGCAGCACCCAGTCCATTTGCACATGATGCTGCGCCCAGTCCATTTGCACATGATGCTGCACCCAGTCCATTTGCACTTGATGCTGCACCCAGTCCATTTGCATATGATGCAGCACACAGTCCATTCACACATGATGCAACACCCAGTCCATTCACACATGATGCAGCACCCAGTCCATTTGCACATGATGCTGCACCCAGTCCATTTGCACATGATGCTGCACCCAGTCCATCTGCACTTGATGCTGCACCCAGTCCATTTGCATATGATGCAGCACCCAGTCCATTTGCACATGATGCTGCACCCAGTCCATTTGCACATGATGCTGCACCCAGTCCATTTGCACTTGATACTGCACCCAGTCCATTTGCATATGATGCAGCACCCAGTCCATTCGCACATGATGCTGCACCCAGTCCATTTGCACATGATGCTGCACCCAGTCCATTTGCACTTGATGCTGTACCCAGTCCATTTGCACATGATGCAGCACCCAGTCCATTTGCACATGATACTGCACCCAGTCCATTTGCACATGATGCTGCACCCAGTCCATTTGCATATGATGCAGCACCCAGTCCATTTGCACATGATGCTGCACCCAGTCCATTTGCACATGATGCTGCACCCAGTCCATTTGCACTTGATACTGCACCCAGTCCATTTGCATATGATGCAGCACCCAGTCCATTCGCACATGATGCTGCACCCAGTCCATTTGCACATGATGCTGCACCCAGTCCATTTGCACTTGATGCTGTACCCAGTCCATTTGCACATGATGCAGCACCCAGTCAATTTGCACATGATACTGCACCCAGTCCATTTGCACATGATGCTGCACCCAGTCCATTTGCACTTGATGCTGCACCCAGTCCATTTGCACATGATGCAGCACCCAGTCCATTTGCACATGATGCTGCACCCAGTCAATTTGCACTTGATGCTGCACCCAGTCCATTTGCATATGATGCAGCACCCAGTCCATTCGCACATGATGCTGCACCCAGTCCATTTGCACATGATGCTGCACCCAGTCCATTCGCACATGATGCTGCACCCAGTTCATTTGCACATGTTGCTGCACCCAGTCCATTTGCACATGATGCTGCACCCAGTCCTTTGCACTTGATGCTGCATCCAGTCCATTTGCAAATGATGCTGCACCCAGTCCATTCACACATGATGCAGCACCCAGTCCATTCACACATGATGCTGCACCCAGTCCATTCACACATGATTCAGCACCCAGTCCATTCACAAATGATGCAGCACCCAGTCCATTTGCACATGATGCTGCACCCAGTCCATTTGCATATAATGCTGCATCCAGTCCATTTGCACTTGATGCTGCACCCAGTCCATTCGCATATGATGCTGCATCCAGTCCATTCGCACATGATGCTGCATCCAGTCCATTTGCACATGATGCAGCACCTAGTCCATTTGCACATGATGCTGCACCCAGTCCATTCGCATATGATGCTGCATCCAGTCCATTCGCACATGATGCTGCATCCAGTCCATTTGCACATGATGCTGCACCCAGTCCATTCGCACATGATGCAGCACCCAGTCCATTCGCAAATGATGCAGCACCTAGTCCATTTGCACATGATGCTGCACCCAGTCCATTCGCACATGATGCTGCACCCAGTCCATTCACACATGATGCTGCACCCAGTCCATTCACACATGATTCAGCACCCAGTCCATTCACAAATGATGCAGCTCCCAGTCCATTTGCACATGATACTCCACCCAGTCCATTTGCATATAATGCTGCATCCAGTCCATTTGCACTTTATGCTGCACCCAGTCCTTTTGCACTTGATGCTGCACCCAGTCCATTCGCACATGATGCTGCATCCAGTCCATTTGCACATGATGCTGCACCCAGTCCATTCGCACATGATGCAGCACCCAGTCCTTTCACAAATGATGCAGCACCCAGTCCATTTGCACATGATGCTGCACCCAGTCCATTTGCATATAATGCTGCATCCTGTCCATTTGCACTTGATGCTGCACCCAGTCCATTTGCATATGATGCTGCACCCAGTCCATTTGCACATGATGCTGCACCTAGTCCATTTGCACTTGATGCTGCACCCAGTCCATTCGCACCCAGTTCATTTGCACATGATGCTGCACCCAGTCCATTTGCACATGATGCTGCACCCAGTCCATTTGCACATGATGCTGCAACCAGTCCATTTGCATATGATGCTGCACCCAACCCATTTGCACATGATGCTGCACCCAGTCCATTTGCATATGATGCAGCACCCAGTCCATTCACAAATGATACAGCACCCAGTCCATTCACAAATGATGCTGCACCCAGTTTATTCACACATGATTCAGCACCTAGTCCGTTCACAAATGATGCAGCACCCAGTCCATTCACAAATGATGCTGCACCCAGTCCATTTGCACATGATGCAGAACCCAGTCCATTCACAAATGATGCAGCACCCAGTCCATTCACACATGATTCAGCACCCAGTCCATTCGCACATGATGCTGCATCCAGTCCATTTGCACATGATGCTGCATCCAGTCCATTCGCACATGATGCAGCACCCAGTCCATTTGCACATGATGCTGCACCCAGTCCATTTGCATATAATGCTGCATCCAGTCCATTTGCACTTGATGCTGCACCCACTCCATTTGCATATGATGCTGCACCCAGTCCATTTGCACATGATGCTGCACCCAGTCCATTTGCAAATGATGCTGCACCCAGTCCATTTGCACTTGATGCTGCACCCAGTCCATTCGCACCCAGTTCATTTGCACATGATGCTGCACCCAGTCCATTTGCACATGATGCTGCACCCAGTCCATTTGCACATGATGCTGCACCCAGTCCATTTGCACATGATGCTGCACCCAGTCCATTTGCATATGATGCTGCACCCAGTCCATTCACACATGATTCAGCACCCAGTCCATTTGCACATGATGCTGCACCCAGTCCATTTGCACATGATGCTGCACCCAGTCCATTTGCATATGATGCTGCACCCAGTCCATTTGCATATGATGCTGCACCCAGTCCATTCGCACATGATGCTGCACCCAGTCCATTCGCATATGATGCTGCACCCAGCCCATTTGCATATGATGCTGCACCCAGTCCATTTGCACATGATGCTGCACCCAGTCCATTTGCACATGATGCTGCACCCAGTCCATTTGCATATGATGCTGCACCCAGTCCATTCACACATGATTCAGCACCCAGTCCATTTGCACATGATGCTGCACCCAGTCCATTTGCACATGATGCAGCACCCAGTCCATTTGCACATGATGCTGCACCCAGTCCATTTGCATATGATGCTGCACCCAGTCCATTCACACATGATTCAGCACCCAGTCCATTTGCACATGATGCTGCACCCAGTCCATTTGCACATGATGCTGCACCCAGTTCATTTGCATATGATGCTGCACCCAGTCCATTTGCATATGATGCTGCACCCAGTCCATTCGCACATGATGCTGCACCCAGTCCATTCGCATATGATGCTGCACCCAGTCCATTCACAAATGATGCTGCACCCAGTCCATTTGCACATGATGCAGCACCCAGTCCATTCACAAATGATGCAGCACCTAGTCCATTCACACATGATTCAGCACCCAGTCCATTCGCACATGATGCTGCATCCAGTCCATTTGCACATGATGCTGCACCCAGTCCATTCGCACATGATGCAGCACCCAGTCCATTCACAAATAATGCAGCACCCAGTCCATTTGCACATGATGCTGCACCCAGTCCATTTGCATATAATGCTGCATCCAGTCCATTTGCACTTGATGCTGCACCCAGTCCATTTGCACCCAGTTCATTTGCACATGATGCTGCACCCAGTCCATTCACAAATGATGCTGCACCCAGTCCATTTGCACATGATGCAGCACCCAGTCCATTCACAAATGATGCAGCACCCAGTCCATTCACACGATTCAGCACCCAGTCCATTCGCACATGATGCTGCATCCAGTCCATTTGCACATGATGCTGCACCCAGTCCATTTGCACATGATGCTGCACCCAGTCAATTCACAAATGATGCAGTACCCAGTCCATTTGCACATGATGCTGCACCCAGTCCATTTGCATATAATGCTGCATCCAGTCCATTTGCACTTGATGCTGCACCCAGTCCATTCGCACCCAGTTCATTTGCACATGATGCTGCGCCCAGTCCATTTGCACATGATGCTGCACCCAGTCCATTTGCATATGATGCTGCGCCCAGTCCATTTGCCCATGATGCTGCACCCAGTCCATTTGCACATGATGCTGCACCCAGTCCATTTGCATATGATGCTGCACCCAGTCCATTCACACATGATTCAGCACCCAGTCCATTCGCACATGATGCTGCACCCAGTCCATTCGCATATGATGCTGCACCCAGTCCATTTGCATATGATGCTGCACCCAGTCCATTCGCATATGATGCTGCACCCAGTCCATTCACACATGATGCTGCATCCAGTCCATTCACACATCATTCAGCACCTAGTCCATTCGCACATGATGCAGAACCCAGTCCATTCACAAATGATGCAGCACCCAGTCCATTTGCACATGATGCTGCACCCAGTCCATTTGCATATAATGCTGCATCCAGTCCATTTGCACTTGATGCTGCACCCAGTCCATTTGCATATGATGCTGCACCCAGTCCATTTGCACATGATGCAGCACCCAGTCCATTTGCACTTGATGCTGCACCCAGTCCATTCACACCCAGTTCATTTGCACATGATACTGCACCCAGTCCATTTGCACATGATGCTGCACCCAGTCCATTTGCACTTGATGCTGCACCCAGTCCATTTGCATATGATGCTGCACCCAGTCCATTTGCACATGATGCAGCACCCAGTCCATTTGCACTTGATGCTGCACCCAGTCCATTCACACCCAGTCCATTCACAAATGATGCAGCACCCAGTCCATTTGCACATGATGCTGCACCCAGTCCATTTGCATATAATGCTGCATCCAGTCCATTTGCACTTGATGCTGCACCCAGTCCATTTGCATATGATGCTGCACCCAGTCCATTTGCACATGATGCAGCACCCAGTCCATTTGCACTTGATGCTGCACCCAGTCCATTCACACCCAGTTCATTTGCACATGATACTGCACCCAGTCCATTTGCACATGATGCTGCACCCAGTCCATTTGCACTTGATGCTGCACCCAGTCCATTCACACCCAGTTCATTTGCACATGATGCTGCACCCAGTCCGTTTGCACATGATGATGCACCCAGTCCATTTGCATATGATGCTGCACCCAGTCCATTTGCACATGATGCTGCACCCAGTCCATTTGCACATGATGCTGCACCCAGTCCATTTGCATATGATGCTGCACCCAGTCCATTCACAAATGATGCTGCACCCAGTCCATTTGCACATGATGCTGCACCCAGTCCATTCGCATATGATGCTGCACCCAGTCCATTCACAAATGATGCTGCACCCAGTCCATTCACACATCATTCAGCACCCAGTCCATTCGCACATGATGCTGCATCCAGTCCATTTGCACATGATGCTGCACCCAGTCCATTCGCACATGATGCTGCACCCAGTCCATTTGCATATGATGCTGCACCCAGTCCATTCACACATGATTCAGAACCCAGTCCATTCGCACATGATGCTGCACCCAGTCCATTCACACATGATTCAGCACCCAGTCCATTCGCACATGTTGCTGCACCCAGTCCATTCGCATATGATGCTGCACCCAGTCCATTCACAAATGATGCTGCACCCAGTCCATTCACACATCATTCAGCACCCAGTCCATTTGCACATGATGCTGCACCCAGTCCATTTGCACATGATGCAGCACCCAGTCCATTTGCACATGATGCTGCACCCAGTCCATTTGCACATGATTCAGCACCCAGTCCATTCGCACATGATGCTGCATCCAGTCCATTCGCACATGATGCAGAACCCAGTCCATTCACAAATGATGCAGCACCCAGTCCATTTGCACATGATGCTGCACCCAGTCCATTTGCATATAATGCTGCATCCAGTCCATTTGCACTTGATGCTGCACCAAGTCCATTTGCATATGATGCTGCACCCAGTCCATTTGCACATGATGCTGCACCCAGTCCATTTGCACTTGATGCTGCACCCAGTCCATTCACACCCAGTTCATTTGCACATGATACTGCACCCAGTCCATTTGCACATGATGCTGCACCCAGTCCATTTGCACTTGATGCTGCACCCAGTCCATTCACACCCAGTTCATTTGCACATGATGCTGCACCCAGTCCGTTTGCACATGATGATGCACCCAGTCCATTTGCATATGATGCTGCACCCAGTCCATTTGCACATGATGCTGCACCCAGTCCATTTGCACATGATGCTGCACCCAGTCCATTTGCATATGATGCTGCACCCAGTCCATTCACACATGATTCAGCACCCAGTCCATTTGCACATGATGCTGCACCCAGTCCATTTGCACATGATGCTGCACCCAGTCCATTCACAAATGATGCTGCACCCAGTTCATTTGCATATGATGCTGCACCCAGTCTATTCACACATGATGCTGCACCCAGTCCATTTGCACATGATGCTGCACCCAGTCCATTTGCACTTGATGCTGCATCCAGTCCATTTGCACATGATGCTGCACCAAGTCCATTTGCACATGATGCTGCACCCAGTCCATGTGCACTTGATGCTGCATCCAGTCCATTTGCACATGATGCTGCACCCAGTCCATTTGCACATGATGCTGCACCCAGTCCATTTGCACTTGATGCTGCACCCAGTCCATTTGCACATGATGCAGCACCCAGTGCATTTGCATACGATGCAGCACCCAGTCCATTCACAAACGATGCTGCACCAGTCCATTCACACATGATTCAGTACCCAGTCCATTTGCACATGATGCTGCACCCAGTCCATTTGCACATGATGCTGCACCCAGTCCATTTGCACATGATGCTGCACCCAGTCCATTCGCATATGATGCAGCACCCAGTCCATTCACAAACGATGCTGCACCCAGTCCATTCACACATGATTCAGCACCCAGTCCATTTGCACATGATGCTGCACCCAGTCCATTTGCACATGATGCTGCACCCAGTCCATTTGCACATGATGCTGCATCCAGTCCATTTGCACATGATGCTGCACCCAGTCCATTTGCATATGATGCAGCACCCAGTCCATTCACAAACGATGCTGCACCCAGTCCATTCACACATGATTCAGCACCCAGTCCATTTGCACATGATGCTGCACCCAGTCCATTTGCACATGAAGCTGCACCCAGTCCATTTGCACATGATGCTGCACCCAGTCCATTTGCACATGATGCTGCATCCAGTCCATTTGCACATGATGCTGCACCCAGTCCATTCGCATATGATGCAGCACCCAGTCCATTCACAAACGATGCTGCACCCAGTCCATTCACACATGATTCAGCACCCAGTCCATTTGCACTTGATGCTGCACCCAGTCCATTAGCACATGATGCTGCATCCAGTCCATTTGCACATGATGCTGCACCCAGTCCATTTGCACATGATACTGCACCCAGTCCATTTGCACTTGATGCTGCACCCAGTCCATTCAGAAACGATGCTGCACCCAGTCCATTCACACATGATTCAGCACCCAGTCCATTTGCACATGATGCTGCATCCAGTCCATTTGCACATGATGCTGCACCCAGTCCATTCGCATATGATTCAGCACCCAGTCCATGTGCACTTGATGCTGCACCCAGTCCATTTGCACTTGATGCTGCACCCAGTCCATTTGCACATGATGCTGCACCCAGTCCATTTGCACATGAGGCTGCACCCAGTCTATTTGCACATGAGGCTGCACCCAGTCTATTTGCACATGATGCAGCACCCAGTCCATTTGCACATGATGCTGCTCCCAGTCCATTTGCATATAATGCTGCATCCTGTCCATTTGCACTTGATGCTGCACCCAGTCCATTTGCATATGATGCTGCACCCAGTCCATTTGCACATGATGCTGCACCCAGTCCATTTGCACTTGATGCTGCACCCAGTCCATTCGCACCCAGTTCATTTGCACATGATGCTGCACCCAGTCCATTTGCACATGATGCTGCACCCAGTCCATTTGCACATGATGCTGCAACCAGTCCATTTGCATATGATGCTGCACCCAACCCATTTGCACATGATGCTGCACCCAGTCCATTTGCATATGATGCAGCACCCAGTCCATTCACAAATGATACAGCACCCAGTCCATTCACAAATGATGCTGCACCCAGTTTATTCACACATGATTCAGCACCTAGTCCGTTCACAAATGATGCAGCACCCAGTCCATTCACAAATGATGCTGCACCCAGTCCATTTGCACATGATGCAGAACCCAGTCCATTCACAAATGATGCAGCACCCAGTCCATTCACACATGATTCAGCACCCAGTCCATTCGCACATGATGCTGCATCCAGTCCATTTGCACATGATGCTGCATCCAGTCCATTCGCACATGATGCAGCACCCAGTCCATTTGCACATGATGCTGCACCCAGTCCATTTGCATATAATGCTGCATCCAGTCCATTTGCACTTGATGCTGCACCCAGTCCATTTGCATATGATGCTGCACCCAGTCCATTTGCACATGATGCTGCACCCAGTCCATTTGCAAATGATGCTGCACCCAGTCCATTTGCACTTGATGCTGCACCCAGTCCATTCGCACCCAGTTCATTTGCACATGATGCTGCACCCAGTCCATTTGCACATGATGCTGCACCCAGTCCATTTGCACATGATGCTGCACCCAGTCCATTTGCACATGATGCTGCACCCAGTCCATTTGCATATGATGCTGCACCCAGTCCATTCACACATGATTCAGCACCCAGTCCATTTGCACATGATGCTGCACCCAGTCCATTTGCACATGATGCTGCACCCAGTCCATTTGCATATGATGCTGCACCCAGTCCATTTGCATATGATGCTGCACCCAGTCCATTCGCACATGATGCTGCACCCAGTCCATTCGCATATGATGCTGCACCCAGCCCATTTGCATATGATGCTGCACCCAGTCCATTTGCACATGATGCTGCACCCAGTCCATTTGCACATGATGCTGCACCCAGTCCATTTGCATATGATGCTGCACCCAGTCCATTCACACATGATTCAGCACCCAGTCCATTTGCACATGATGCTGCACCCAGTCCATTTGCACATGATGCAGCACCCAGTCCATTTGCACATGATGCTGCACCCAGTCCATTTGCATATGATGCTGCACCCAGTCCATTCACACATGATTCAGCACCCAGTCCATTTGCACATGATGCTGCACCCAGTCCATTTGCACATGATGCTGCACCCAGTTCATTTGCATATGATGCTGCACCCAGTCCATTCGCATATGACGCTGCACCCAGTCCATTCGCACATGATGCTGCACCCAGTCCATTCGCATATGATGCTGCACCCAGTCCATTCACAAATGATGCTGCACCCAGTCCATTCGCACATGATGCAGCACCCAGTCCATTCACAAATGATGCAGCACCTAGTCCATTCACACATGATTCAGCACCCAGTCCATTCGCACATGATGCTGCATCCAGTCCATTTGCACATGATGCTGCACCCAGTCCATTCGCACATGATGCAGCACCCAGTCCATTCACAAATAATGCAGCACCCAGTCCATTTGCACATGATGCTGCACCCAGTCCATTTGCATATAATGCTGCATCCAGTCCATTTGCACTTGATGCTGCACCCAGTCCATTTGCACCCAGTTCATTTGCACATGATGCTGCACCCAGTCCATTCACAAATGATGCTGCACCCAGTCCATTTGCACATGATGCAGCACCCAGTCCATTCACAAATGATGCAGCACCCAGTCCATTCACACATGATTCAGCACCCAGTCCATTCGCACATGATGCTGCATCCAGTCCATTTGCACATGATGCTGCACCCAGTCCATTTGCACATGATGCTGCACCCAGTCCATTCACAAATGATGCAGTACCCAGTCCATTTGCACATGATGCTGCACCCAGTCCATTTGCATATAATGCTGCATCCAGTCCATTTGCACTTGATGCTGCACCCAGTCCATTCGCACCCAGTTCATTTGCACATGATGCTGCGCCCAGTCCATTTGCACATGATGCTGCACCCAGTCCATTTGCATATGATGCTGCGCCCAGTCCATTTGCCCATGATGCTGCACCCAGTCCATTTGCACATGATGCTGCACCCAGTCCATTTGCATATGATGCTGCACCCAGTCCATTCACACATGATTCAGCACCCAGTCCATTCGCACATGATGCTGCACCCAGTCCATTCGCATATGATGCTGCACCCAGTCCATTTGCATATGATGCTGCACCCAGTCCATTCGCATATGATGCTGCACCCAGTCCATTCACACATGATGCTGCATCCAGTCCATTCACACATCATTCAGCACCTAGTCCATTCGCACATGATGCAGAACCCAGTCCATTCACAAATGATGCAGCACCCAGTCCATTTGCACATGATGCTGCACCCAGTCCATTTGCATATAATGCTGCATCCAGTCCATTTGCACTTGATGCTGCACCCAGTCCATTTGCATATGATGCTGCACCCAGTCAATTTGCACATGATGCAGCACCCAGTCCATTTGCACTTGATGCTGCACCCAGTCCATTCACACCCAGTTCATTTGCACATGATACTGCACCCAGTCCATTTGCACATGATGCTGCACCCAGTCCATTTGCACTTGATGCTGCACCCAGTCCATTTGCATATGATGCTGCACCCAGTCCATTTGCACATGATGCAGCACCCAGTCCATTTGCACTTGATGCTGCACCCAGTCCATTCACACCCAGTCCATTCACAAATGATGCAGCACCCAGTCCATTTGCACATGATGCTGCACCCAGTCCATTTGCATATAATGCTGCATCCAGTCCATTTGCACTTGATGCTGCACCCAGTCCATTTGCATATGATGCTGCACCCAGTCCATTTGCACATGATGCAGCACCCAGTCCATTTGCACTTGATGCTGCACCCAGTCCATTCACACCCAGTTCATTTGCACATGATACTGCACCCAGTCCATTTGCACATGATGCTGCACCCAGTCCATTTGCACTTGATGCTGCACCCAGTCCATTCACACCCAGTTCATTTGCACATGATGCTGCACCCAGTCCGTTTGCACATGATGATGCACCCAGTCCATGTGCATATGATGCTGCACCCAGTCCATTTGCACATGATGCTGCACCCAGTCCATTTGCACATGATGCTGCACCCAGTCCATTTGCATATGATGCTGCACCCAGTCCATTCACAAATGATGCTGCACCCAGTCCATTTGCACATGATGCTGCACCCAGTCCATTCGCATATGATGCTGCACCCAGTCCATTCACAAATGATGCTGCACCCAGTCCATTCACACATCATTCAGCACCCAGTCCATTCGCACATGATGCTGCATCCAGTCCATTTGCACATGATGCTGCACCCAGTCCATTCGCACATGATGCAGCACCCAGTCCATTTGCACATGATGCTGCACCCAGTCCATTTGCATATAATGCTGCATCCAGTCCATTTGCACTTGATACTGCACCCAGTCCATTTGCACCCAGTTCATTTGCACATGATGCTGCACCAGTCCATTTGCACATGATGCAGCACCCAGTCCATTTGCACTTGATGCTGCACCCAGTCCATTCACACCCAGTTCATTTGCACATGATACTGCACCCAGTCCATTTGCACATGATGCTGCACCCAGTCCATTTGCACTTGATGCTGCACCCAGTCCATTCACACCCAGTTCATTTGCACATGATGCTGCACCCAGTCCGTTTGCACATGATGATGCACCCAGTCCATTTGCATATGATGCTGCACCCAGTCCATTTGCACATGATGCTGCACCCAGTCCATTTGCACATGATTCTGCACCCAGTCCATTTGCATATGATGCTGCACCCAGTCCATTCACAAATGATGCTGCACCCAGTCCATTTGCACATGATGCTGCACCCAGTCCATTCGCATATGATGCTGCACCCAGTCCATTCACAAATGATGCTGCACCCAGTCCATTCACACATCATTCAGCACCCAGTCCATTTGCACATGATGCTGCACCCAGTCCATTTGCACATGATGCTGCACCCAGTCCATTTGCATATGATGCTGCACCCAGTCCATTCACAAATGATGCTGCACCCAGTCCATTTGCACATGATGCTGCACCCAGTCCATTCGCATATGATGCTGCACCCAGTCCATTCACAAATGATGCTGCACCCAGTCCATTCACACATCATTCAGCACCCAGTCCATTCGCACATGATGCTGCATCCAGTCCATTTGCACATGATGCTGCACCCAGTCCATTCGCACATGATGCAGCACCCAGTCCATTTGCACATGATGCTGCACCCAGTCCATTTGCATATAATGCTGCATCCAGTCCATTTGCACTTGATACTGCACCCAGTCCATTTGCACCCAGTTCATTTGCACATGATGCTGCACCAGTCCATTTGCACATGATGCTGCACCCAGTCCATTTGCACCCAGTTCATTTGCACATGATGCTGCACCAGTCCATTTGCACATGATGCTGCACCCAGTCCATTTGCATATGATGCTGCACCCAGTCCATTCACACATGATTCAGAACCCAGTCCATTCGCACATGATGCTGCACCCAGTCCATTCGCATATGATGCTGCACCCAGTCCATTCACAAATGATGCTGCACCCAGTCCATTCACACATCATTCAGCACCCAGTCCATTTGCACATGATCCTTAACCCAGTCCATTTGCACATGATGCAGCACCCAGTCCATTTGCACATGATGCTGCACCCAGTCCATTTGCACATGATTCAGCACCCAGTCCATTCGCACATGATGCTGCATCCAGTCCATTCGCACATGATGCAGAACCCAGTCCATTCACAAATGATGCAGCACCCAGTCCATTTGCACATGATGCTGCACCCAGTCCATTTGCATATAATGCTGCATCCAGTCCATTTGCACTTGATGCTGCACCAAGTCCATTTGCATATGATGCTGCACCCAGTCCATTTGCACATGATGCTGCACCCAGTCCATTTGCACTTGATGCTGCACCCAGTCCATTCACACCCAGTTCATTTGCACATGATACTGCACCCAGTCCATTTGCACATGATGCTGCACCCAGTCCATTTGCACTTGATGCTGCACCCAGTCCATTCACACCCAGTTCATTTGCACATGATGCTGCACCCAGTCCGTTTGCACATGATGATGCACCCAGTCCATTTGCATATGATGCTGCACCCAGTCCATTTGCACATGATGCTGCACCCAGTCCATTTGCACATGATGCTGCACCCAGTCCATTTGCATATGATGCTGCACCCAGTCCATTCGCACATGATTCAGCACCCAGTCCATTTGCACATGATGCTGCACCCAGTCCATTTGCACATGATGCTGCACCCAGTCCATTCACAAATGATGCTGCACCCAGTCCATTTGCATATGATGCTGCACCCAGTCTATTCACACATGATGCTGCACCCAGTCCATTTGCACATGATGCTGCACCCAGTCCATTTGCACTTGATGCTGCATCCTGTCCATTTGCACATGATGCTGCACCAAGTCCATTTGCACATGATGCTGCACCCAGTCCATGTGCACTTGATGCTGCATCCAGTCCATTTGCACATGATGCTGCACCCAGTCCATTTGCACATGATGCTGCACCCAGTCCATTTGCACTTGATGCTGCACCCAGTCCATTTGCACATGATGCAGCACCCAGTGCATTTGCATACGATGCAGCACCCAGTCCATTCACAAACGATGCTGCACCAGTCCATTCACACATGATTCAGTACCCAGTCCATTTGCACATGATGCTGCACCCAGTCCATTTGCACATGATGCTGCACCCAGTCCATTTGCACATGATGCTGCACCCAGTCCATTCGCATATGATGCAGCACCCAGTCCATTCACAAACGATGCTGCACCCAGTCCATTCACACATGATTCAGCACCCAGTCCATTTGCACATGATGCTGCACCCAGTCCATTTGCACATGATGCTGCACCCAGTCCATTTGCACATGATGCTGCATCCAGTCCATTTGCACATGATGCTGCACCCAGTCCATTTGCATATGATGCAGCACCCAGTCCATTCACAAACGATGCTGCACCCAGTCCATTCACACATGATTCAGCACCCAGTCCATTTGCACATTCTGCTGCACCCAGTCCATTTGCACATGAAGCTGCACGCAGTCCATTTGCACATGATGCTGCACCCAGTCCATTTGCACATGATGCTGCATCCAGTCCATTTGCACATGATGCTGCACCCAGTCCATTCGCATATGATGCAGCACCCAGTCCATTCACAAACGATGCTGCACCCAGTCCATTCACACATGATTCAGCACCCAGTCCATTTGCACATGATGCTGCACCCAGTCCATTTGCACATGATGCTGCATCCAGTCCATTTGCACATGATGCTGCACCCAGTCCATTTGCACATGATACTGCACCCAGTCCATTTGCACTTGATGCTGCACCCAGTCCATTCAGAAACGATGCTGCACCCAGTCCATTCACACATGATTCAGCACCCAGTCCATTTGCACATGATGCTGCATCCAGTCCATTTGCACATGATGCTGCACCCAGTCCATTCGCATATGATTCAGCACCCAGTCCATGTGCACTTGATGCTGCACCCAGTCCATTTGCACTTGATGCTGCACCCAGTCCATTTGCACATGATGCTGCACCCAGTCCATTTGCACATGAGGCTGCACCCAGTCTATTTGCACATGAGGCTGCACCCAGTCTATTTGCACATGATGCAGCACCCAGTCCATTTGCACATGATGCTGCACCCAGTCCATTTGCATATAATGCTGCATCCTGTCCATTTGCACTTGATGCTGCACCCAGTCCATTTGCATATGATGCTGCACCCAGTCCATTTGCACATGATGCTGCACCTAGTCCATTTGCACTTGATGCTGCACCCAGTCCATTCGCACCCAGTTCATTTGCACATGATGCTGCACCCAGTCCATTTGCACATGATGCTGCACCCAGTCCATTTGCACATGATGCTGCAACCAGTCCATTTGCATATGATGCTGCACCCAACCCATTTGCACATGATGCTGCACCCAGTCCATTTGCATATGATGCAGCACCCAGTCCATTCACAAATGATACAGCACCCAGTCCATTCACAAATGATGCTGCACCCAGTTTATTCACACATGATTCAGCACCTAGTCCGTTCACAAATGATGCAGCACCCAGTCCATTCACAAATGATGCTGCACCCAGTCCATTTGCACATGATGCAGAACCCAGTCCATTCACAAATGATGCAGCACCCAGTCCATTCACACATGATTCAGCACCCAGTCCATTCGCACATGATGCTGCATCCAGTCCATTTGCACATGATGCTGCATCCAGTCCATTCGCACATGATGCAGCACCCAGTCCATTTGCACATGATGCTGCACCCAGTCCATTTGCATATAATGCTGCATCCAGTCCATTTGCACTTGATGCTGCACCCAGTCCATTTGCATACGATGCTGCACCCAGTCCATTTGCACATGATGCTCACCCAGTCCATTTGCAAATGATGCTGCACCCAGTCCATTTGCACTTGATGCTGCACCCAGTCCATTCGCACCCAGTTCATTTGCACATGATGCTGCACCCAGTCCATTTGCACATGATGCTGCACCCAGTCCATTTGCACATGATGCTGCACCCAGTCCATTTGCACATGATGCTGCACCCAGTCCATTTGCATATGATGCTGCACCCAGTCCATTCACACATGATTCAGCACCCAGTCCATTTGCACATGATGCTGCACCCAGTCCATTTGCACATGATGCTGCACCCAGTCCATTTGCATATGATGCTGCACCCAGTCCATTTGCATATGATGCTGCACCCAGTCCATTCGCACATGATGCTGCACCCAGTCCATTCGCATATGATGCTGCACCCAGCCCATTTGCATATGATGCTGCACCCAGTCCATTTGCACATGATGCTGCACCCAGTCCATTTGCACATGATGCTGCACCCAGTCCATTTGCATATGATGCTGCACCCAGTCCATTCACACATGATTCAGCACTCAGTCCATTTGCACATGATGCTGCACCCAGTCCATTTGCACATGATGCAGCACCCAGTCCATTTGCACATGATGCTGCACCCAGTCCATTTGCATATGATGCTGCACCCAGTCCATTCACACATGATTCAGCACCCAGTCCATTTGCACATGATGCTGCACCCAGTCCATTTGCACATGATGCTGCACCCAGTTCATTTGCATATGATGCTGCACCCAGTCCATTTGCATATGATGCTGCACCCAGTCCATTCGCACATGATGCTGCACCCAGTCCATTCGCATATGATGCTGCACCCAGTCCATTCACAAATGATGCTGCACCCAGTCCATTTGCACATGATGCAGCACCCAGTCCATTCAATAATGATGCAGCACCTAGTCCATTCACACATGATTCAGCACCCAGTCCATTCGCACATGATGCTGCATCCAGTCCATTTGCACATGATGCTGCACCCAGTCCATTCGCACATGATGCAGCACCCAGTCCATTCACAAATAATGCAGCACCCAGTCCATTTGCACATGATGCTGCACCCAGTCCATTTGCATATAATGCTGCATCCAGTCCATTTGCACTTGATGCTGCACCCAGTCCATTTGCACCCAGTTCATTTGCACATGATGCTGCACCCAGTCCATTCACAAATGATGCTGCACCCAGTCCATTTGCACATGATGCAGCACCCAGTCCATTCACAAATGATGCAGCACCCAGTCCATTCACACATGATTCAGCACCCAGTCCATTCGCACATGATGCTGCATCCAGTCCATTTGCACATGATGCTGCACCCAGTCCATTTGCACATGATGCTGCACCCAGTCCATTCACAAATGATGCAGTACCCAGTCCATTTGCACATGATGCTGCACCCAGTCCATTTGCATATAATGTTGCATCCAGTCCATTTGCACTTGATGCTGCACCCAGTCCATTCGCACCCAGTTCATTTGCACATGATGCTGCGCCCAGTCCATTTGCACATGATGCTGCACCCAGTCCATTTGCATATGATGCTGCGCCCAGTCCATTTGCCCATGATGCTGCACCCAGTCCATTTGCACATGATGCTGCACCCAGTCCATTTGCATATGATGCTGCACCCAGTCCATTCACACATGATTCAGAACCCAGTCCATTCGCACATGATGCTGCACCCAGTCCATTCGCATATGATGCTGCACCCAGTCTATTTGCATATGATGCTGCACCCAGTCCATTCGCATATGATGCTGCACCCAGTCCATTCACACATGATGCTGCATCCAGTCCATTCACACATCATTCAGCACCTAGTCCATTCGCACATGATGCAGAACCCAGTCCATTCACAAATGATGCAGCACCCAGTCCATTTGCACATGATGCTGCACCCAGTCCATTTGCATATAATGCTGCATCCAGTCCATTTGCACTTGATGCTGCACCCAGTCCATTTGCATATGATGCTGCACCCAGTCCATTTGCACATGATGCAGCACCCAGTCCATTTGCACTTGATGCTGCACCCAGTCCATTCACACCCAGTTCATTTGCACATGATACTGCACCCAGTCCATTTGCACATGATGCTGCACCCAGTCCATTTGCACTTGATGCTGCACCCAGTCCATTTGCATATGATGCTGCACCCAGTCCATTTGCACATGATGCAGCACCCAGTCCATTTGCACTTGATGCTGCACCCAGTCCATTCACACCCAGTCCATTCACAAATGATGCAGCACCCACTCCATTTGCACATGATGCTGCACCCAGTCCATTTGCATATAATGCTGCATCCAGTCCATTTGCACTTGATGCTGCACCCAGTCCATTTGCATATGATGCTGCACCCAGTCCATTTGCACATGATGCAGCACCCAGTCCATTTGCACTTGATGCTGCACCCAGTCCATTCACACCCAGTTCATTTGCACATGATACTGCACCCAGTCCATTTGCACATGATGCTGCACCCAGTCCATTTGCACTTGATGCTGCACCCAGTCCATTCACACCCAGTTCATTTGCACATGATGCTGCACCCAGTCCGTTTGCACATGATGATGCACCCAGTCCATTTGCATATGATGCTGCACCCAGTCCATTTGCACATGATGCTGCACCCAGTCCATTTGCACATGATGCTGCACCCAGTCCATTTGCATATGATGCTGCACCCAGTCCATTCACAAATGATGCTGCACCCAGTCCATTTGCACATGATGCTGCACCCAGTCCATTCGCATATGATGCTGCACCCAGTCCATTCACAAATGATGCTGCACCCAGTCCATTCACACATCATTCAGCACCCAGTCCATTCGCACATGATGCTGCATCCAGTCCATTTGCACATGATGCTGCACCCAGTCCATTCGCACATGATGCAGCACCCAGTCCATTTGCACATGATGCTGCACCCAGTCCATTTGCATATAATGCTGCATCCAGTCCATTTGCACTTGATACTGCACCCAGTCCATTTGCACCCAGTTCATTTGCACATGATGCTGCACCAGTCCATTTGCACATGATGCTGCACCCAGTCCATTTGCATATGATGCTGCACCCAGTCCATTCACACATGATTCAGCACCCAGTCCATTCGCACATGATGCTGCACCCAGTCCATTCACACATGATTCAGCACCCAGTCCATTCGCACATGTTGCTGCACCCAGTCCATTCGCATATGATGCTGCACCCAGTCCATTCACAAATGATGCTGCACCCAGTCCATTCACACATCATTCAGCACCCAGTCCATTTGCACATGATGCTGCACCCAGTCCATTTGCACATGATGCAGCACCCAGTCCATTTGCACATGATGCTGCACCCAGTCCATTTGCACATGATTCAGCACCCAGTCCATTCGCACATGATGCTGCATCCAGTCCATTCGCACATGATGCAGAACCCAGTCCATTCACAAATGATGCAGCACCCAGTCCATTTGCACATGATGCTGCACCCAGTCCATTTGCATATAATGCTGCATCCAGTCCATTTGCACTTGATGCTGCACCAAGTCCATTTGCATATGATGCTGCACCCAGTCCATTTGCACATGATGCTGCACCCAGTCCATTTGCACTTGATGCTGCACCCAGTCCATTCACACCCAGTTCATTTGCACATGATACTGCACCCAGTCCATTTGCACATGATGCTGCACCCAGTCCATTTGCACTTGATGCTGCACCCAGTCCATTCACACCCAGTTCATTTGCACATGATGCTGCACCCAGTCCGTTTGCACATGATGATGCACCCAGTCCATTTGCATATGATGCTGCACCCAGTCCATTTGCACATGATGCTGCACCCAGTCCATTTGCACATGATGCTGCACCCAGTCCATTTGCATATGATGCTGCACCCAGTCCATTCACACATGATTCAGCACCCAGTCCATTTGCACATGATGCTGCACCCAGTCCATTCGCACATGATGCTGCACCCAGTCCATTCACAAATGATGCTGCACCCAGTCCATTTGCATATGATGCTGCACCCAGTCTATTCACACATGATGCTGCACCCAGTCCATTTGCACATGATGCTGCACCCAGTCCATTTGCACTTGATGCTGCATCCAGTCCATTTGCACATGATGCTGCACCAAGTCCATTTGCACATGATGCTGCACCCAGTCCATGTGCACTTGATGCTGCATCCAGTCCATTTGCACATGATGCTGCACCCAGTCCATTTGCACACGATGCTGCACCCAGTCCATTTGCACTTGATGCTGCACCCAGTCCATTTGCACATGATGCAGCACCCAGTGCATTTGCATACGATGCAGCACCCAGTCCATTCACAAACGATGCTGCACCAGTCCATTCACACATGATTCAGTACCCAGTCCATTTGCACATGATGCTGCACCCAGTCCATTTGCACATGATGCTGCACCCAGTCCATTTGCACATGATGCTGCACCCAGTCCATTCGCATATGATGCAGCACCCAGTCCATTCACAAACGATGCTGCACCCAGTCCATTCACACATGATTCAGCACCCAGTCCATTTGCACATGATGCTGCACCCAGTCCATTTGCACATGATGCTGCACCCAGTCCATTTGCACATGATGCTGCATCCAGTCCATTTGCACATGATGCTGCACCCAGTCCATTTGCATATGATGCAGCACCCAGTCCATTCACAAACGATGCTGCACCCAGTCCATTCACACATGATTCAGCACCCAGTCCATTTGCACATGATGCTGCACCCAGTCCATTTGCACATGAAGCTGCACCCAGTCCATTTGCACATGATGCTGCACCCAGTCCATTTGCACATGATGCTGCATCCAGTCCATTTGCACATGATGCTGCACCCAGTCCATTCGCATATGATGCAGCACCCAGTCCATTCACAAACGATGCTGCACCCAGTCCATTCACACATGATTCAGCACCCAGTCCATTTGCACATGATGCTGCACCCAGTCCATTTGCACATGATGCTGCATCCAGTCCATTTGCACATGATGCTGCACCCAGTCCATTTGCACATGATACTGCACCCAGTCCATTTGCACTTGATGCTGCACCCAGTCCATTCAGAAACGATGCTGCACCCAGTCCATTCACACATGATTCAGCACCCAGTCCATTTGCACATGATGCTGCATCCAGTCCATTTGCACATGATGCTGCACCCAGTCCATTCGCATATGATTCAGCACCCAGTCCATGTGCACTTGATGCTGCACCCAGTCCATTTGCACTTGATGCTGCACCCAGTCCATTCGCACTTGATGCTGCACCCAGTCCATTTGCACTTGATGCTGCACCCAGTCCATTTGCACATGAGGCTGCACCCAGTCCATTTGCACATGAGGCTGCACCCAGTCCATTTGCACTTGATGCTGCACCCAGTCCATTTGCACATGATGCAGCACCCCGTGCATTCGCACATGAGGCTGCACCCAGTCTATTTGCACATGAGGCTGCACCCAGTCCATTTGCACTTGATGCTGCACCCAGTCCATTTGCACACGATGCAGCACCTAGTGCATTCGCACCCGTCTCAGTTTTGGGAAAAGGCATAGTGAAGCAGTTGAAGAATCACATGGTATGACTATATAAGTAGCCATCTATGGAACAATTATAAACTAAATAGTCGTTACTATACTCTGCGTCCTGTATCTAGACTTCTGCCTGCACCCCCTCCTCATAGTTGATATTGTTACACTGAGTGCTGCACCCATGCTAGAACACAAGTATACCGGGGGCAGCCAATGGTGCCCTTGACATGCCATGTTTCTATTAGTATGATTCCAGCATGGATACATTGGGCACACGGGCTTCATTGGAGTGCCCATGCTGATTTAAAGGGCCGCCATGGCAGCACAAGATCTTGTGGGTTGTGGGGGTGTAGGTTCTTGGATGCTCTCATTCCTGTTTTTTGGGGAGCCAAATCTGTGTCTTCCCCTTCAGATGGCCATGCTCAGAATGATTCACAACCGTGAGGAACTTACTGGAGACGCTTGATAGTTGATACTGTTTCAGGAGGGGCGTTATGAGTGTGTAGAAATGAGTTCCCTTTAAGAATGGCCACACATGTATGAGCTGAACACGCACCCACCCCTGCCCCTGCCATGCAGGTACTGGGCGGCAGAGCCAACTACAGGTGGCTGGACTCTGTTCCCCGATTCCTCTTCCTGTATATGTCCATCCTGCACTGCGGTGCCCTATCCTAGGCTGCAGGCTTTCTACATGCCAACCCGGTGCCAGATTACATGATCTAATAATGTTTCATATGAGCACATGGGTAGTACAAACGGTGTCCTAGTGCGAACATACAAATTAGAACCACAGCCGATCACGTTGCCCAGATCATGGGCTGAATCCCACAATACATGCCCGTGTTCCGAGCAAGCTGGGGGCTGGCTGCTCATACCCACCCCCCATTTTCCCACACCGCCAGCTCCTTCCCCGTCCTTCCCCCACCTCTGCCCCAATTATCGTATTTCTCTTGTGGCGGGGGCCACATCCGCCATCACATCCTGGGCCACCATGGAAATGGAAGAGGGGTTCTGCATGGTGTCCCACCTTCCATCTCCAAGGCGATCAGCTTAGGTAAGTGTTTGGTTTGAAGGAACAGGATCCCACGAGTGGGGCCCGTTCATTCAAACGAAATTCATTGCTGTCAGCGCCTCAAGTTTTTGGGTTGAAAAGCCAGATAGCTATGAGCGATAAAACCCAACCCGGTGGGCCAGATTGAGTGGTTTCAGGGCCGTTACCCCCTAAACCGGCCCACAGGATCAGATTCTATTGCAATAGTACATTTCTTTTTGCCCTAGTGCTAATAATGTGTATGTCTATCACATGGTGCCCTGGTGGCAGCATCTGAAGATCCAGAGGTGCAAGTGAACACCCCAAAAAATAAGAGAACGTGGTGCGAAGGGTGTGCTACGAAACCGGTTGTTCACCTATAGCACGACTTTGCTGTCTTTCATCAGGACTATTCTCACTTGCGAACTAGTCTGACCTCTGACAGATAGTAGAGGATCTTATGAGATTACTACTGGGATTCCAGGAAGAAGAAAAACATGAAGTTGGGCTTTTATATCGTGCTTCATGCCAGAGTCCAGCCTCTAAGCACTGGAGCCGTTAGGAGACCCATGCCTCTTAGCGTTGGCTTGCTTCCAAGACAAGCATGTTACCTCCTAAGCTATCCTCCCCAGAATGTAGCTACCATACATTAAAAAAAAAACATTTTAAAAGCAGTCGTACATATTTACTATCAGCAGATGTTCCAGAAGCAGGACTGGCGAAGACCCTGTATAGTTTCCAGATTTGAAGGATATTTAGTTTAGTGAACGAGGGGACCGCTTAGATGCCAGCAGGCACTATCATGCTGTTTTTATTCATTTTGTCGAAGCGTGCAGTTTGATATTGGTCTTTTATACAGCGCTTAATAACAAAGAGTGGTTTCTAAGCTTGGGATCAGGATTCCAACCTGTGTTGTGCTGCGTTCTCTTGCTTCCAAGACAAACGCGTTACCCCTGAGCTATCCTTATCCTTCGTGTAGCACACGCATCCGAGCAGACTCAGGTTTCTGTGTCAAATGTAGACCCCAGCAATAGCAATCATCAGGGCTGCCTGCCGTGCCAATCAATCTATCATTTTGCCTGGATTCCTAGAAATCTGCATGCTTTTTGCACGTGCAAATCCGCACCTACATCAAAATCAGGTGTGGGCGCAGGTACTCTCAGATTGGTGAAGCTTAGTGGACGAGGGTGGCGGGATTGCAAAACATTGCCTGCCAAATACGTTTAAACATAGTGCGCCCCTAACTCCCTCCTACTCGGCGTGAGAATAATACACAATGACAAAAACGAGCCCCACGGGTGGCATTCGTGTGCCTACGTGCACCCAGGCAATAGCTCTCATCACCCTCCTCTCTCCCCCAGTAACAGTTGCAAAGTTTTCTTGATGTGTAGGAGATGACGAAGCTGTCACAGAAGCAATTAAACTCAGTCAAATGATCCATGTGTGCTGGAATAATAGTCTGACAATTTACTCATTGGCAACAGAAAAAGCACTGTGTCTGTTTGACAATCGGAACACTCTGCTGCCCTGATCGATAGACAATGCAGTCTAATAGCGCGAGCGGTGGGTGAGGCTGAGCAGCGGGTCTCAGGTGCCTTGGGTGGCAGCCAGCCCTTCCTCATCACTTCCCACATGGCAGGAGGTGGATCAGCTCAGAGCCAGCCAGTCCAGCTTTATTTAAGACATAGGAAGGCAGTTCAATTATTCCAGCAAGTGAGAACGGGAAGTTTACTCACGTGAAGGGTAGGCCAACTCATGCCTTTAGCAGGCGTGAACAACTATCCCTTTTTGTATGGCGCAAGCGGCAAAATGAATCCAACCTAGACAATAGGGAAAAGTTAGGGGGTGGGTTTCGTGCTTGTGAAAAGGTTCCAGATTGGCAACGCTGGCATATAAAGATGTTCTTCAGTGTGGGAACTTCTCAGACTGCAGGAAGACCCACACACTGATTGACAGTGCACGCATGCTGAACTTCTCAGACTGCAGGAAGACCCACACATTGATTGCCAGTGCACGCATGCTGAACTTCTCAGACTGCAGGAAGACCCACACACTGATTGACAGTGCACGCATGCTGAACTTCTTAGAAGTCAAGGGTGCAAGAGACACCTGTTGCCACATTTCTCTTGCATGAGTGTCATTACCCCACAGTTCATGCCACACCTGTCAGTGTATGTAATTCCCTTCTGTTGGATGCTCCTTCCCCAGCCTCTCGTGATGCCTTCTTCACCCTTTCACTGACTACGAAGATGCTGCACGCTTGCGGAAGGGGTGGGGCTGCTGTCGGTTCCCACCTAAATTCATCTGTATAGGTGGGTCCTTAAGTACCCTCCTCCGCTCCATTGTTACTCAGTCATCAAGTGATGGGGCATCAGGGACTGCCTGTCTGTCTCTGATAGATTAAGGATGCCACAGAGGGGTCTTCAATCTTCACAGGTTTTGGAATACAACTCTCACCAGCCCAAGCCAGCATAGTCAAGTCAGGTCAAGCTTTATTTTGGACAGCTACACATGTTTTCGTACAAGCAAATCATGCAAATACACCAATACATGTTTACATTACATTTGTTAAGATCCTTAAAATCAGCTTTGAAAGAGCTTTGGCATGGTACAAGATCTTCAGTCATCATAGAAGTTCGAATTGGCCATGATTAAAAGGTAAGCAGCTTTTCAAAGAAATAAATATATATATGTTGTCAAATAAAAGCAACACAGAGTGAGCCACACTCTATCCTAAACATATTCCTACATCCTTTCTCTTTCTATCGCTTTCCTAAGGAAGGTTGAGCAAGCCCAGAGAACATCTTCACCTGATGCCCAAAGCAAACATCTAAAATCAGGTGGACAGTTTCTCAGGTTTAGTTTTCCCAAAAATGGAAATGACAAAATTTTGCAAAGTCTTTTGTACCTTTGACATAAAAACAGAACGTGGAAATGACTTTCTGGTGTATCGGGACAAAAAGGGCACACCCTCTGGGTTGAGTCACTGTCATAACTGAACGATTTAGGCCAACATGCGTTTAGAGGGAAACAATTCAGGGGAAGCCTGGGTATATAGGATTTAGCTATTGAAAGGGACTATGGATCAAACACTCCTGTCAAGAGGCAGATTAACATGTCATCCATAGCTACTACCCCCTAGCCCCCCAATACCGCACAGGTGAGAAGCATTACTCACAAGTAAAACCAAGCTAATGTTGCAACATTACATTAGAAACTAAGCAAATATAAACTCACCATGAAGAATCTGCAGAGTAGGTCAAATATGCATTTATAGATGAAGAATATTAACATGGCATCCCTAAAAAACATGAAGGTCACTAACATAAGGAATGGATTAGCTGAATGCAACATGAGCGACACGTGAATATAGCTCACTAAGAGAGAAACACAGAAGTAATGGGCAGCCATCTTTTCCAAAATGGAAGCCATCACACGCTTCTAATTTACTGAAAGGCCTCAAGACTTCATGAGAATTCAAGATGCTTAAATCCCAGAAATATAGATCTGTGCAGAACTCAGGCCATAGCTGGTAATCAGAGCCAAGGATACTGAGAAATTAGGGAGGGTGTGAACGCAGCAGAAACGGCCCAACATAATGATTCCCAGGGCAAGAGGAATACTTCCATCTAATTAAAGTACAGAAGAGCACAACTGACCATTGTGAGCCAGGTGTGAGTGAACCATAAACCTAAGGAGACCCCACGATGAATAACTCAATAGTGTCCCCAGTGGTAACAGGAATCATAACACTTGCACTAATATAAGCAAAAATCCCAATAAATGCAGGGTGAAATAATTCTAAACACGGTCTCATCACACATGACCCATAATTGAAGAACACTGTCTATAAATTAGCAACAAACACAGATGGCACACCTGCCTCACTCCTCATGCATAGTCCAAGACACAAGACATCGCACAAGGCCAACTACAAAGAGATCCCCCTGGTTCGAGTAAGGGACGGTATTTTCTTTCATTGAAGGGAAAGCAGACCATGGACCTCTCCCCTCCTACTGCCGTTGGCTCATGTATTGACGACCTTTCAGTTGCACAAGGTTGGTCAGCCAACCAATCAAAACCCCCAGTGTTAGGCCTCCCAGTACGAATTAGACTAACCAATAGAAGTGATGTCTTTTTATTCTTATCAATTTAGAGGTGGTCTCAGGAGGAGTCATCAGATTGTCGTTACCCAATCAGAATTATTAACATGTATGGACACCTATGGAATGTATATGTAGTCAATCCCCTTAGCCAGTCCCTGCACCCAGTAGGTTTGACAGGCTAAAATTACTTGATGATGTCATTTATGACAAATAGTAAGTATAAAACCTGTTATTTTTGATAAGCACACTGAGAGCAACGACTTTTATGCTTTTTTTGGATGTTGATAAAGCTGGCTTTTGCCTTTCACTTTGTATATTTCCGTTATTGAGTCTGTTTGCTCTGGCTCCTGATCCTCTGTTTCATTTTGGGGTTTTCCCAGGCCATCTTTACAATCCTGGGGCCCTTTATGAGGTTAGACAGATGGTATGGTGCACTTAGCAGTTTAGCCAGCACTGCTGGTTCTCTGTCTGTATTGAATGCACTCGTAACATAACCAAGGATCAATTTAATCAGAACTTTACTCTGTTGTTTTCACATACGAAAGGCCAGCACAGCCAATGGTGAACAACGGTGGGATGTCATACTTATTCATTCAATTATAAAAATACAGAGAGTATTTCTCAGATTGAGAAGAAACAGTTCTAGCATTGACCTGTTCAAACAAGAAACAACTAAATTGAAGGAGAAACCGATTTTCGTAGATATCCTGAGAAATCGGTCAAACAAATGTATCTGAGAGCTTCTAATAACAACTGTGACACTCTCCTTGAGTTTAGACCAAAGGACAAGAACACAGAACACGTAGTTTTGGTTAGCAAGTTTACAAATATGTCTGACAGAATCAAGAAAGTGCTTCTTAAAAACTGGAGAGTATTAGGAAAGGACAAGTCTAGTCTTACTCCCCCTATTTTTGCAATTAAAAGAAGCAAAAACCTTAGACACATTCTAACAAAAAGTGACATCCGTTTATCTCCGCAAAGAGAGATGACCCTACCAGAAATGCAGGGCATGGATAAAGCAAGAGGTCACACACCATGCAGTTATTGCAGGTGCTGTACTTTAACTAAGAGAAGTACAGAATGTGATCCAGGTTTAGCAACACTGTGGCAACAAAGTACACTGACAAATCGCAACAGTATAATGGTTATCTATGCAATTTGGTGCCCATGCAAAATGCTGTACATCGGTAAGACTGAGAAAAAATACACATTAGGATTACAGAACACACAACCTATATAGGCAATACAGTGGAAAATGCGCCGTTGATGAAACATTTTTTAGAGCATAACCGTAAACCTGACGATATCCACCGGACGATCCGCTGCAAACTTAAACACAGCGGCGAGGCCTTCCCGGACAAGGAGACGCTTCTTCAGAAGGAGCAAGAACTTATTTTTCCTACACATAGTGAGTGATACACGAGGGGTTGATCGAGAGCATTGAATGGCTACCAGTGAGACAATAAAATGGGGTGAGCTCATAGCTACATGTGCAGCAGGTACATGAGTCTATCAGTGTCTGTGAATGGTAAATGTGAGAGCAGTGCCTCTCTACTGCAACAGCTTAATATACAGATGCGGCATTTTCCTGTCACCTGCAGGTGACAGCACGTTTTCTTGACGCTTCTATTCTTATCAGCCCACAGTAGCCACAAATGAACACAACGCTTGTGTGCATATCATTTTTCTGTGTCCTCATTGAAATAAAGGCGCCATAGTATAGCCTGCCTTCCTATGGGAATTAGTCAGACACGTTGACATTTGAGAGCCAACTCGCCAATCTTCAGGGACCAGAAATCCTATAGGCAGAGCGCATTTGCTTTCAGAAGAGAGGCAGGGGCCTCGTGATGACGTGCGCACGCACGTCACGCTGCCATTTTCCTCCAGGTGCTTTCATTAGAACGTGTTTCCCCACAATGCGGATACAGAGAATAAAGAGCCCCACTGGGTTCATTCAGCACAAGCGAGGGCATTCATGAGTGCACTTTGCAGTAAGAATGTCTAGAACATGCGTCTGCAGCTGCGTCCCCCCCCCCCCGCCTTTTATCTTCCCCCTTATTTCAGCTCACGGTGATGTTGAGGATTACACGCTTGTCTTCATTGCATGTGCCGGCATTAGTGACGAGGCCGTCATTTACTGGTAAGGCCACATTTTATACTGGTCTTTTTTTGTTTTTTTGTTTATGGTTTAAAAAGAAACCTTTACAACATATAATTTCACTAAGCCCACGGCTCGTTAAAACACCTCATGCTCTGAGCTTGTTGGTTTGTAATACAGATACAATTAACTCGTTTTACAGGCAATAATGCAAAGAGTATTTTGGGAAGTGCACTGCCTTTCTCCAATGATGAGTTGTTTTTTTCTTGCAAGTATAGGTTTGAGAGCTGTATTTCAGAGGATGTGAGTAGGGGAGTTATTTTCCCTACTCCATTGTGGCTATGCTCACTATTGGTGTATGGTCACGTGGTGAGGTAGCCGCTGTGAGCCACTTGGTGATGGTCTGTGTAAATGGGAGCACCCCTATTTGTCAAGGTTTTCCCACACCCACCGCTGTGATTTTCTCACTTGATAGCACAGCTTTGATTAATTGTAATAACATGAGCTAATTTTGAGCTCAGTAATACAATGTCCTGTAGTCTTTTGCAGAAGTTCGGAAGAGCTGACTCAAGATTGAGAGAAGTTGAGCCATTCAAGACTACGCAGCATGGAATAATGGCGTGCTCGTGGCATATAGAATTCAAAGCAATATATACATTGATGGATGTAGCACTTCTAACATATCATAGCAAGCATTGCCTTTTTACGGTAAAGTATAGGGTAGGTAATATTCTGAACCCCGTAATCCAACTGAGGTGTATAACAGCCCCTGACGAAGTTCCAGTGAAAAGGAGCGAAACATGTAGGGCAGGCTCCCAGGACGTTTAGACCTTCCTTTTTGATGCAATTATACTCTGAAGTGTGATTCCATTGCCCAGCATATATCATATCAATGAGGTGTTTTCTCTCAACTATTGCACACTTAACACTTTAAGAATGCATGTGTATATGTGAGTAATGAGAAGTGAGATTGTAGTTATTTGCACGTCTCTTTTTCTAATGTGGATTTTAAATATATGTTTTAGATGTTGTTTTGTGAAATACACCAGTTGAATTGTATAGAGGGTGCCCGCCCCACTTTCTGTATTTTTAATGATTTAATGTTATGACTTTAATAAAGATGTATGTACTAACATTATGATATATAGTTAGCACGTGCGTCTCTTATTTACAAAGCATTCTATTCCAGGGGCATCCACTTTCGTAGAACCCTGTGGTGTCCATTTTGTACGTGGTGAATGACTGTGGGAGCCTGTAGTTTAAAACATCTGAAGAGCCACTGGTTACAGACCCCTTCCCTACTGGAATCCCCCCTTCTGTCCAAAGTTCTGGGGCTTAAACATGACATCCTGGTAGCATTCCGGGGGGTTGCCAGGGAGGAGGTTACATCAGTTCCTCTGCCAACTCTGTTCGCCAACGTATGTGGCCGAAAAAACTGTAAGCAAGCCGCTTGCTTTGGCATGCGTTCCAGGGTGTTGAGCTTGACTCGGTACAAGACAATTTGAATAACTGTCCCTGGTGAAAATAGTTCACTTGGGGGAGGATGGGGGTATTGAGTGTGGGTGGGAAGACACCAGAAGGATCAGAGCCATGGCCCGTCTTATTCAAATGTCTTTATACAACATCGCAGAATGGATTTTAAAGAAATAATATTGGGCCGCATAATGGGTCCGGCGGTAATCGTTCCAGTGTTACAGGAAGGTTGCCGCCGGACCCCTAATTATTTACCAGTGCCTGACTTCCCAGTGTCACTGGGGGATTAAAACCCTGGGCGCCCAGAAAGGCTGGCGCCAGCAAATTGCAAGTCCTCATTCCCATAGAGTCCTGTTGGACCTGCCTCACTCCTCATGCATAGTCCAAGACACAAGACATCGCACAAGGCCAACTACAAAGAGATCACCCTGGTTCGAGTAAGGGACGGTATTTTCTTTCATTGAAGGGAAAGCAGACCATGGACCTCTCCCCTCCTACTGCCGTTGGCTCATGTATTGACAACCTTTCAGTTGCACAAGGTTGGTCAGCCAACCAATCAAAACCCCCAGTGTTAGGCCTCCAAGTACGTATTAGACTAACCAATAGAAGTGATGTCTTTTTATTCTTATCAATTTAGAGGTGGTCTCAGGAGGAGTAATCAGATTGTTGTTACTCTATGGGAATGGGGACCACAGAAGCACTGGCACGTTGCTAACGGTGCCAGTGCTTCTGTGGCGGGTCTACCTACCATGGCTTCTGTGCCCAGCAGGGTGAGACCTGTCGGGCATGGTGACTCCGGCAGGCATACCCATAGTTTGCCGGTCTGGAAACAACAATGCCGGCAAGCTTACTGCCACCATTGTTTCCGGACTGGCAAACTTAGAATGAGGCCCATGTCTCTTTGTTAACAATAATGTGGTGGCCATGTCCTGCCATCTCTTCCTTCCTTCCTTTCAGCTCCATACAAACCTCTTTTGTTGTCTGTAGCCTCAGAGATACATGTTCAAATAGGATAAAATGACCTTCCTTTCCACTCCAGTTTTCTCATTCCTCTTTCCTATCCCATCCCACCTTCTCACTCTTATCCGTCTTCTAGGGTCTCATATTCGAGGTCCCTGTATTCTACACTGAAGGACCTCCTATGCCTCCACTTTGGCACACACAGGTCCCCTTTGTGTAATTTTCAACAGTTGGACATAGAGTGCAAAAGGTTACTGTAAAATGGTGATGTACTCACATGTAGACCACTCTTTTGCAGTCCGCTGTGCAAATTGAGTAAACACTACTGACATGTATGCAGTTGGCATTCCCAATGGATTCCTATGGAGTCTGATTGCTTTTTACTGATGTAAAATGCAGGCGAACTCCACAGGAACCCACAGCATTTGTGCCAGCAGGAACATACATGCTGGCACAAGTGTGTGGTGAATTTGTATAGCGGAGAGAAAGGGTGAGGCAGAATCGTAGCTTTTGATCTCCCATCCTGTCCGCCATGCAAATGAATGAAAATGAGCCACACCGGTAATTGAATGTGTACAAATCCAAAGGTGGTGGAAAGGGCCTATGAGATGAACACCTTCAGGCGTCCTCGGAGCATAGGGTGCAATTTTTGAGAATCCTCCTGAACCTTTCCTAACATGCATGTAGTCATTCTGCATCTGCTTGTACAGTGGGGTGTGATCCAGGCAGGGGACATATAATGTAACCCAAGGCCTTTCCTCTTGAGGATTAAGGACATGGGTGAAGGTAAAGCACACTGTGCATCAGGAGGCATAAGGGGGCGCTGTTGTGACCCGGGGATGCCTACGTGTATGGTCCGACGGCCCAGTAAAAGGATAGGTAGCTCAACAATAATCCTCAGGGTAGGGTGGAACAAATAGACAAGGTCAGTATTGCACACCCAGGCTGAAAAATAAACAATTATTTAGTACACTTCTTTACAAAATGGTCTCCCTGCAAGCCCTTCCCCTGTGCTTCTTGTGCCCGTTAGATGGAAGAGGGAGCAGAAACCCTGCAGAAGGTCCTAATTACTCGATGGCCCGTGGACGGGAAGGGGGCCTAACGTAGAGACCGAAAGAGGATCAGAATGTGGACATTAGTTCCGGGGAAGAGGAGTGAAAGCAAACAATTCACAGGTGTAAACAGATTCACAGGACAAGGGATTCCTAAAACGTTTCCAATGGTCCCCAAAAAGGTTCCAATGGTCCCCAAATTCCTGAAGTCCCAAGCAGGGACATCACTTCACCAAAATGCCTGGGGTAGAAAAAAGTAACATCACACGGCCCTTGACCTCTGATGACATTACCGGAAGTGGTGTCATTTGACCCCGCACCCAAGTGACATCACGGAAAGTGATGGCACACAACCTTCAGATGTGTCTAACACCTGTGCTTCAGGCAATCAGATTTCAGCCAGATATAAGAACCGGGGCACAAAGGGAGGCAAGATTTGTCCACAATCACACATTTGGGGAATGTCATTTTCCAGATTCGACGTGGAGCCTATATGTAAAACATACATAATGCATAATGCAGTATTTGTAACCGGGTAACTGAAATCTCCAATGCAGGCTACAGTTAGTGTATGAAACATCTATAGATCAATGGACACAGAAGTACTCACAAGCCAAAAAAGCACTGAGTCCAAGCATAGCGAGGGGGCACGAACTAACAAATAGGTGGTGGGGGGTTCAGGAGGATTCTTCCCCCTCCCATCAGAAAATGTTTTGAATAATGGGTTTAAATAGTGCATTACACAGCACACTTTCTGTGAACATTTGGGTTGAAGGTCAGACAGTTTGCAATCGGTTTTTTAGGGTGTAGGGAAACTCATGGAAAAAAGTACAATAGATGCAAGTCACCGAAAGTGCACAAGCGCATTTCCCAATGCATTGCCATGCCGGTCCCTGCAATGTATGCCAGTATAAAAATGATTTTCCTGCTAGCTGTGCCCATACATTTCCATGCTGGCTCCACCAACACATGCTATTATTCCCATATAACGCCATTTAAATATAGTACCTGTGTTTTTCCTCTCTCCCTGCATGACACCCGTTGGGGTGTTTGTAGATTTATAAACACATATACATCACAAATCCGCAGAACCAGCTGGCTTCTATACTACAGTGCATCCACTGAGTTTGCCCTTCCTGCGCCAGCCACCCCAGAGGGAAACAGCATCCAAATCGGAGTTCCAGCTCTCCCCTCACGGTAAGAATTATTTACGCCTTAGAGGTGACCCCATGATTGCCCGTAACCCTAACCTTAGCTATTTTTCCTCATCATTAGACGTATCCCTGTGTTTATGTGTCACCACTTCCACACAGCCCATGTATTTATTTACTTCCCCCCTGTTTCTTCACACAGGGTCCTCAAAATTATGCCCTGATGAAGGTGGCTCTACCTGCCCTTCTCGCCACCGAAACACCATAACCACAAGGGGATACAGGTGGCCTTCTAAACACCACTGTCACTGAACAAGAGGTTGTGCTCAATGTTTTGCTCATTTGTTCACTTTCCCCTGTGCGCGTAGGCAGACTCAATGAGGGTCCTGCTCTAAGCAATAGGTGCATTGACATTGGTGCGCTACAGCAATGGAAATGTAATGGCCTCTAGCCACACATGAAGACATTTACAGTTTTTTGAGCCGTCTCTATTTTCACAAAACAACAAATTTGGACTATGATATTGAACTTTGAAATGGAAATTGCTTTTTGAAAATGTTGAGGGTAACCTTGGTTTTACAATTATTGAATTGTTTTGCTTTGATTCAATCAGCAATAACAGTTACACTAATCAGGGATTTTGCAATCCTGTCCCCTCTCCCTGTTTTCTTTGTTGTTCTGTGCTCTGTGTGGCCTATTGTTTGGTCCCCCACACTGTCTCCACACTGGGTCTTGTCTATTCACTAATCTACACTATTTCCACTCAAGTGTGGTCTCTCCACATTGTTTTTTATAGATCAACACCTCTGAAGTATGACAATTGGTTTTGTGTTTTTGCTTTTTTTGTTTTAAATTTAATTTTGATCAAGATTTTGTGTCTGTTTGGATCAATTTATGCCTTGTTCTCTTTTGCTTTACATTCACTAAAAAATGTTTTAACATGGAACAATAATAATTCTTTATTTCTATAGGCTGTGTCTCGGTGTTGTTTGGCATATAATACAAGTCTAGAATGGGATTTAGTGTTGCTTAAACCCATAGTTTGATATCTTGCAAACCTTGCACTACTACAGCAGTTGAGGTATCAACAAATAGCAGCAATTCCCCCCCCCCGACACAAGTATTCCCATATAAGAACATACTCGTGTTCGCTTTGAGTTGCTTTTTATAGTGTCATTACTGGCACTAGGCACAAAGCTGGCTCTGCTAATATATGCCAGTACTTCTATGTAAGACAATATTCCCGTTGGTTTGGCCATTGAAATTGACTTCTCCCAATAAGAAAACATGTTGAAACTGGTTCCAATGTAAGCCAGTCTAGACCCATAAGAACACTTATTATCCTTTCTTCATCATAGATGCTCAGTTAATAAAACGTCATGCTGCAGTAAGAAATATACAGGCCGCTACACCAAAACATCAGTCTAGCGAGATAACACTACTTATCATGCTTGCTTTATCAAAGATGCTGAGTAATACATGTCATGCCACAGTAAGCAATGGCTAGACTGGCTGTACCAAAATGCCAGTTTAGCCAGGTAAGGACACACATGAACTTGGCTTTGCCCGAAAATACCAATAAATCATGCAAAGTCAAAACAAGATGTGTCAAACATGCTCTAGTGATCCCCAGTCTCCCAGGAATTTACACACACAGGCATCCCCTTTCACCCACCCATACATTTGCACTCACATTCATTCACACTGCATTCACCACACAGGCATGCACCCACCCACCCTGAACATTCACACACACAAGTATATTCATATCCATTCACCCACCAGTCGGTCACCAGTATACCTTCTCTCATATACACGTACAGTACACTGGCACCCACCCACCCAGAACATTTACACACACAGGCACACACTCACATCCCTACTCACTCACCCACCATTCACTCACTCATAAACCTCTCATGTCCACTTGCTCTGCATTCTCCACACAGGAACGCACCCAGAACATTCAAACACACACTATCACATTCCTACTCATTCACCCACCACTCACTGACCCATACACCTTATCTCATGTCCACTCGCACTGCATTCTCCACACAGACATCTGACATACACCTCAGACCTGCAATACGCACATCAATTTATTTCTTTTAATAAGCCTTCTTACTTGTTTTTCCAGCTTCGGTCTATCACTCTGGCCCATCCTCTGCTGCTCCTTGCTGCTCCCAAACAGGAACCAGGAAGCTGGGAGAGCTTCCTGGTTCCTGTATATGAGCAGCGAGGAAGCAGTAGGAGAAGGGGTTAGAGGTGAACATGGTCATGGTCAGCTCCAACCCCTACTGAGCACTTCTGTCTCAAGCTGCAAGTCCCAGCCAAGCCTTACCCTGGTGGGTGAAGACTACGCCGGGGCACCCCTAGATCTGGTGTGGTGGACCCCCATACTGTAGGGGTTGCGGGGCCCCGCTACTCCAGAAGCTTAATTTAAAAACACGTTTTTTTAAAAACTTTTTTTTGGGGGGTAGCAAAGGAGATTGTAGTGTTAGCAAGCCACAGAATCCAACAGGGAAGAGTTCCAAGTAATTAAGCGGGTCAGGAAAAGGGAAAACTAACAATGGGAGCTGATGCAGGGGCAAGTGAAGACAGGAAGGCCGGGCAAGCATGGGTAAAGAAAGGGCAGTATAAAGCTCAGAAAACTGGAGTAGGACGGTGGCTGGTGGCAAACCATACCGATGTATCGGAGATCCAAATAATGGCTGTTCCCCACCAGGTGGCCCTAAGCCATAGAATGTAGCGCTACAAAGGCAGCCTAACTATAAACTATAGCAAGGAACTGAGCCAAGGTCTGGAAAACTGAGAAGTCATTCAGAAAACTGGATTCACACACTCACGAAGAAGAGCAGTGATGGAGAGCGTTGATAAAGAGCGGTGATGGAGAGCGGTGATGGAGAGCGGTGATGGAGAGCGGTGATGGAGAGCAGTGATGAAGAGCGGTGATGAAGAGCGGTGATGAAGAGCGGTGATGGAGAGCGGTGATGAAGAGCGGTGTGCACACTGAACTGCAAGTGCAAATAGCCCCCAAGTTTCCTTGCACATGTGGATTTGTGCACTGGTGTGGGGATGCCAGGATCTGCAGCTGAACCAGTGACCAAACATCCACTCCTGCCAGCCATACAGAATGCAGTGCTGGGCCAAAGAGTGGTCACCACCAGGAGTGCTGGTGCTGCATTGAGACACTGGGACCTCAGGCGCAGTGGGAGCTGATTCCACCATGGTCAGCACCTGCCACTCAGACACTCCAGCGGAAGCCAGGCAACCTGTGCATTTCTGCATGCAAAAGAGGGAGGGCTTCCACCATACCAATCAGGGCTTCTTGCCATTAAAGAGCAGGGTGCAGCACACTGCACAGGACTGCTCGGCATACCACTCTAGGTACTGACAGGGAGTGGAGATAGTGTGCCAGGATCTTAGAAGACTTCATTTTGAGCAGAAGAGCAGACTAGAACTCCACTTTTATTATTATTATTATTATTATTATTGTATTTATTGGGTGCAGACCTGGCTTTGAGCAGCAACAGAGCACTTTACAGAGGTGTACAACAGTACAGGCGCATAACAGACCGCTTTCCAGAGTAAATAACACAACAGATATACAGCAGGGGGGTGGTATACAGAGGGGCACAAGCGGTTCTTGGAGGAAGAACCCTGAGCACCCCGAAAACACAATGACCCATCGCGTCCCCTGTGCAATGACCCATCGCGTCCCCTGTGCAATGACCCATCGCGTCCCCATGCAATGACCCATCGCGTCCCCATGCAATGAGCCATCGCGTCCCCATGCAATGACCCATCACGTCCCCTGTACAATGACCCATCGCGTCCCCATGCAATGACCCATCGCGTCCCCATGCAATGAGCCATCGCGTCCCCATGCAATGACCCATCACGTCCCCTGTACAATGACCCATCGCGTCCCCATGCAATGACCCATTGCGTCCCCATGCAATAAGCCATTGCGTCCCCATGCAATGATCCATCACTGCCACGTGCAATGAGCCATTGCGTCCCCATGCAATGAGCCATTGCGTCCCCATGCAATGAGCCATTGCGTCCCCATTCAATGACCCATCGCGTCCCCTGTGCAATGAGCCACTCCGTCCCCATGCAATGAGCCATCGTGTCCCCTGTGCAATGAGCCATTGCGTCCCCATGCAATGAGCCATTGCGTCCCCATGCAATGAGCCATCACATCCCCATGCAATGAGCCATCGCATCCCCATGCAATGACCCATCGCGTCCCCATGCAATGACCCATCGCGTCCCCATGTAATGACCCATCGTGTCCCCATGCAATGAGCCATCGCGTCCCCATGCAATGAGCCACTGCGTCCCCATGCAATGAGCCATCGCGTCTCCATGCAATGACCCATCGCGTCCCCATGCAATGACCCATCGCGTCCCCTGTGCAATGACCCATCGCGTCCCCATGCAATGAGCCACTGCGTCCCCATGCAATGACCCATCGCGTCCCCATGCAATGACCCATTGCGTCCCCATGAAATAAGCCATTGCGTCCCCATGCAATGAGCCATTGTGTCCCCATGCAATGAGCCATTGCGTCCCCATGCAATGAGCCATCGCGTCCCCATGCAATGACCCATCACTGCCACGTGCAATGAGCCATCGTGTCCCCATGCAATGAGCCATCGCGTCCCCATGCAATGATCCATCGTGTCCCCATGCAATGATCCATTGCGTCCACATGCAATGATCCATTGCGTCCCCATGCAATGATCCATTGCGTCCCCATGCAATGAGCCATCGCGTCCCCATGCAATGACCCATTGCATCCCCTTTGGCACTGCTGGACTACTGATCCAGCCCCTTGAGCTTCGAACACACAACCGCTGAGACAGAGCCCTGTCAAAGTGACTGAAAGACCCCAAGACAACCTGATTGAACCCCGCTTCACACTGTAACCCCAGCCATCTTGGAAAGACTGCCACTGTACTTTAGCGCCATTGTGTCTGTGGAGTCTCATGTCTCATAGACACTGCCAGTAGGATCCAGTATCATTAAACGGTCTGAAACCCAAAGAGCGGCTCTAAGGTGTCTGAGATAGCGCACTAGGTGCCAGCCACAGGCCACACTGGGTAGGCTGACCACCATGCCTTACATACAGCCCTAGAAACTGTTTATGTCCCCATGCCGGCCCTTTCTGTTTAAGTGCCTGTGATAATGTCCCCGCTGTCCTGCAATGCCCTGCCCCCCAGTCTGCTTAAGGTTAATGTTCGCTCTGGTCATACTCTGCCATGTCCTTGCATGAGAGGGTTGCAATGGCTTTGAGTGTTTACTGTGGGCTACAGACACGCGTGCACGTTCCATGTATTTAACATGTACTGTACTGTGACTGTGTGGACACTTCGTCTGCTGACACCCCCTGGCGGGGCAAATAGCCTCAATCGCTTCATTGTGTCCCATTTTGCAGTTCATTCTGTTCCCATGATGTAGAACATTCGTTCCCTCTGTATCTCACTGTGAGGAGCATTCTGTCCCATGGCCTTAGACCGTTTATTCCACATTGTTTGGGGGCTTCTGTCACCTAGCCTTGTAAGGTCTGTTCCAGCTTGTTCCCATCTGTACCACAGTCTGGAGCCTTCTGTAACATGGCCTTGGAGGGTCAGTTCCAGCTTGTTCCCATCTGAACCACAGTCTGGAGCCTTCTGTCACATGGCCTTGGACGGTCTGTTCCAGCTTGTTCCCATCTGTACCACAGTCTGGAGCCTTCTGTAACATGGCCTTGGCCTTGGAGGGGCAGTTCCAGCTTGTTCCCATCTGAACCACAGTCTGGAGCCTTCTGTCACATGGCCTTGGACGGTCTGTTCCAGCTTGTTCCCATCTGTACCACAGTCTGGAGCCTTCTGTAACATGGCCTGGGAGGGTCTGTTCCAGCTTGTTCCCATCTGTACCAGTCTGGAGCCTTCTGTCACATGGCCTGGGAGGGTCTGTTCCAGCTTGTTCCCATCTGTACCACAGCCTGGAGCCTTCTGTCACATGGCCTGGGAGTGTGTGTTCCAGCTTGTTCCCATCTGTACCACAGTCTGGAGCCTTCTGTCACATGGCCTGGGAGGGTCTGTTCCAGCTTGTTCCCATCTGTACCAGTCTGGAGCCTTCTGTCACATGGCCTGGGAGGGTCTGTTCCAGCTTGTTCCCATCTGTACCACAGTCTGGAGCCTTCTTTCACATGGCCTGGGAGTGTGTGTTCCAGCTTGTTCCCATCTGTACCACAGTCTGGAGCCTTCCTTCACATGGCCTTGGACGGTCTGTTCCAGCTTGTTCCCATCTGTACCAGTCTGCAGCCTTCTGTCACATGTCCTGGGAGGGTCTGTTCCAGCTTGTTCCCATCTGTACCACAGTCTGGAGCCTTCTGTCACATGGCCTGGGAGGGTCTGGTCCAGCTTGTTCCCATCTGTACCACAGTCTGGAGCCTTCTGTCACATGACCTTGGGCGGTCTGTTCCGGGTTGTTCCCATCTGTACCACAGTCTGGAGCCTTCTGTCACATGGCCTTGGACGGTCTGTTCCAGCTTGTTCCCATCTGTACCACAGTCTGAAGCCTTCTGTCACATGGCCTTGGACGGTCTGTTCCAGCTTGTTCCCATCTGTACCACAGTCTGAAGCCTTCTGTCACATGGCCTTGGACGGGGTTCCATGTGATAATATTACCGCAAAAATATGGCCATACAAAAATTCCGCCATATTGTTGCGGCGATATCACCCCATGGAACCTGTGGGGGACACCCCCGCAACCCCGTATATTTTAAAAGGCAGCGGGGGACACCCCCGCAATCCCCCCACCCATTTACCCCATAAATTATCCCCACCAAAAATATCGCCTGTGGCCGTTCCCGACGACCATATGTACGGCGATATTTTTGGTGGGGATAATATTACCTGATACCCTTGGACGGTCTGTTCCAGCTTGTTCCCATCTGTACCACAGTCTGGAGCCTTCTGTCACATGGCCTTGGACGGTCTGTTCCAGCTTATTCCCATCTGTACCACAGTCAGGAGCCTTCTCTCGCATGGCCTTAGAAGGTCTGGTCCAGCTTGTTCCCATCTGTACCACAGCCTGGAGCCTTCTCTCACATGGCCTTAGAAGGTCTGGTCCAGCTTGTTCCATCTGTACCACAGTCTGGAGCCTTCTGTCACATGGCCTTGGATGGTCTGTTCCAGCTTGTTCCCATCTGTACCACAATCTGGAGCGTTCTATTCTGTCACATGGCCTTGGACGGTCTGTTTTAGCTTGTTCCCATCTGTACCACAGTCTGGAGCCTTCTGTTCTGTCCATGGCCTTCGACGGTCTGTTCCAGCTTGCTCCCATCTGTACAACAGTCTGGAGCCTTCTGTCACATGGCCTTGGACGGTCTGTTCCAGTTTATTCACATCTGTACAACAATCTGGAGCCTTCTATTCTGTCACATGGCCTTGGACGGTCTGTTCTAGCTTGTTCGCATCTGTACAACAGTCTGGAGCCTTCTGTCACATGGCCTTGGACAGTCTGTTCCAGCTTGTTCCCATCTGTACCACAGTCTGGAGCCTTCTGTTCTGTCCATGGCCTTCGACGGTCTGTTCCAGCTTGTTCCCATCTGTACCACAGTCTGGAGCCTTCTGTCACATGGCCTTAGAAGGTCTGGTACAGCTTGATCCCATCTGTAACACAGCCTGGAGCCTTCTCTCACATGGCCTTAGACGGTCTGGTCCAGCTTGTTCCCATCTGTACCACAGTCTGGAGCCTTCTGTCACATGGCCTTGGATGGTCTGTTCCAGCTTGTTCCCATCTGTACCACAATCTGGAGCGTTCTATTCTGTCACATGGCCTTGGACGGTCTGTTCTAGCTTGTTCGCATCTGTACCACAGTCTGGAGCCTTCTGTCACATGGCCTTGGACAGTCTGTTCCAGCTTGTTCCCATCTGTACCACAGCCTGGAGCCTTCTGTTCTGTCCATGGCCTTCGACGGTCAGTTCCAGCTTGTTCCCATCTGTACCACAGTCTGGAGCCTTCTGTCACATGGCCTTGGACGGTCTGTTCCAGCTTGTTCCCATCTGTACAACAGTCTGGAGCCTTCTGTCACATGGCCTTGGACGGTCTGTTCCAGCTTATTCCCATCTGTACCACAGTCGGGAGCCTTCTGTCACATGGCCTTAGAAGGTCTGGTACAGCTTGTTCCCATCTGTACCGCAGTCTGGAGCCTTCTCTCACATGGCCTTAGAAGGTCTGGTCCAGCTTGTTCCCATCTGTACCACAGTCTGGAGCCTTCTGTCACGTGGCCTGGGAGGGCCTGTTCCAGCTTGTTCCCATCTGTACCACAGACTGGAGCCTTCTGTCACATGGCCTGGGAAGGTCTGTTCCAGCTTGTTCCCATCTGTACCATAGTCTGGAGCCTTCTGTCACATGGCCTTGGACGGTCTGTTCCAGCTTATTCCCATCTGTACCACAGTCAGGAGCCTTCTGTCACATGGCCTTAGAAGGTCTGGTACAGCTTGTTCCCATCTGTACCACAGCCTGGAGCCTTCTCTCACATGGCCTTAGAAGGTCTGGTCCAGCTTGTTCCATCTGTACCACAGTCTGGAGCCTTCTGTCACATGGCCTTGGATGGTCTGTTCCAGCTTGTTCCCATCTGTACCACAATCTGGAGCGTTCTATTCTGTCACATGGCCTTGGACGGTCTGTTCTAGCTTGTTCCCATCTGTACCATAGTCTGGAGCCTTCTGTTCTGTCCATGGCCTTCGACCGTCTGTTCCAGCTTGTTCCCATCTGTACCACAGTCTGGAGCCTTCTGTCACATGGCCTTGGACGGTCTGTTCCAGCTTGCTCCCATCTGTACAACAGTCTGGAGCCTTCTGTCACATGGCCTTGGACGGTCTGTTCCAGTTTATTCACATCTGTACAACAATCTGGAGCCTTCTATTCTGTCACATGGCCTTGGACGGTCTGTTCTAGCTTGTTCGCATCTGTACCACAGTCTGGAGCCTTCTGTCACATGGCCTTGGACAGTCTGTTCCAGCTTGTTCCCATCTGTACCACAGTTTGGAGCCTTCTGTTCTGTCCATGGCCTTCGACGGTCTGTTCCAGCTTGTTCCCATCTGTACCACAGTCTGGAGCCTTCTGTCACATGGCCTTAGAAGGTCTGGTACAGCTTGTTCCCATCTGTAACACAGCCTGGAGCCTTCTCTCACATGGCCTTAGAAGGTCTGGTCCAGCTTGTTCCCATCTGTACCACAGTCTGGAGCCTTCTGTCACATGGCCTTGGATGGTCTGTTCCAGCTTGTTCCCATCTGTACCACAATCTGGAGCGTTCTATTCTGTCACATGGCCTTGGACGGTCTGTTCTGGCTTGTTCGCATCTGTACCACAGTCTGGAGCCTTCTGTCACATGGCCTTGGACAGTCTGTTCCAGCTTGTTCCCATCTGTACCACAGCCTGGAGCCTTCTGTTCTGTCCATGGCCTTCGACGGTCAGTTCCAGCTTGTTCCCATCTGTACCCCAGTCTGGAGCCTTCTGTCACATGGCCTTGGACGGTCTGTTCCAGCTTGTTCCCATCTGTACAACAGTCTGGAGCCTTCTGTCACATGGCCTTGGACGGTCTGTTCCAGCTTATTCCCATCTGTACCACAGTCGGGAGCCTTCTGTCACATGGCCTTAGAAGGTCTGGTACAGCTTGTTCCCATCTGTACCGCAGTCTGGAGCCTTCTCTCACATGGCCTTAGAAGGTCTGGTCCAGCTTGTTCCCATCTGTACCACAGTCTGGAGCCTTCTGTCACGTGGCCTGGGAGGGCCTGTTCCAGCTTGTTCCCATCTGTACCACAGACTGGAGCCTTCTGTCACATGACCTGGGAAGGTCTGTTCCAGCTTGTTCCCATCTGTACCATAGTCTGGAGCCTTTTGTCAAATGGACTTGGACGGTCTGTTCCAGCTTGTTCCCATCTGTACCATAGTCTAGAGCCTTCTGTCACATGGTCTGGTAAGGTCTGGTCCAGCTTGTTCCCATCTGTACCACAGTCCGGAGCATTCTGCCACATGGCCTGGGAGGATCTGTTCTAGCTTGTTCCCATCTGTACCACAGTCTGGAGCCTTCTGTCACATAGCCTGGGAGGGGCTGTTCCAGCTTGTTCCCACCTGAACCACAGTCTGGAGCCTTCTTTCACATGGCCTGGGAGGGTCTGTTCTAGATTGTTCCGATCTGTACCAAAGTCTGGAGCCTGCTGCCAGCTAGCCTTAGAATGTCTGTTCCAGCTTGTTCCCATCTGTACCAAAGTCTGGAGCCTTCTGTCACACGGCCTGGGAGGGCCTGTTCCAGCTTGTTCCCATATATAGCACAGTCTGGAGCCTTCTGTCACATGGCCTGGGAGGGCCTGTTCCAGCTTGTTCCCATCTGTACCACAGTCTGGAGCCTTCTGTCACATGGCCTGGGAGGGTCTGTTCCAGCTTGTTCCCTTCTGTACCATAGTCTGGAGCCTTCTGTCACATGACCTTGGACGGTCTGTTCCAGCTTGTTCCCATCTGTACCACAGCCTGGAGCCTTCTGTTCTGTCCATGGCCTTCGACGGTCAGTTCCAGCTTGTTCCCATCTGTACCACAGTCTGGAGCCTTCTGTCACATGGCCTTGGACGGTCTGTTCCAGCTTGTTCCCATCTGTACAACAGTCTGGAGCCTTCTGTCACATGGCCTTGGACGGTCTGTTCCAGCTTATTCCCATCTGTACCACAGTCTGGAGCCTTCTGTCACATGGCCTTAGAAGGTCTGGTACAGCTTGTTCCCATCTGTACCGCAGTCTGGAGCCTTCTCTCACATGGCCTTAGAAGGTCTGGTCCAGCTTGTTCCCATCTGTACCACAGTCTGGAGCCTTCTGTCACGTGGCCTGGGAGGGCCTGTTCCAGCTTGTTCCCATCTGTACCACAGACTGGAGCCTTCTGTCACATGGCCTGGGAAGGTCTGTTCCAGCTTGTTCCCATCTGTACCATAGTCTGGAGCCTTCTGTCACATGGCCTTGGACGGTCTGTTCCAGCTTATTCCCATCTGTACCACAGTCGGGAGCCTTCTGTCACATGGCCTTAGAAGGTCTGGTACAGCTTGTTCCCATCTGTACCACAGCCTGGAGCCTTCTCTCACATGGCCTTAGAAGGTCTGGTCCAGCTTGTTCCATCTGTACCACAGTCTGGAGCCTTCTGTCACATGGCCTTGGATGGTCTGTTCCAGCTTGTTCCCATCTGTACCACAATCTGGAGCGTTCTATTCTGTCACATGGCCTTGGACGGTCTGTTCTAGCTTGTTCCCATCTGTACCATAGTCTGGAGCCTTCTGTTCTGTCCATGGCCTTCGACGGTCTGTTCCAGCTTGTTCCCATCTGTACCACAGTCTGGAGCCTTCTGTCACATGGCCTTGGACGGTCTGTTCCAGCTTGCTCCCATCTTTACAACAGTCTGGAGCCTTCTGTCACATGGCCTTGGACGGTCTGTTCCAGTTTATTCACATCTGTACAACAATCTGGAGCCTTCTATTCTGTCACATGGCCTTGGACGGTCTGTTCTAGCTTGTTCGCATCTGTACCACAGTCTGGAGCCTTCTGTCACATGGCCTTGGACAGTCTGTTCCAGCTTGTTCCCATCTGTACCACAGTTTGGAGCCTTCTGTTCTGTCCATGGCCTTCGACGGTCTGTTCCAGCTTGTTCCCATCTGTACCACAGTCTGGAGCCTTCTGTCACATGGCCTTAGAAGGTCTGGTACAGCTTGTTCCCATCTGTAACACAGCCTGGAGCCTTCTCTCACATGGCCTTAGAAGGTCTGGTCCAGCTTGTTCCCATCTGTACCACAGTCTGGAGCCTTCTGTCACATGGCCTTGGATGGTCTGTTCCAGCTTGTTCCCATCTGTACCACAATCTGGAGCGTTCTATTCTGTCACATGGCCTTGGACGGTCTGTTCTAGCTTGTTCACATCTGTACCACAGTCTGGAGCCTTCTGTCACATGGCCTTGGACAGTCTGTTCCAGCTTGTTCCCATCTGTACCACAGCCTGGAGCCTTCTGTTCTGTCCATGGCCTTCGACGGTCAGTTCCAGCTTGTTCCCATCTGTACCCCAGTCTGGAGCCTTCTGTCACATGGCCTTGGACGGTCTGTTCCAGCTTGTTCCCATCTGTACAACAGTCTGGAGCCTTCTGTCACATGGCCTTGGACGGTCTGTTCCAGCTTATTCCCATCTGTACCACAGTCGGGAGCCTTCTGTCACATGGCCTTAGAAGGTCTGGTACAGCTTGTTCCCATCTGTACCGCAGTCTGGAGCCTTCTCTCACATGGCCTTAGAAGGTCTGGTCCAGCTTGTTCCCATCTGTACCACAGTCTGGAGCCTTCTGTCACGTGGCCTGGGAGGGCCTGTTCCAGCTTGTTCCCATCTGTACCACAGACTGGAGCCTTCTGTCACATGGCCTGGGAAGGTCTGTTCCAGCTTGTTCCCATCTGTACCATAGTCTGGAGCCTTTTGTCAAATGGACTTGGACGGTCTGTTCCAGCTTGTTCCCATCTGTACCATAGTCTAGAGCCTTCTGTCACATGGTCTGGTAAGGTCTGGTCCAGCTTGTTCCCATCTGTACCACAGTCCGGAGCATTCTGCCACATGGCCTGGGAGGATCTGTTCCAGCTTGTTCCCATCTGTACCACAGTCTGGAGCCTTCTGTCACATAGCCTGGGAGGGGCTGTTCCAGCTTGTTCCCACCTGAACCACAGTCTGGAGCCTTCTTTCACATGGCCTGGGAGGGTCTGTTCCAGATTGTTCCGATCTGTACCAAAGTCTGGAGCCTGCTGCCAGCTAGCCTTAGAATGTCTGTTCCAGCTTGTTCCCATCTGTACCAAAGTCTGGAGCCTTCCGTCACACGGCCTGGGAGGGCCTGTTCCAGCTTGTTCCCATATATAGCACAGTCTGGAGCCTTCTGTCACATGGCCTGGGAGGGCCTGTTCCAGCTTGTTCCCATCTGTACCACAGTCTGGAGCCTTCTGTCACATGGCCTGGGAGGGTCTGTTCCAGCTTGTTCCCTTCTGTACCATAGTCTGGAGCCTTCTGTCACATGACCTTGGACGGTCTGTTCCAGCTTGTTCCCATCTGTACCATAGTCTGGAGCCTTCTTTCACATGGCCTGGGATTTTCTTTTCCAACGTGTTCCCATCTGTACCATAGTCTGGAGTCTAGTGCCAGCTAGCCTTAGAATGTCTGTTCCAGCTTGTTTCCATCTGTACCATAATCTGGAGCCTTCTGTCACATGGCCTGTGAGGGTCTGGTTCACCTTTTTCCCATCTATAGCATGGTCTGGAGACTTCTGTCACATGGCCTTGGAGGGTCTGTTCCAGCTTGTTCCCATCTGAACCACAGTCTGGAGCCTTCTGTCACATGGCCTTGGACGGTCTGTTCAGCTTGTTCCCATCTGTACCACAGTCTGGAGCCTTCTGTCATATGGCCTGGGAGTGTGTGTTCCAGGTTGTTCCCATCTGTGCCACAGTCTGGAACCTTCTGTCCCATGGCCTGGGAGGGTCTGTTCCAGATTGTTCCCATCTGTACCACAGTCTGGAGCCTTCTGTCACATGGCCTGGGAGGGTCTGTTCCAGATTGTTCCCATCTGTACCAAAGTCTGGAGCCTGCTGCCAGCTATCCTTAGAATGTCTGTTCCAGCTTGTTCCCATCTGTACCAAAGTCTGGAGCCTTCTGTCACATGACCTGGGTGGGTCTGTTTCACCTTGTACCTATCTATAGCACAGTCTGGAGCCTTCTGTCACATGACATGGGAGGGCCTGTTCCAGCTTGTTCCCATCTGTACCACAGTCTGGAGCATTCTGTGACATGGCCTGGGAGGGCCTGTTGCAGCTTGTTCCCATCTGTACCACAGTCTGGAGCCTTCTGTCACATGGCCTGTGAGGGTCTGTTCCAGCTTGTTCCCTTCTGTACCATAGTCTGGAGCCTTCTGTCACATGACCTTGGGCGGTCTGTTCCGGGTTGTTCCCATCTGAACCACAGTCTGGAGCCTTCTGTCACGTGGCCTGGGAGGGCCTGTTCCAGCTTGTTCCCATCTGTACCACAGACTGGAGCCTTCTGTCACATGGCCTGGGAAGGTCTGTTCCAGCTTGTTCCCAACTGTACCATAGTCTGGAGCCTTCTGTCACATGGCCTTGGACGGTCTGTTCCAGCTTATTCCCATCTGTACCACAGTCGGGAGCCTTCTGTCACATGGCCTTAGAAGGTCTGGTACAGCTTGTTCCCATCTGTACCACAGCCTGGAGCCTTCTCTCGCATGGCCTTAGAAGGTCTGGTCCAGCTTGTTCCATCTGTACCACAGTCTGGAGCCTTCTGTCACATGGCCTTGGATGGTCTGTTCCAGCTTGTTCCCATCTGTACCACAATCTGGAGCGTTCTATTCTGTCACATGGCCTTGGACGGTCTGTTCTAGCTTGTTCCCATCTGTACCATAGTCTGGAGCCTTCTGTTCTGTCCATGGCCTTCGACGGTCTGTTCCAGCTTGTTCCCATCTGTACCACAGTCTGGAGCCTTCTGTCACATGGCCTTGGACGGTCTGTTCCAGCTTGCTCCCATCTGTACAACAGTCTGGAGCCTTCTGTCACATGGCCTTGTACGGTCTGTTCCAGTTTATTCACATCTGTACAACAATCTGGAGCCTTCTATTCTGTCACATGGCCTTGGACGGTCTGTTCTAGCTTTTTCGCATCTGTACCACAGTCTGGAGCCTTCTGTCACATGGCCTTGGACAGTCTGTTCCAGCTTGTTCCCATCTGTACCACAGTTTGGAGCCTTCTGTTCTGTCCATGGCCTTCGACGGTCTGTTCCAGCTTGTTCCCATCTGTACCACAGTCTGGAGCCTTCTGTCACATGGCCTTAGAAGGTCTGGTACAGCTTGTTCCCATCTGTAACACAGCCTGGAGCCTTCTCTCACATGGCCTTAGAAGGTCTGGTCCAGCTTGTTCCCATCTGTACCACAGTCTGGAGCCTTCTGTCACATGCCCTTGGATGGTCTGTTCCAGCTTGTTCCCATCTGTACCACAATCTGGAGCATTCTATTCTGTCACATGGCCTTGGACGGTCTGTTCTAGCTTGTTCGCATCTGTACCACAGTCTGGAGCCTTCTGTCACATGGCCTTGGACAGTCTGTTCCAGCTTGTTCCCATCTGTACCACAGCCTGGAGCCTTCTGTTCTGTCCATGGCCTTCGACGGTCAGTTCCAGCTTGTTCCCATCTGTACCACAGTCTGGAGCCTTCTGTCACATGGCCTTGGACGGTCTGTTCCAGCTTGTTCCCATCTGTACAACAGTCTGGAGCCTTCTGTCACATGGCCTTGGACGGTCTGTTCCAGCTTATTCCCATCTGTACCACAGTCGGGAGCCTTCTGTCACATGGCCTTAGAAGGTCTGGTACAGCTTGTTCCCATCTGTACCGCAGTCTGGAGCCTTCTCTCACATGGCCTTAGAAGGTCTGGTCCAGCTTGTTCCCATCTGTACCACAGTCTGGAGCCTTCTGTCACGTGGCCTGGGAGGGCCTGTTCCAGCTTGTTCCCATCTGTACCACAGACTGGAGCCTTCTGTCACATGGCCTGGGAAGGTCTGTTCCAGCTTGTTCCCATCTGTACCATAGTCTGGAGCCTTTTGTCAAATGGACTTGGACGGTCTGTTCCAGCTTGTTCCCATCTGTACCATAGTCTAGAGCCTTCTGTCACATGGTCTGGTAAGGTCTGGTCCAGCTTGTTCCCATCTGTAGCACAGTCCGGAGCATTCTGCCACATGGCCTGGGAGGATCTGTTCCAGCTTGTTCCCATCTGTACCACAGTCTGGAGCCTTCTGTCACATAGCCTGGGAGGGGCTGTTCCAGCTTGTTCCCACCTGAACCACAGTCTGGAGCCTTCTTTCACATGGCCTGGGAGGGTCTGTTCCAGATTGTTCCGATCTGTACCAAAGTCTGGAGCCTGCTGCCAGCTAGCCTTAGAATGTCTGTTCCAGCTTGTTCCCATCTGTACCAAAGTCTGGAGCCTTCTGTCACACGGCCTGGGAGGGCCTGTTCCAGCTTGTTCCCATATATAGCACAGTCTGGAGCCTTCTGTCACATGGCCTGGGAGGGCCTGTTCCAGCTTGTTCCCATCTGTACCACAGTCTGGAGCCTTCTGTCACATGGCCTGGGAGGGTCTGTTCCAGCTTGTTCCCTTCTGTACCATAGTCTGGAGCCTTCTGTCACATGACCTTGGACGGTCTGTTCCAGCTTGTTCCCATCTGTACCATAGTCTGGAGCCTTCTTTCACATGGCCTGGGATTTTCTTTTCCAACGTGTTCCCATCTGTACCATAGTCTGGAGTCTAGTGCCAGCTAGCCTTAGAATGTCTGTTCCAGCTTGTTTCCATCTGTACCATAATCTGGAGCCTTCTGTCACATGGCCTGTGAGGGTCTGGTTCACCTTTTTTCCCATCTATAGCATGGTCTGGAGACTTCTGTCACATGGCCTTGGAGGGTCTGTTCCAGCTTGTTCCCATCTGAACCACAGTCTGGAGCCTTCTGTCACATGGCCTTGGACGGTCTGTTCAGCTTGTTCCCATCTGTACCACAGTCTGGAGCCTTCTGTCATATGGCCTGGGAGTGTGTGTTCCAGGTTGTTCCCATCTGTGCCACAGTCTGGAACCTTCTGTCCCATGGCCTGGGAGGGTCTGTTCCAGATTGTTCCCATCTGTACCACAGTCTGGAGCCTTCTGTCACATGGCCTGGGAGGGTCTGTTCCAGATTGTTCCCATCTGTACCAAAGTCTGGAGCCTGCTGCCAGCTATCCTTAGAATGTCTGTTCCAGCTTGTTCCCATCTGTACCAAAGTCTGGAGCCTTCTGTCACATGACCTGGGTGGGTCTGTTTCACCTTGTTCCTATCCATAGCACAGTCTGGAGCCTTCTGTCACATGACATGGGAGGGCCTGTTCCAGCTTGTTCCCATCTGTACCACAGTCTGGAGCATTCTGTGACATGGCCTGGGAGGGCCTGTTGCAGCTTGTTCCCATCTGTACCACAGTCTGGAGCCTTCTGTCACATGGCCTGTGAGGGTCTGTTCCAGCTTGTTCCCTTCTGTACCATAGTCTGGAGCCTTCTGTCACATGACCTTGGGCGGTCTGTTCCGGGTTGTTCCCATCTGAACCACAGTCTGGAGCCTTCTGTCACATGGCCTTGGACGGTCTGTTCCAGCTTGTTCCCATCTGTACCATAGTCTGGAGCCTTCTGTCACATGGCCTTGGACGGTCTGATCCTGCTTGTTCCCATCTGTACCATAGTCTGGAGCCTTCTGTCACATGGTCTGGTAAGGTCTGTTCCAGCGTGTTCCCTTCTGAACCACAGTCTGGAGCCTTCTTTTACATGGCCTGGTATGGTCTGGTCCAGCGTGTTCACATCTAAACCACAGTCTGGAGCCTTTTGTCACACGGCCTGGGATGGTCTGTTCCAGCTTGTTCCCATCTGTACCATAGTCTGGAGCCTTCTTTCACATGGCCAGGGATGGTCTTTTCCAGCGTGTTCCCATCTGTACCATAGTCTGGAGTCTAGTGCCAGCTAGCCTTAGAATGTCTGTTCAAGCTTGTTTCCATCTGTACCATAGTCTGGAACCTTCTGTCACATGGCCTGGGTGGGTCTGTTTCACCTTGTTCCTATCTATAGCACAGTCTGGAGCCTTCTGTCACATGACATGGGAGGGCCTGTTCCAGCTTGTTTCCATCTGTACCACAGGCTGGAGCCTTCTGTCACATGGCCTGGGAGGATCTGTTCCAGCTTGTTCCCATCTGTACCATAATCTGGAGCCTTCTGTCACATGGCCTTGGGCGGTCTGTTCGAGCTTGTTCCCATCTGAACCACAGTCTGGAGCCTTTTGTCACATGGACTTGGACGGTCTGTTCCAGCTTGTTCCCATCTGTACCATAGTCTGGAGCCTTCTGTCACATGGCTTTGGGCGGTCTGTCCAGCTTGTTCCCATCTGTACCACAGTCCGGAGCCTTCTGTCACATGGCCTAGGAGGGTCTGTTCCAGCTTGTTCCCATCTGTACCACAGTCCGGAGCCTTCTGTCACATGGCCTGGGAGTGTCTGTTCCAGCTTGTTCCCATCTGTACCACAGTCCGGAGCCTTCTGTCACATGGCCTGGGAGGGTCTGTTCCAGCTTTTTCCCATCTGTACCACAGTCCGGAGCCTTCTGTCACATGGCCTGGGAGGGTCTGTTCCAGCTTGTTCCCATCTGTACCACAGTCCGGAGCCTTCTGTCACATGGCCTGGGAGGGTCTGTTCCAGCTTCTTCCCATCTGTACCACAGTCCGGAGCCTTCTGTCACATGGCCTGGGAGGGTCTGTTCCAGCTTCTTCCCATCTGTACCACAGTCCGGAGCCTTCTGTCACATGGCCTGGGAGGGTCTGTTCCAGCTTGTTCCCATCTGTACCACAGACCGGAGGCTTCTGTCACATGGCCTGGGAGGGTCTGTTCCAGCTTGTTCCCATCTGTACCACAGTCTGGAGCCTTCTGTCACATCGCCTGGGAGGGTCTTGTCCAGCTTGTTCCCATCTGTACCACAGTCTGGAGCCTTCTGCCACATGGCCTGGGACGGTCTGTTTCATTCTGTACCATGGCCTGGAATGTTCCATTCTGTGCCCTCATCTGGAATATTCTTCTCAATTGTGTTCCATTATGTGGATCATTGTGTACCAGTGTCCGGAAATCTCCATTCTGTGCCGTAACCTGGAGCACTCCAAACCAATGTACCCCACTTCGTCCCATTGTACAGATCATTTGATAGCAGTGTTTGGAATGTACCGTACTGTTCTGTCTACTGGAGCATTCTCCTGGCCCCTGTCCAATTGTGTCCCCTTGCGTCGATCATTTGGTACTATTCACATTGGTATGTTTCATTCTTTATAGTTATGCCACACTCGTGGGGTTTTGTTTTGTACCAACTGAGAACGTTTCCATGCGCCTGTTTAAATATTGCTATCCAAAAAAGTGTTGCAGTTGGTGCGGGGCAAAAAAGGGGTTTTCGACCCCCACCCCTTGAAAGAATAATTAGAAAAATATTTGCTCCACACTTCAGGAACAGCGCCACAGTATTATTCATTAGAAACTGAAATTTATTGATTATAGTGCCCTTTTGGATAACACGTTTTCCGACACACGTGTCCTTTTCAAATCAGGGCCAATAAAAATACTAATAAATTTGTAGTTGAAGTCACAATGAAAACATGTATTGCAAATCATAATGCACAGTAAAACAATTATGGAAGCAAGCCATAAAATAAACAAAGTAACGTGCAATCACAGAGAATTAAGGAAAGGTGATGGAGAGGAAGTTCAGGGTAAGTACAAAGAAAACAGCACAAATAGAGAAAAAGTATAAAAACAAGAGATAAAAAACAACACGTTAGTCTGTACTCTGAAATGAGTCTCTATGTTTTGTAACTTTAATTAACATTATATTCTGGAGGTAAGTGATATGAGGTTGTGCCCATGGGGGCCTTACCTAAATCTCAGATCAAAATGTTTTCAATTCCGTAGAACAAGGAGTCATGGGATAAATCCCCCTATTAAGATTCATGCCAAAATGTCATTATTTAGGCGGTAATTTAAATGCATATAATAGATCATTTATGAAGTCCAACATCAATGAATGTCTCTGGGTTAAAATGGTAATTTACGGCGGGCTTGCCCATCACATACATCTGGGCACGGTGCCCAATTGATAAACCTTAATACCTAAGAATCCCAAACGATCAGAGGAATTCAATAAAATCAGCTTTATTACAACATATTCACAAGATAACTTTGAAATCAGAAAAATATTGAATAAGAACTGGCATTTGCTCAAATTGGATGATCACCTCAAAGATCATATTGATGAACAATCTAAATTAATTTTTAGAAAGGCTAAATCCATGAAAAATATACTTAGCCCATCACTCCCTAATTTGCTGACACCCAGACCAGAAATATGGTTACGGAAGAAACCGACAGGATTCAGGAAATGTGGATCATGTTCCATGTGTAAATTAGCGCACCACAATACAGAGATTTATTCGGATTCTAGAGGAACAACTCTCAGGATTAGAGATACCATCAATTGCCGTAGCAAATACATTGTTTATGCCATAATATGTATATGTGCACGCTTATATATTGGCAGCACTATAAGAGAACTCAGGTGCAGAATACGGGAACCTATCTATGCCATGAGAACATCTGATTCAACATTACCACTTGCACAACATTGGCAAACTAATCATCAACTGCATGATAAAATGAATGTGAAGTTCATTGGATTGCAACAGGCCTCTCTTGGAGAGAGAGGTGGAAATAGAGAGACACTCCTTCGCCAGATGGAAGCTCGTATAATTTGAAAATTCAGAGCAACTGAGTTTGGCCTGAACCAGGACCATGAAATTGCATATTTTCTCTGAAAAAAAATTACATTTAATTGCTCCAATTGATATATATTCTGTATTAGAATTTCAAATGTTATTTCTTGTTTTTGAATAGCACTTACTATATTGAAGTAATTTGGAGTTTCTGGACTTTGCAGTTCAACCGTGGTTTTGGTATACCTGAATAGCGTAAATGGTTGTGTGCCTAGCTTGTTCCCATTTTGCATTTATTCAGACACTTAGCTGTCTCCAGCTATTTAGCACCACATTAGATAAATGTTTTGCACTTGTAAGTATGTTTCACCCTTTGGACCAATATTAATTAATTTTAGCATTTCATCTGACATCATTAATCATTTACAGATTCATGGTTCAATTCATATCATAATCCAAACTCTACTTCACTTAATACGCTATTTTTGTAGCCCCATGGGGACCTTACTAAATATTCTATTGCTTTTTCATTGATATCACTCACATACGAACTACAAAATGGCGCTCGCCTATTTGGCCTGACCCTTTGAGCAGGACTCAATGGAAATAGCAAAAGGACTAAGGGTTGCTAGACAACCCTTGTAAACCTAGGAGAAGCCGCTTTCATGACTGACACAGACGATAGGATATTGAGTATGAGTCGGAAGGTAAGCTGCAGCACCAATCCTTTGTGCTTTCAGCAGGTTTTTTTGTTTTATGTTCTAATATCATTTATCTGAGTGTTCTCTGTCATACGTTTGCATTTTGAGTACATGTTCTGACCGTAATCGGATTAGAGGAAAAGTTTATTTTTATAAACACAACTGCAGTGCTGTTGTACGTAGAACTTTTTGGTATACAATTGCAGCAAATGAAATCCTTTGCCGCGGACTAAATAAACGTTTATTAATGAACGCTAGGTTAGCGAACTAGCTACTTTATAGTGCTCGGATAGTATCCAGCGTCTCCGCGGATACATCGATAATTGTGAAATGAATAATACCAAGGCCATGTATGAATTCATTTATTAAAGGTAAGCTGCAGAACCAATCCTTTGTGCTTTCAGCAGGTTTTTTAGGTTTATGTTCTAATATCATGTAACCGAGCATTCTCTGTCGCACGTTTGCATTTTCAGTACATGTTCTGGCCGTAACTGGATTAGAGGAAGCGTTTATTTTTACAAGTACAACTGCAGTGCTGTTGTACGCTGCATCTTTTGGTATACAATTGCAGCCAATGAAATCCTTTGTCGCGGACTAAGTAAACGTTTATCAATGAACGCTAGTGTAGCGAACTAGCTACTTCATTGTGCTTGGATAGTATCCAGCGTCGCCGCGGATACATCCATAATTGTGAAATTAATAATACTGAGGCCATTTATTAATTCTTGGCACACTATCATTGAATGATTTATCATTCTGTATAGTCACCTGCAGAAATTCTGCTTCATTGCATCACATTCTACGGATGATTGTGCATCACGGGCTGGAAGGTTCTATTCTGTGCCCTCATCTGGAACATTCTCCTCCATTGTGTCCGATTTTGTGGATCACTGTGTACCATTTTGAGGATCCTTGTTTACCATGGTCTGGAAGATTCTATTTTGTGCCCTCACCTGCAACATTTTACTCCATTGGGTCCATTTTTGTGGATCATTGTGTACCATTGCATGGTAGGTTCCATTTTGTGCCCTAACTTGGAACATTCTCCTCCATTGGGTCCCATTTTGTGGACCATTGCTTTCCATTGCATTGTAGATTCTGTTCTGTGCCGTCACCTGGAACATTCTCCTCCATTGTGTCCCATTTTGTGTTTCACTGCGTACCACTGCATGGTAGGTTCCATTCTGTGCCGGCACCTGGAACATTCTCCATTGGGCCCCATTTTGTGGATCACTGCATACCACTGCCTGCTAGGTTCCATTCTGTGCCGTAACCTGGAACATTCTCCTCCATTGGGTCCCTTTTTATGGATCACTGTGTACCATTGCCTGGTAGGTTCCATTCTGTGCCGTAACCTGGAACATTCTCCTCCATCGTTTGCCAATTTGGAGGATCACTTTTTACCAGTGCATGGTATGTTCCATATTGTGCCGTCACGTGGAATATTCTCCTCCACTGTGTCACATTTTGTGGGTCACTGTGTACAATTGCATGGTAGGTTACATTCTGTGCTGTCACCTGGAACATTCTCCCCCATTAGGTCACATTTTGTGGATCACTGTGTACTATTTCATGGAAGGTTCCATTTGGTGCAGTCACCTGGAACATTCTCCTTCGTGTCCCATTTTGCAGATCACTGCGTAACATTGCATGCTAGGTTCCATTCTGTACCATCACCTCGAACATTCTCCTCCATTGGATCGCATTTTCTGGATCACTATATACTATTGCATGGTAGATTCCATTCTGTGCTGTCACCTGGAACATTCTCCTCCATTGTCCCCCAAATTGCTGTTCACTTCGTGCCATTGCATGGTAGGTTCAATTCTGTGCTGTCACCTGCAACATTCTCCTCCATTAAGGCTGACACATGTTTAGGGATGCTTTTGGTCTCGTGCAAAAGGGATGTGAGTTAGCAGATCAGGCTGGACTGCCCCCTTGGGGGGTGCAACCCAGCCTCATTTGCATATGGTCTTTCTCCTTTTTGTAATAGCTTGGCAGATGAAATATGGTCTGGGCGGTTGTTCAGAGAAATGCCAGAGGTTAAGATTGATTCTAAACCTTCCAGCCATCACCTCTTTTGTTTTGCTGAAGTCACCCCGAGTGGGACGTGTGTGCCCAGACGCAGTTCCCGTGACTGCTGGGCCTAGAGACCCAAGCTACTCCTCACTGATGAGGCCCAACAAGGCAGAACATATGCTACGGCAAATACCCTTGAGAAGTTCCAGGTAATACAGAGGAGCAACCGATTGCCAAAAGCACAAGACTTACCGGTATTATATAAATGCCTCAAAAAATGTCTTCCACTTGTACAGCTGGCTGAACTCCTCACAAAAGAATGGGTAGAAACAAAAGAGTTAATTAAGAACATCAGATTAGGGGAAACACCAGAACCTGTGGGAAACTTGGGAGGGGGAAAAACTAAACAAAGTCTGGAAGGTTTTTTCCTCAGCGAAAGTAAGTAACACGCAGTCAGACTTAAACTGGATGCTATTGTTGAACGCACTCCCTTTAAAGATGTTTATGCACAGAAGGGGACTAGCCAGGTCTAAAGAATGTCCTAGAGAGGGTTGTGTGGGTGACGAGAGCACCTTACATTTCTTGTGGAACTGTTACTTTGCAAGAGAAGTGTGGGATTCCTTTTTGCCTCCTGTGCAAACACTCACAGGGACTCATAACCTTACTTTTGAGTCGGTGCTGACGGGCATACAGGAGGGAGGAGGGAAGGAGGAGAAAAAGATGTTCCACTAAATTGTGTCTTCAGCAAAAGAAGGCCTATGGAAAGCAAGGTCACTGTTAGTGCTGCAGCACAAACACATATCGGCACAGGAATGTGTAGGTCTCGCGTTATGTTACCTTTACACATACTATTGCCTTGATGCCCAAGAGCAAGGGTTAGAGGATGCAAAAGATCGTTGGCAACAAGGCAACTGGAGGACGCTGACCTCATAGTCAATCTGGGTTAGGGAGAGCTCTGCTCAAAGTCTTTCTTTTTGACAGTTTTTAAACCAAATTCTATTTTGATTCGTGAAACACTTTTAATTGGCAAACTAATTGGCGTATAGTCGCAAGTAGTGAAAACTACCTTGCTGGAGGAAAGGGACGGCTGTAAGGGGAGATGTGGAGACCGTTCAAAAATAAAAAAATAAAAAAAAATGTTTGGGGATGCTTGTGGTCTCGTGCAGAAGGGATGTGACTTGGCAGTTCCGGCTGGAGAGCCCCTTTGGGCATTGGAACAAGCCTGATTTGCATATGGTCTTTCCCCTTCTGTAATGGCTTGGCAAGTGAGGAACGATGGTCTGGAGGGTTGCCCAGAGCAATGCCAGTGGTTAAGATTCATTCTAAACCTTCCATCACCTCTTTTGTTTTGCTGAAGTCAACCCAAGTGGAACGGGTATGCCCAGACATGGGTCCCATGCCTGCTGGCCCAGGAGGCCCAAGTTCCTCCTCACTGATGAAGCCCAACATGGCTGAAACATGTCTGGGGCTGCTTGTATTCTCATGCAGAAGGGATGTGACTTGGCATTTCCGGCTGGAGCGCCTCTTTCAGGATTGGACCAAGCCTGATTTGCATATGGTCTTTCCCCTTTTGTAATGGCTTGACAGGAGAGGAACGATGGTCTGGAGGGGGGTTGCACAGAGCAATGCCGGAGGTTAAGATTCATTCTAAACCTTCCATCACCTCCTTTGTTTTGCTGAAGTTCCATTCTGTTCCATTCTCTTGGGCATCTCCGCCCACTGTGTCCCACTGTGGCGCATGAGCTTGTTGATCATTTGGTACGATTGTCTGGAATGTTTCGTTCTATTCTGTACCATCGCCTGGAGCATTGTCCTCCATTGTGCCCCATTGCGCACCCCACTTTGCAGCATTGTCTAGCACGTCCTGTCCCATTGTCTGGAACGTTCCATTCTGTGCACATTCACATTGTGTGGATCTTTCGGTACCATTGTCTGGAAGGTTCTGTTCCGTCGCATGGGGCTCAGGTGTGCTTACTCTGCCCCATTGTGCGGACGCATTCTGCGCCATTGTCTATCTAGCACGTTCTGCTCCATTTTCTTCCATGTTTGGGGTTGTTCAGTTCCACGCGCCCCTTTCTCTGGCAGTGTCTATAAATGGCGCTGGTCTTGCTCTCGTCTTTCCTGGCAGAGTCTCGTGACACCTCATTGCCCACTTAACTCGGAGCGATAATCTTCGCATTTATCACCCGCTGGCGGAAAGTGCGCCTCCGTGAGTCCGCTGAGGCGCAAGACAGCTCAGAGAACAGTGCAAGAGGAAGGAAGAGGGAGTTTTTGACAAGGCGTCACAGTGCCAGTCTTTCCCAGAGCACAGCTCAGTGCTCCCAGCTCAGAGGCGCCGAATTACAAAAGCAATTACCGGGATTAATGAAAATAGACGGTGTGCTTGTTCCCACTCTCTCACGCCCGCTCAGTGCGTCTTTCTCCCTCCCCTTCTCTCTTTTCCTACCTGTGTCCCTTCCCCATTGCTCTGTGCCCCCTTCCTCAGATTCTCTCTCCTCCCCTCCCTGCCACAACATTGCCCTCCAATCCATATCACTCCTTCACCTCTTTTTTTCCCTGTATCATCCCCCTTTTTCCCTGCTCCCTCTTCCATGCTGTATCTTTCTCTGTCACCCTCTCCCTCCACATCTTTCTCCGTTCATGTGTTTCCTCTATTATTAGACCCTCATTTTTTAGCATCCTTCATGTATCTTCCCTTCATTCGGCCTCATGACAAGTTCAGCGGTGCGGGGAAGAATCACAGTCAAATGGCGGTAACTAAATTACCATCACTTTACCGCCATTTTCCTGTACCAATCAGCTGCAGGTCAATCCTCCACTTGCAAAAATTGTGGCATTTGGGGCATCTAAATTACCTCTCATGGTAGATCCAATGAAAGCTCACTAAGTCCTAAGGACTCAAAAAGTGGGGACCACCGCCAGCATTCAGGGTCAACCTTAGGGCAGTGCCGCCAGAGCAATCGCCCGCGGTGCCATTAGGCCCCCGCGATGCCAGCTCATGGGAGTCTTTCAAGGTATTCCTAAACTGGCGTGGACGGAGAAGGCGCGACAGGCGTCCTATTGAAATTAAATCTGCTCTGCTTTCAGGAGCGAGGGCATTAAGTAACAATAGGGCACTGATGCTTTTGCATCGGCGCCAATTGAAAAACGTGTTGCCCCCCACCCGCATGTCCAACGGCGCGCGGGTGGAGAGGAGATGCCAAATTTTAGTTTTGCTGCCCGGGGCACTACCGCCGCTAAGGCCAGCCCTGCCGCATTACCCCACTCATAATGCTGTGGTAAATTCACATTGCCAAGTGGCTTGTGATAAGCTACTCCCCTTCCTCGTGCTCTGACCCCCTGGTTTTGCACTTCTCCTTCCACTAACACTTGCACTGCCACCCTTTCCCTCTCTCTCATTTTCTACTTCCATGTCTCTCGCTTCCCATCCCTTCATTTCCTCCTCCTCCTGTTTAGCCCTGCCCCCCCCACTTCCAGATTTCTCTTTCCTCCAACACTCTGCTCACTCACTCTCTTTTTTTCTAAACCCACCGAGCACCAGGAGGGCTCCTGGTGGGCTTATGAGCTGTCCATCTTAATTCCATTGAACTAAAGTACCCAATCGTGTTCAGGGTACTTTAGTGGTGCTGCGGTGGCACAGATTGAGGGCACTATCGGATGTACTGCAGAATGTTTACAACAGTGCAAGTGCAATTAGCACTAGGGTAAAATAGCCCTCATGCAAATGTTATTTGAATGCATTGTTGTCACTCGAGCAGGCTGTTCTTGCACCCGTTCCTGCATAGCTGCATCTCACAGGGCCTAATGCCCTTATGAGATGCGGGTGTCGCGGGGAGGGTAAGCACTAAGGGGGGCTGGTACTGGGGAGCTGCAGATGGGGCACCACACCTGGTTTTAGGTAGAGGAGAAAATGTGCACCAGAGCAAGTGCAGTTTGCAGTCTCGTCACAAGATAGGAGTGTCAAGACCCTATCATAGGATGAGCACTGGCACAGGATCAGCCCTGGCACAGGAGTAGCCCGACAGTTAAAGAGCATCAGCCCTGACATAGGACCAGATGAAGCACAAGCAAACCACCTGCCTAACTTTGGCCACAGAGCCACCAGACAAAGGCCTATGATAGAACCAGCCCTGGCAAATGAGGAGGTTCCAAGTTAGGCATGGAAGCTGTGCCAGTGTCACAGTGGCAGCCCAAGACTTGGCAAATCAACAATCTATGCCTTTGCACACATGGATTCCCTGGCATTGCCCAGGGCAAGAGTGTGGCCTGGCACAGTGGCAGCAGGAAGGAAGAAGCTACACTAATGACACATGAGCAGCATAATTTATACGTGAGAACCTGACCAATGGGAAGAAGTAGCACCAATCTGGGCACAGGAGAAGCACCATTGGCAAAGGCGTTGCCTAACCCTGAGCATAGTAGCAGCCCATGACAAGCAAGGTGGCATATTAGCACAGATGGTAAACTATGGCATTTTATGAAGTGAATTCACATCACCTGTGTAGCCTCCTGCCTCTCATAAGCCAAACAATATTAGTGACTTTATGCTGGAAATAAATATAGTTTAAGGTATTTCCCCAAATGGGAGTGGTATGCAACTGCTCCAACCTGGACCGCAAGGCATTCAAGGATGTGACAGCGAAGGCAGAGAATTCCCACCCAGCAGCTTGTTTTCCCTTTATTTTGGGGATATCAAGGGACAAGATAGCCGCAGATCTGTAGAGGAGAATAAAAGAGAAACGGAGACTGTCTGAATCTAAAGGGAGAAGGGAGGAATCACACCTTGCTTCATTCACATGCGTTGTGTATTTCTCCAAATATCATGTCATGAAAAGGAGAGTTTGTAAAAAGCAGGTAGTGACCTTCTCGCCTGAGAGACAGGCCATTAAATATGAAATATGTTGGCACTAACTGAACATTCATTTAATGAAAGCCACTTTTCTAAAATACAATGTTCTACTTTCATCCTTTATATCAGACAATATATAACATCACTCCCTACAAACAGTGGGGAGCGTAGTGAAAGAAAGCCAAAGAACTGCTACCACTTCTTGCATTACCTGGAAAACACTGTTAAGCTTTTAAAGAGAGCTTAATGTATCGCCCACAGTTTCATGAACCAAAGTGCCAACTGTTTTCAATTTAAGCCGATTTGATTCAGAGTATGTGAATATGTGAAGTAATATTAAATATAAAAGTGATGAATGTATACATGCAATTAAAAGTAGATTGTTAATTTGGAAATGTTATAGTTATAAGTGATGCTTTAAACAGGGAACACATTACTGTTTAAGTCTGCATGCTCAGATTGGGGCTCTAATGTAGCTTTCCCAATGCTGACTTTGCTGATTTCTTTCCAGGGAAACTGACAACAAGCTAATTTCTGTTTATCCCAACATACATTTCTGATAGGGAAGGCTTATATCCCAATGAGATTAGCTTGGCTACCTGGAAACAAACAGACACATTTACCTTCCATCAAAAAACACATGAAACTCCCTTTAAGAAAGACCCACGTGTGCACCTTAGTGAGACTTTCACAGGGAGGCCACATTTGCATTTCTCTAAACCAGCTACCAATGTACATATGTTTTACTCTGGTGATTTCCCCAACATAGAGTTTGGGGACCACCTTTGTTTTTCTTTTACTGAAATAAATATAAGTTTTATCTTCAAATATTTCCTGGTTCTTGCCTACGAATTGCGAGGGCGGGATTCTCCTGTACCATTGGCTGTTAAATCAGTGGCTGCACCTTAGTGATATCTATAATCGATTCCACGTCACATCTTACAGATCCTATTGGTCAGGCAGGCATACATATCTCTTTCAGCTCTACTTGAAGCAGGCTCTGGTGTCATGCCCGCGCCACTGGCACACGCATTGGCAACCATCATGGACTACTTGGTACTCATTTATCCTCCTAATACTCCTTGAACAACTCCTTTTCACGCCTTGGTCTTTTATTTCCATTTGCTCAACTTTGGTTCTTTCTTATTTTATTCAATTAACAACATTTACCATAATGCATCTGGCTGCAGTCCTCAATTTCTGGCTATTCTCATTCATCGTTATTGGGACCACAATCCCCAGAAGCCCTAGCGGCCCATGCTGCTTCCACCTGCTCAGGACCAGAGAGGGAGGAGGCAGATTGTCTTCAGGTGTGCTGCTCCAGGTGCTGTCAATTAGCCTGCCTCAGAACAGGGCAGGGCTGTATATAAGCAGCTGCCTGCAGGAGCACAGTGTCTTGCATCTTGAGATCTCCCCGCTCCTGTTTGCCTTGACCCGCTACTTTGTATGCTGTTCCTGTTGCTGCATTATCCTGTTTTGATCCAGTGCCCTTTCCGGGCTCCCTGTGTTGCAGCTGATCTCGCTCCACTGCCTTCTACCTACAGCCCTTGTCCTCTGGGCTCCCTGCAGCCTGCCACACTCCGGCTGCCTATGGCCCTTGTCCTCTGGGCTCCCTGCCTACAGCCTGCCTTACTCCGGCTGCCTACAGCCCTTGTCCTCTGGGCTCCCTACCTTGCAGCTTGCTACCCTCTGCTGTCTCCAAGCCCTTGTCCTCTGGGCTCCCTACCTTGCAGCCTGCACCTCTTTGCTGCCTACAGCCCTTGTCCTCTGGCTCCTTTCTTGCAGCCTGCTCCCTCCGCTGCCTACAGCCCATGTCCTCTGGGCTCCTTCCTTGCAGCCTGTCTCCCTCCGCTGCCTACAGCCCTTGTTCTCTGGGCTCCCTGCCTTGTGGCTTGCTACACTCCTCTGCCTTACAGCCTGTTTTACACTTAGCTACCTACGGCCCTGCTCCTCTGGGCTCCCTACCTCGCGGCCCTATTCTTTTGGGCTCTCTGTCTGTCGCCTACTACTAATCTCTTTCTATCCTGTTCTTCTGGACTCCCTGCCTTGCAGCCTACTACAGTCCTCCGCAGTCCACTACAGTTTGCCTGCACCTAGTGCCACTCTTGACTGCAGACCTGCTTCCTACTTTGCAGCCCTTCTGTTTTCCTGACTGCTGCTCCCTTGTTCTCTTCCTTGAGTCCTTTGTACTCCACCTTAGGTTATCTACTTCAGTCTAACTGCCTTTCCTTCATTTCCTTCTGCTAGATTGCTCATTGACTTCCTTTTCGCTGGATATATCTGTTCTTGTCTTCTCATGTGTCTTATGTAATCCCTTTGTACAGAGCTTACCTGTTGGTTTCCGGCAGGCAACCTCTGCCCCTTCCCTTGTCCTGTTTTCAGTGTTACAGACACCCACTGCTGTTGTTCCCAGCCATGAACATATAGCGTGGGCCTCTGTGATAGCAATCTGTGCAGAAGGCTGGAGTTTCCTAAGGTTCATGGAACACTCTTTCCCATTTCAGCATACACCCCAAGAGGGAATCCAGTTTGTTTGTACCTTTGTATCTTTTGCCCCTTTTGGCTCACAGCTACAGTTTCATACTCTTCTTTCTTGTTGAACTTCCTGCTGTGTGTGCTTATCTGCTACCTTACTTCAGCAGAGCCACCCAAAACCTACCTGGGTACCCTGTGCCACTCTTGACAGAGTATAAAACAAAAAGTGTCTAAACTTAAAGACACTCCCGTCCCCTGCACACCTTACAAGCTGAAATAAATCAGTCAAATTTCATAACATTTGCACTTTTATATATAGAAAGAATTGTCAATTTAGAACATAGGTAACAAAATATCTTCATAAAGGTACAGAAAAAAGGTATCAACTGACTTCCAATATGGCCAGCATGAAAAACAAATCAAACCAGACAAAGAAATAAGCTCCCAATTTTGAACTGCAGCTTCAAGCTCTACGCGTTTCGGGGACTATCCCCTTCTTCGGGAGCAAAAATATCTGCAAGTATAGATATACATACACAATTAGAGGACATCTCACATATCATTAAAAGTTTGGACAAACTAAACACATTAAATAAAGAGAATACATTGAATAATTATGTACAATTAAATACAACCACAATTCTACATAAAATGCACAAGTAGTTGTATATTTAAATTGTGCAACTCTTCCAACATATATTATTTACCTAAGGCAAATCAATAGCCAATCCAATCCTGAATTTGTTGCGTAGTTAAGTATGGTTGATGGACAGCAATAGTTTTAAGGCACTTATTTATTATTTTTTTAATTTTTTCAAAAATGCAGTTTTTCTTCTATGTCTATCTCCTTTTTAAATACACACACATTTATCTGTGTCTTTTTTATTTTGTGTGATTTACTCACTCAGTACCTGTGTGCTTAGTTAGCATTACCTGTGTATTTGGCAGGTTGCAGGGAGCTTTGTGTATTCTTTTAGTATTCAGTGCCGGCGGGTCACGTGACTTTATCATGTGACTACCAGGAAACAGTATAAAATGAGCCAGGAAGTGTGTTGTGGGTTGGGATCTGTTACGTGTGAATTGGAGAGGAACCGTTGAATCTGAGGTGAAGAGGTGCGCTTCTGGAAGTAAGTTTAAGCTGTGTGGATGTGTTTATATTTATTTATGTTTGTATTGGAAAGGTGGTGTTAGTTTTTAAATGGTATATTTTGTGTTTGTTTTTTAGTTGCATTATACATTTCTATAATCAGCAGGATGCTTTACATTGGATGCGGGGTACTGGAAGTCCTGAATTTGGATTGGATTGGCTATTGATTTGCCTTAGGTAAATAATATATGTTGGAAGAGTTGCACAATTTAAATTTTGGGTTTTCTTTGGGGATTTGGGCTTTTTAACTTTCTGTGTTAAGTTGATGTGTTGGCACAAAGATGAGGTGGTGGCACAAGGTTGTGGATTTTGGTGATCGTTGAGCTGCACAGATTAGTTGCCAATGAGTAATAGGTGTTTTTTGAACTAGTTGTTTAGTCATTAAGGTTTGGTGATTTAACTACATGTAATTGGAGCTGATAGATATGCTTTGGTATTCCAGAGTTCGGCAATCACATTTCACTTGAGGACGGCAGGAGTATTCGCAGGGATCCTGGTTCTGTGTACGTCGTGCACAGACAGAGACTCTATATTTTCTTTGACAACATTCCCACTGTGAGGTACATAAGAATACGTTTTTTAGGTTTTAATGCATTTTGAGATTTACATTTGGAGCCATACCAGTTGTATCACTGTGAATATACAACCACTTGTGTATGTTATGTAGAATTGTGGTTGGATTTATGTGTACATAATTATTTAATGTATTCTCTTTATTTAATGTGTTTAGTTTGTCCAAACTTTTAATGATATGTGAGATGTCCTCTAATTGTGTATGTATATCTATACTTGCAGATATTTTTGCTCCTGAAGAAGGGGATAGTCCCTGAAACGCGTAGAGCTTGAAGCTGCAGTTCAAAATTGGGAGCTTATTTCTTTGTCTGGTTTGATTTGTTTTTCATGCTGGCCTATGTTCTAAATTGACAATTCTTTCTATATATAAAAGTGCAAATGTTATGAAATTTGACTGATTTATTTCAGCTTGTAAGGTGTGCAGGGGACGGGAGTGTCTTTAAGTTTAGACACTTTTTGTTTTATGTTTAACACATGCTCCAGTGTCAGGGCGTGTATTCCTCCCCAGCACCCAGAATTGTAATAAAATCTCTCTAAATAGTTATTTAGTTTTTGAGTAATTAGGTGTGCTCTGATAGATACTTCTTTTTACTCTTGACAGAGTGCCATTCTTGACATCTGGTCGCTAGAAGGCTTTGTATGCCATTCGAATAATATTAAACTTAGTTCAGCTTTCAAGTAGCAGTCAGTTCAGCCAGCGAGATCTGCTGTGATATATTGCAATCTTCTTAATCTGAGCAGGAAACTGGCTGCTGCATTTTGTAGCGTCTGTAACTGAAATCACTAATATTTAGAGATTTGGTAAGTAATCCCTTTTGGTGTTATCCTAGTGGGCAAGTATCAGTGCCCTGCTTGCTTGGAATGTGCCTGCAAAAGTGAACTATGTCAATATTCTTTTAAATATTGGTGGGAAAAATATTTATCTGAAGACAGAAACCCAACTAAGAAAGCCAAAGCGCAAGTGGCCAGGTGCCAGCTGCAGGCAGTGATGCCTACTGCCATGCTTTCTGCCTTGTTAGGGTTCATCTTTAGGCAATTGCCTGCCTCTGGTGATTCCCTGCCAAGAGGCAGTTAGGGAAGGAGTCTTCTGTGCTTATGCTATCTGGACTTAATTTGAAGATCAATCAACATCACCTGATTTATTAGTCTGATCAGTGGGAACAAAGAGATAGTAATGATGAGAGATGGCAAACACAAGCCTTGGGTGACTCCACTATTGAGTATCCAGGTAACTGATAAAAAAATTGGTAATGAGACAAACAAAAGTTCGGATCCAGTTCGAGACCTCCTGAAACTGATACCATGTAGGCTGTTGAATGGGGTAATTTAGTTTACAGTGTACAAAGTGTGCAAAAGGACCAACATCACAAGGGCCCTGGCCCAGCTTTGACCTGCCTGCAACTTGAGTCATGCAAGAAGCATGATATCTAGAGAGAGCTCAAATCTTCAGGTGCATTTTTCTGAACACAACTGAGATTTTTATATGGGCGCAATCTTTCAAAATGTTCAGGCAGATTTTAGAAATCACTTGTAGGTTTTGAAATGTTTGAATCGTTCCAGCATAGTTCCCACCGGGAACTGTGCAATTTGCTGACTCCGCAGAACTATAATAGATATAACTGCATGTTTCCAAATTATTTTCGATACATTTGCACTGTCCCCAGAAACAGCTAACTGTGTTCCATGATTGGTCCTGAAACCAGCATATAAAGAGTTTAATAAGTTGCTGGATTGCATGAATCATGGCAGTTGTTGCCCCCTCACCATCTGCAGGACTTTGGCTTTTCATGGTTATTTAGGTGTTGGTTCTGGATAGATCCCACAGGTCCAATGGTTGTTTCTTTTTGAGCGGGTAACAAAGCCTGTGAGCAATGATTGGTGTACATTGCTGGAAGATGTTTTGCAGTAAGTGAACAGGAGGCAACCTTTCGATTCATCACCAGTGAGCTTGGCTAACTAGGAGAGTGAAGTAGTTGCTATTTTAAAATAGTGTAATAAATGTAATGGAATTTATCAATCGAAAATCAGACCAGAGCATGCCCACTGTGCTGACCTGATTCAGGAGAAGGGTACCAGGCTAAGGTGCGGGGTGCCTTTCTCAGGAGAAGGGTGCCTGGCTCAGGAGAAGGGTGCCTTTCACAGGAGAAGGGTGCCTGTCTCAGGAGAAGGGTGCCTGTCTCAGGAGAAGGGTGTCTTTCTCAGGAGAAGGGTGCCTGCCTCAGTAGAAGGATGCCTGTCTCAGGAGAAGGGTGCCTATCTCAGGAGAAGGGTGCCTGTCTCAATAGAAGGATGCCTGTTTTAGGGGAATGGTGCCTGTCTCAGGAGAAGGATGCCTGTTACAGGAGAAGGGCGCCTGTCTCAGGAGAAGGGTTCTTGCCTCATAGATTCCTACTCTCCCTCATGTTAGTGTGGATCTGTGATAGCGGGATGAGTCCTCAGGGGCCCACTAACCCTGCACAACAGTAATGGCACAGGCCACACAGCATATACACATCGGTACAGGCTCTCCCTTCATTGTGAAGAGGGAACGTTTGGAAACAAAATTATTGTTTGATTGGACCAACACTGCAAAAGGCTGCTAGGGAAACCCAGATCATATGTTGATTGAGTTTCATTTCCAAGCTCTTCCCAAATCTCTGGACGTCTGTAAACCCCCACACTCTCCCCCGACACAGTGGCATTCACGGAGCAGGCTCCTGCTGTAGAAACAGGAGACTATCAGGACAGCAGTACAAGTAGCACGCTCACCAAAGGGGAGCCAATCAATGAATCGGAGAATGTGGGCCGTAGCACGCTCACCAAACGGGAGCCAATCAATGAATCAGAGAATATGGGGCATAGCACTCTCACCAAAGGGGAGCCAATCAATGAATCGGAGAATGGGGGGCGTAGCACGTTCACCAAAGGGGAGCCAATCAATGAATCGGAGAATGGGGGGTGTAGCACGCTCACCAAAGGGGAGCCAATCAATGAATCGGAGAATGTGGGCCGTAGCACGCTCACCAAACGGGCGCCAATCAATGAATCGGAGAATGTGGGGTGTAGCACGCTCACCAAAGGGGAGCCAATCAATGAATCGGAGAATGTGGTGTGTAGCACACTCACCAAAGGGGAGCCAATCAATGAATCGGAGAATGTGGGGCGTAGCACACTCACCAAAGGGGAGCCAATCAATGAATCAAAGAATGTGGGGCATAGCACTCTCACCAAAGGGGAGCCAATCAATGAATCGGAGAATGTGGTGTGTAGCAAGCTCACCAAAGGGGAGCCAATCAATGAATCGGAGAAAGTGGGGTGTAGCACACTCACCAAAGGGGAGCCAATCAATGAATCGGAGAATGTGGGGTTTAGCACGCTGACCAAAGGGGAGCCAATCAATGAATCAGAGAATGTGGGGCGTAGCATGATTAACAAAGGGGAGCCAATCAATGAATCAGAGAATGTGGGGTGTAGCACGCTCACCAAAGGGGAGCCAATCAATGAATCAGAGAATGTGGGGCGTAGCACAATTTACAAAGGGTGAGCCAATCAATGAATCAGAAAATGTGGGGTGTAGCATGCTTACCAAAGGGGAGCCAATCAATGAATCGGAGAATGTGGGGCGTAGCACACTCACCAAAGGGGAGCCAATCAATGAATCAGAGAATGTGGGGTGTAGCACGCTGACCAAAGGGGAGCCAATCAATGAATCAGAGAATGTGGGGCGTAGCATGCTTACCAAAGGGGAGCCAATCAATGAATCAGAGAATGTGGGGTGTAGCACGCTCACCAAAGGCGAGCCAATCAATGAATCGGAGAATGTGGGCCGTAGCAAGCTCACCAAAGGGGAGCCAATCAATGAATCGGATAATATGGTGTGTAGCACGCTCACCAAAGGTGAGCCAATCAATGAATCAGAGAATGTGGGGCGTAGTGTGATTAACAAAGGGGAGCTAATCAATGAATCAGAGAATGTGGGGTGTAGCACGCTCACCAAAGGGGAGCCAATCAATGAATCAGAGAATGTGGGGCGTAGCACGGTTTACAAAGGGTGAGCCAATCAATGAATCAGAAAATGTGGGGTGTAGCACGCTCATCAAAGGGGAGCCAATCAATGAATCAGAGAATGTGGGGCGTAGCATGATTAACAAAGGGGAGCCAATCAATGAATCAGAGAATGTGGGGTGTAGCACGCTCACCAAAGGGGAGCTAATAAATGAATCAGAGAATGCGGGGCGTAGCACGATTTACAAAGGGTGAGCCAATCAATGAATCAGAAAATGTGGGGTGTAGCACGCTCATCAAAGGGGAGCCAATCAATGAATCAGAGAATGTGGGGCATAGCATGCTTACCAAAGGGGAGCCAATCAATGAATCGGAGAATGCGGGGCGTAGCACACTCACCAAAGGGGAGCCAATCAATGAATCAGAGAATGTGGGGCATAGCACTCTCACCAAAGGGGAGCCAATCAATGAATCAGAGAATGTGGTGTGTAGCAAGCTCACCAAAGGGGAGCCAATCAATGAATCGGAGAAAGTGGGGTGTAGCACACTCACCAAAGGGGAGCCAATCAATGAATCAGAGAACGTGGGGCGTAGCACGATTTACAAAGGGTGAGCCAATCAATGAATCAGAAAATGTGGGGTGTAGCACGCTCATCAAAGGGGAGCCAATCAATGAATCAGAGAATGTGGGGCGTAGCACGCTTACCAAAGGGGAGCCAATCAATGAATCGGATAATGTGGTGTGTAGCACGCTCACCAAAGGTGAGCCAATCAATGAATCGGAGAATGTGGGGCGTAGCATGATTAACAAAGGGGAGCCAATCAATGAATCAGAGAATGTGGGGTGTAGCACGCTCACCAAAGGGGAGCCAATCAATGAATCAGAGAATGTGGGGCGTAGCACGATTTACAAAGGGTGAGCCAATCAATGAATCAGAAAATGTGGGGTGTAGCACGCTCATCAAAGGGGAGCCAATCAATGAATCAGAGAATGTGGGGCGTAGCATGATTAACAAAGGGGAGCCAATCAATGAATCAGAGAATGTGGGGTGTAGCACGCTCACCAAAGGGGAGCCAATCAATGAATCAGAGAATGTGGGGCGTAGCACGATTTACAAAGGGTGAGCCAATCAATGAATCAGAAAATGTGGGGTGTAGCACGCTCATCAAAGGGGAGCCAATCAATGAATCAGAGAATGTGGGGCGTAGCATGCTTACCAAAGGGGAGCCAATCAATGAATCGGAGAATGTGGGGCGTAGCACACTCACCAAAGGGGAGCCAATCAATGAATCAGAGAATGTGGGGCATAGCACTCTCACCAAAGGGGAGCCAATCAATGAATCGGAGAATGTGGTGTGTAGCAAGCTCACCAAAGGGGAGCCAATCAATGAATCGGAGAATGTGGGCCGTAGCACGCTCACCAAACAGGAGCCAATCAATGAATCGGAGAATGTGGGGTGTAGCACGCTCACCAAAGGGGAGCCAATCAATGAATCGGAGAATGTGGTGTGTAGCACACTCACCAAAGGGGAGCCAATCAATGAATCGGAGAATATGGGGCGTAGCACAATCACCAAAGGGGAGCCAATCAATGAATCAGAGAATGTGGGGCATAGCACTCTCACCAAAGGGGAGCCAATCAATGAATCGGAGAATGTGGTGTGTAGAAAGCTCACCAAAGGGGTGCCAATCAATGAATCGGAGAAAGTGGGGTGTAGCACACTAACCAAAGGGGAGCCAATCAATGAATCGGAGAATGTGGGGTTTAGCACGCTGACCAAAGGGGAGCCAATCAATGAATCAGAGAATGTGGGGCGTAGCACGATTAACAAAGGGGAGCTAATCAATGAATCAGAGAATGTGGGGTGTAGCACGCTCACCAAAGGGGAGCCAATCAATGAATCAGAGAATGTGGGGCGTAGCACGATTTACAAAGGGTGAGCCAATCAATGAATCAGAAAATGTGGGGTGTAGCACGCTCATCAAAGGGGAGCCAATCAATGAATCAGAGAATGTGGGGCGTAGCATGCTTACCAAAGGGGAGCCAATCAATGAATCAGAGAATGTGGGGCATAGCACAATTAACAAAGCGGAGCCAATCAATGAATCAGAGAATGTGGGGTGTAGCACGCTCACCAAAGGGGAGCCAATCAATGAATCAGAGAATGTGGGGTGTAGCACGCTCACCAAAGGGGAGCCAATCAATGAATCAGAGAATGTGGGGTGTAGCACGCTCACCAAAGGGGAGCCAATCAATGAATCAGAGAATGTGGGGCGTAGCATGCTTACCAAAGGGGAGCCAATCAATGAATCAGAGAATGTGGGGTGTAGCACGCTCACCAAAGGGGAGCCAATAAATGAATCAGAGAATGTGGGGCATAGCACAATTAACATAGCGGAGCCAATCAATGAATCAGAGAATGTGGGGTGTAGCACGCTCACCAAAGGGGAGCCAATCAATGAATCAGAGAATGTGGGGCGTAGCAAGTTTACCAAAGGGGAGCCAATCAATGAATCAGAGAATGTGGGGCGTAGCACACTCACCAAAGGGGAGCCAATCAATGAATCAGAGAATGTGGGGCGTAGCACGCTTACCAAAGGGGAGCCAATCAATGAATCAGAGAATGTGGGGCGTAGCACGCTCACCAAAGGGGAGCCAATCAATGAATCAGAGAATGTGGGGTGTAGCACGCTCACCAAAGGGGAGCCAATCAATGAATCGGAGAATGTGGGGTGTAGCACGCTCACCAAAGGGGAGCCAATGAATGAATCAGAGAATGTGGGGCATAGCACAATTAACATAGCGGAGCCAATCAATGAATCAGAGAATGTGGGGTGTAGCACGCTCACCAAAGGGGAGCCAATCAATGAATCAGAGAATGTGGGGCGTAGCAAGTTTACCAAAGGGGAGCCAATCAATGAATCAGAGAATGTGGGGCGTAGCACACTCACCAAAGGGGAGCCAATCAATGAATCAGAGAATGTGGGGTGTAGCACGCTGACCAAAGGGGAGCCAATCAATGAATCAGAGAATGTGGGGCGTAGCATGCTTACCAAAGGGGAGCCAATCAATGAATCAGAGAATGCGGGGTGTAGCACGCTCACCAAAGGCGAGCCAATCAATGAATCAGAGAATGTGGGGTGTAGCACGCTGACCAAAGGGGAGCCAATCAATGAATCAGAGAATGTGGGGCGTAGCACGCTTACCAAAGGGGAGCCAATCAATGAATCAGAGAATGTGGGGCGTAGCACGCTCACCAAAGGGGAGCCAATCAATGAATCAGAGAATGTGGGGTGTAGCACGCTCACCAAAGGGGAGCCAATCAATGAATCGGAGAATGTGGGGTGTAGCACGCTCACCAAAGGGGAGCCAATGAATGAATCAGAGAATGTGGGGTGTAGCACGCTCACCAAAGGGGAGCCAATGAATGAATCAGAGAATGTGGAGCGAATAGTGGCCCCCTTATAAACATTGCTAGGGTGTAATTGGAGCATACACTTGCACAGGGTTCCATTACCTACTGACACTACTAGATTCTAACTCTGCCACATCCACAGGGGTTTCAGGCTGGCTCTCGAGATGGTTTGGACTGCAACTCCCATCAGTACTAGCCTAGCATAGTCTATAATGAGGCATCATGAGACTCGTAGTCCCAAACATCTACAGAACCAGATGTTGCACACCACTGTCAGCAAGGGGTCTACATGTGCCAAATTCAGAAACAGGCTGTAGTTCTTGCAAGCAGGTTTCTGCTCAACTGCAGCGCAATGGCACGAAGTACCTGCATTACGACACGTGCTTTCAGGAAAGGCAGGCATTGAAGTTGTACTGAACACATAACATACCCTAAAAGAGAAGGGAAGGGCACTGCAATTGGAAAAGAGTCTGGGTGCAAACACAGAAGAAAGCAAAGTCACACAATCTGCAATGCGGCCAATCAAAGCTTCAGTGGGCCAGGCAGCTCCTTGCAAAGTCAAAGATTAGCAATCCCTGGATGTACTTTTGTTTCATCGTTCAGCCGATTTTCCAGAAGACCAGCACCTAGGAAGGGCAGAGGACCAAGACTGGAGGCAGGACTCCACGGAAGGAAAGAGAGACTGGAACAGGTAGTTGGAGGACCAGAACCCTCAGAGAAAGTGAGGTGGTGAGGGCTCCTGGAAAATGTCGCGAGACTTTAGGGCAGCCTCTGTCATCCTGTGGCTCTTATCCTTGCTGATATCCCTACCACCCATGACTCCATCCAGCGAGTCCATCAAAAGGCTTCATTCGGGAGCTCAGACTTGGGAAGAGTTCCCTCCTGATGAAGGTAGAACAAGTTTGAGGTTGCCCCTTAAAACTGTGACTGATACCAAGGAGGCGAGATCCCAGGAGGTCAGTAGAAGATGGATGTGGGAAGCCTCTTATCCTAGGACTGTAAGCTCCCTGGTGGTTGCTTTCCTCCACTGCGGGAGATCCGGCGTTTTGTCTGAACACTCTTTACTTCCCAGAGAGACACTTTCTTTTGTTAGGTTGTCCTAAAGCACTAACTGCTATCTGCCTGGTGAATATCCACTGTGACAACTTCAGTTCAGTGCTTCAGAACCTACGAGTCTATTATCTTGGCCCTGTTTGAACACAGTCTCTAATGATATGATGTAAGTAATTTATAACGCGCCTGTACACAAGTATCTCTAATAAAACATTTGGTTAAGCACACCCTTTTTGACTTTGGGAACCTTTACAATGTCCTTGACAGAAGCCACTCGTCAGATATAGACAAGCTGCTAAAATGCAATACAGGCAGGAATGTCATTTGAGGGTTGCCAGGGGCAGCAGCTGCTACCCCTAGCTCCCCTCTGCTACCCTTAGACCTGTCCTTGCTACCCCTTGCCCACTGGATAAAGAGGCTGTGTCAAGAGCAGATATCTGTGTTGCACCTGAAAAAGGCGGTTGTAATAGCAGCTAAATGTGCCAAAGCTTTTTTTTTCACCTGGAATCTCGATCTCGTTAGCTTGAGAAATAACAGGGATGCAGGAAAAACCATGAAGCCACCATCACTAACAGGTTGGCAGTCCATTAGTGAAGAATGCCTGAATTGTTTGGTTCATAGGTACTGTAGCAACAGGAAGGGGTTGGGGGCTAGGTCTAGCTAGTGGGAATGGGTAAGAGAAGCCTGCAGTACGCAGTGACAGTACAGCACAAATGTAAATCTCATCAGTGTTTCTCGTTCTCGTCTTTTCACATCCAGTGAGCCACTGGGCCAGCGATGGGATGGGAGGAGTGTGCCCCAGTGGCTTCTGCCACCAATCCTGCCTGGGCACTGTGTGACCATACCCAGATCGGCCAGGCGTGCATCACAGGCAGACTGTAGAAAGAAGCAAGGTGAAAGAAGCAAGGTGAGATAATTAATGTACATGAAGTTGCCCTCTGCCTTTGAAGTAAGCCATCTGTTGCCTTCCTCAAGCAAAACATACAAATATTTGGAAGGATTTCCCATGGGCAACACACTTGCTTTGGAGGATGAAGTGCAACATGGGTCCAGTTCCTGTTCCAGTGCTTAGAAACTGGAAGAGGCTGGCACTAATCACGATATAGAGGACCAAAGAAAATAATAAAATAGGCCTTTTCGAGGGGTGATGTCATAGAGCTTCTGCTGCTGTTTACATTTTAAAATAAAACCGACTGCAGTTACTGTGACCTGCAAAACATCCTTCCCCTCTATCTCTATCTAACAAAAAATGGAGGGTTACTTACCAAACAAACACAACAGAAAGGTGATGGCTGGAAGGTTTCAAATCATTCATAACCACTGGCACAGCTCTGTGCAACCCTCCAGACCATCATTTCACAGCCTGCCAATCCACTACATAAGGGGAACGACCATATGCAAATCATGCTTGGTGCCACCCCAAAAGGGACAGTACAGCCCGAACTGCTAGGTCATATCGCTTCTGCATGACACCACAAGCATCCCCAAGCATGTTCCAGCCTCATTGGGCATCATGAGTGAGGAGTAGCCTAGGTATTTGGCCACAGCAGGGTTTTCTGTCTGTGATGTTGTGGTCTGCTGCTTACAAAAACAAAACAAACTGCAATTACTGTAGCATGCAATCCATCCTCCAACACACCCCCTCTGTCTCCCATCTAACAAAAATAAATGTGGGTAACTTGCCAAATAGAGCAACACAGAAAGGTGATAACTGGAATGTTTCAAATTATTCATAACCGCTGGCACAGCTCTGGGCAACCCTCCAGGACATCGGTTTGTCACCCTACCAAGTCACTAGAGGAGTGGAAAGACCATATGCAAATCAGACCTTGTCCCACTGCAAAAGGGGCAGCCCAGCCGTAACTGTTAGGTCACATCCCTTCTGCAGCAGACATGTTTCATTCTCACTGGCGTCATCTGTGAGGAGTAGCGTAAGTATGTAGGCCCAGCAGCCTTTTCTAAGGGTGATATCATGAAGCTGCTGCTGCAGTTTATATTTTAAAATAAAAAACCTATAATTACTGTGACCTGAAACAAATCCTTCCCCTCTATCTCCCATCGAACAAAAACAAAAAAAAACTGTGGGTTACTTTCCAAATAAGCAAAACAGAAAGGTGATGGCAGGAAGGTTTTAAATCATTCATAATCACTGGCACAGCTCTGGGAAACCCTCCAGACGATCGTTTTTCAGGTTGGACTTGTGTTGGTCAGTTTCTGCTTTCAGTCTGTGACCCATGTCTGCGCTTTGAGGTTTAAGCCCCTAAGAGACATTTTTGGCTGTATTTTTGGTTGATGGTATTTTTTGTATTTTGTGGTATATTGGTATAGTGATGAGCCTAACTTCAGAGTACCGCATAATAATTGTTTTTATACTGGGGTCACTAACGGTAAGTAAAGACTGGACTTAGTACACTATAAATGATGATTTTATGCCCTTACAATATTATATTTACAATACCACATTATGTCCTTTTGGCAGTATTTCAGAGTACATTTATCATGTAAATAGAATATTGTCTTTCACACAAATAGCCCTTTAGAATGCCCAGTTCATAACAATCAGTTTAGATTTTATCTTACCACATTTGGCAAAGTGATTTACCACAGGCGGTAAGCAAAATTCACCATTTGTTATTCTCAGTGCCCTACGTTACCACCACAGGCCAAAACACATAATAAGCACAATGAGGCTAATTCAATATAGTCATTCACATTTTTTTTTTTAATTAAAGATTAGAATTATGCAGAACATTCAAACGGAATAAACACAACACAGTGTTCTCTCAGAGTATTTTGCATCTGAGATTCAAAACGAAACTGAAACATAAAGAAATGCAACTGAACTGCACTTACTTTCCCCGCAATAGGTGCTTTGAATTTCTGAATGAAAACTTTCCTCACTGTAGCTGGCTTTTCTCATAAACAGCTATGGATCCTCCCTTCTTTGATAAGTGCCCAAAGTCCTGTTAAAACCGACCTTGACACTCGCAGCTCAACTTAGCAGAATATACGCTTCTGTTACATCTGAGTTTTATCGCATGAATGGAGAAACATGAACACAGCAGTTTACATTTAAAATGTACAGTGCAGTACCTAAACATGAATTACCCACTCTACACTATGTGATCACAAATCATGTGTTTATGCTCACCGTAATTAACTGAATTTACTGAAAATAATCTTTAATTGTGTGTGTGTTCTGGACTGCCAAAGACCCAGGTCTAGCTGCCAGATAGAAGAATTATTTTTCCGATTCACTCCCTCTGTGCTTGGAAAGAGCCCACAGAGTCCTCTGCCAGCCTTTCTGCCACACTTCTCCCAATGTCAGCCAAAGAATAAGAGTGCCCAAGACTGCCAACTCATCTGAGACAACTGCCAGCGCAGTACCCTGAGAGAGAGTGCCCTCCCGCCTGCCAGCCTTATTAAACCCTCTGAACTAAGACTGCTGATGTACATAAGTTGCAACTATATGAAACGTAAGAGTGCCCGCCTTTTTCTGTGATGTAACATGTCAGTCAGAACCACCTCCATTTTTGTCAATCACCCTCCAGGAAGTTCTGGTACATGTGACCAGCACGTCTGCTTAGAGCGATAGCACGGATATGAAAGTAGCATTACTAACATGCTCTTTTCTTCTGGTTCCACAAAGTGAACAAAAAGCCTTATAGATTGCCGGCAAAAAATCATTTTCCACATTTATTTGCTTGCGTTTCGAACTAACCCTGCATAGCACACTCAAACGTTGCACATTCAATTTACAAAATTGCACGTATAAGAGCCATGGACTGATTTGCCCAGGATATTTGAAATGCATGTTAGAAGTTAGAGGATAAAGATTAGTAATCATTAGTAATTAATACATGTTAGTATATTCCCCATACAGTCCAGTCAATGAGCAAAACACACACTGTGCATAAACGATCTTGAATTCAGCATGTAGCTGGCATGTGCTTTATGCTTTACAAACTGCCATACACTCTTGCTCCGAATAGAGCCAACTCTCATCCCTGTTGAAATATGGATTCCTAGTTAAAATTCAGACCTTTGCTAAAATGTGGAGTTTGAAATGTGGAACCCTAGTTGAAATTCAGAATACAATTTCCTACAAGCCTCTTCGAGATGCTCTGTCTGTTTACAGTTCAGCACAAGTGATGTACAATAGTCCGGGTTGTTGTGTTGGACGTCTGCTTACATTCATAGTAATTTGATAATATGGGCCTATACACACTGATATTAACGTTACATATGGTGATCCATTCTTGTATGAACTGTATATCATATTGCAGTGATATCGTAACCATGTTTTTCTTAGTGTACTAATGCTATGTAATGCCACTCCCTGTTTTTTGAACGGGTGAAAGGATGTGTGCCATCACTTCCTGGGATGTCACTTGGGGTTGGGGTCAACTGATATCACTATGTGATGTCATCAGAGGTCAAGGGTCATGTTATGTTACTTCAGCTTCTTCATACATTTTGGTGAAACGTCATGCCTGAATACAGACTAGATGGAAATAATGATAGTGAATTCTGAAAAAGTTTTCAGGGTAAGTCAAAAAGAACGTGGGCTGCCTTTAAAGCAGGGCAAACCCACGCCTTTACCTAAGGTTCTCAATGTTGCCATGCTGCTTGCACTCACAAGTTCCTGCACTGTTTAAGGTTGGCCATCTTAACCCAGCCAGTGGTCTGTGCTGCTTCCTCTTACCCACCAAATCATAGATCCATGACTTTGTGTGGCTGCTGTCTTGGCGATGGAAAAGCGCTGTACTGAAGGCGCTCCTTGCATCTAGCAGAGTAACTTCTCTTAGTGAGGAGTACAGTTGTGCCAATGCTGCAGCGTGTCCTGGCTTTAAGCGTAATACCCATGTTCTGGCATTTCTGTCCCAGGTATCCTTTGTCTTCTTTTTGAAATCCAAGTTGTCGTTGAGGCATTGGGGGGGGAGAAAAATGCACTGATTTTCTTGGAGACAATTTGCCTCCTAGGGCCAAAGGTGGTTACCCTAATTCTGGAAAGCCACAACTTCTCAAAAACAGTTTCAGAGGCTAAGGAGCCCCTTGCCCTATGCTTTTAGGTCGAATGTGCCCGCCTCAGTCAAACAGCCATGCCACGATGACTGTGTCAGTGGAGTGCGAAGAGCAACCTCTCACACATGGAGGAGTTGGTGAACTGCACCAGCTGAGCACCATTTTTCACTGTCCTAACCCCCTCCACTTCCTCCACTGACCTTTTCTCAGCCCTGCGATCCCCAGTCTGGCTCCGGGAGCATTTCAGCCACTGCGGACACCACAATGCCTCAGGGAGGGTTAACTGTTTGGGGGAGGGGTTATCATGTATGTTCCCATTTTCTTTTTTCTACGACAGTTTGGAGAGTGCAGTGTTGTTGAACTCCGGACTCTGCCGGGCTGCTTTCTTTCCCTTATTCTGGAATTGCACCCTGACCCCTGGACAGCTTTTACTTCACCCTGGATTGGCACTTCAACTGCCCCTCCCCCGCAGCTCCCCAGACGTCTTTTTTTCCCTTTCCTGGTATGGGACTTTGAGAACTCCCCACTCTACGTTGCCTTTTCCCCTCCCTGGTATGGGACTTTGAGAACTCCCCACTCTACGTTGCCTTTTCCCCTCCCTGGTATGGGACTTTGAGAACTCCCCACTCTACATTGCTTTTTCCCCTCCCTGGTATGGGACTTTGAGAACTCCCCACTCTACATTGCTTTTTCCCCTCCCTTATATGGGACTTTGAGAACTCCCCACTCTACGTTGCTTTTTCCCCTCCCTGGTATGGGACTTTGAGAACTCCCCACTCTACGTTGCTTTTTCCCCTCCCTTATATGGGACTTTGAGAACTCCCCACTCTACGTTGCTTTTTCCCCTCCCTGGTATGGGACTTTGAGAACTCCCCACTCTACGTTGCTTTTTCCCCTCCCTGGTATGGGACTTTGAGAACTCCCCACTCTACATTGCTTTTTCCCCTCCCTTATATGGGACTTTGAGAACTCCCCACTCTACGTTGCTTTTTCCCCTCCCTGGTATGGGACTTTGAGAACTCCCCACTCTACGTTGCCTTTTCCCCTCCCTGGTATGGGACTTTGAGAACTCCCCACTCTACATTGCTTTTTCCCCTCCCTTATATGGGACTTTGAGAACTCCCCACTCTACGTTGCTTTTTCCCCTCCCTGGTATGGGACTTTGAGAACTCCCCACTCTACGTTGCCTTTTCCCCTCCCTGGTATGGGACTTTGAGAACTCCCCACTCTACGTTGCCTTTTCCCCTCCCTGGTATGGGACTTTGAGAACTCCCCACTCTACATTGCTTTTTCCCCTCCCTTATATGGGAATTTGAGAACTCCCCACTCTACGTTGCTTTTTCCCCTCCCTGGTATGGGACTTTGAGAACTCCCCACTCTACATTGCTTTTTCCCCTCCCTGGTATGGGACTTTGAGAACTCCCCACTCTACATTGCTTTTTCCCCTCCCTTATATGGGACTTTGAGAACTCCCCACTCTACGTTGCTTTTTCCCCTCCCTGGTATGGGACTTTGAGAACTCCCCACTCTACGTTGCCTTTTCCCCTCCCTGGTATGGGACTTTGAGAACTCCCCACTCTACATTGCTTTTTCCCCTCCCTGGTATGGGACTTTGAGAACTCCCCACTCTACATTGCTTTTTCCCCTCCCTTATATGGGACTTTGAGAACTCCCCACTCTACGTTGCTTTTTCCCCTCCCTGGTATGGGACTTTGAGAACTCCCCACTCTACGTTGCTTTTTCCCCTCCCTGGTATGGGACTTTGAGAACTCCCCACTCTATGTTGCCTTTTCCCCTCCCTGGTAGGGGACTTTGAGAACTACCCACTCTACGTTGCCTTTTCCCCTCCCTGGTATGGGACTTTGAGAACTCCCCACTCTATGTTGCCTTTTCCCCTCCCTGGTAGGGGACTTTGAGAACTACCCACTCTACGTTGCCTTTTCCCCTCCCTGGTATGGGACTTTGAGAACTACCCACTCTACGTTGCCTTTTCCCCTCCCTGGTATGGGACTTTGAGAACTCCCCACTCTACGTTGCCTTTTCCCCTCCCTGGTATGGGACTTTGAGAACTCCCCACTCTACATTGCTTTTTCCAATCCCTGGTTTGGGACTTTCGATGTCCTCTCTAAACATGATTTTATTCGCCCTTGGGTGAGTCCTTACACACCCTCTGTGTTGTCTGTTGTTTCAGAGTTTGTGGACTGACTTGGTAATATTTTTTTTTTCTTATAGCACCCTTTGCCACCCCTTCCTCACTACTGGTACATCATTTTATTTCATCCCCTCTCCACAATTAAGTCCCTTTTCCATTTCTTTCCCACCCCCAATCCCATGTCCATTCACCCTGATCGCCTGATCCCCTCCACCCACCTGCCATAACTAGTTGGACTCTTTGATTTTACAAGTTGACTTGGGTTGAAGTTTTGGGTTTATTTGAGGATTGCGGATGGGGGGGGTAGGGTGTTTTTGTGGGGGGGTGGAGTATTAAAGGAATTAAATTGTCATCTGAACAAATAGTCTTTGATGTTGTCTCTTGGCATCACTGCATCTGCCCCCCTCCACCGCTGTGTCCATCGGCCCTATGCCCATAAGCCCATCATCTTGCTGGTCCTCATCTCCGCCTTGCTCAGCATTTACAATATATGAGGAATCAAATAAATAAATAAATGTGTGCATTGCACCAGGTGGTAATAGTATGTAGCCTACAGAACGGTCGCCCTCCTGTTTGGACACCTGGATTATTTTTGAGGAAACCCAATTGCAGTTCATCTGTGTTGTGGCTGCTGATGTGCACCTTATTGGAGCAATTCTGCCTTGATGACAGGGGCTGGTGCAGTGGTGTCATGATATAATATGATTGGTTATTTATAACGTGCTTAATACCCAGAGGTTTCTAAGCGCGGACCCGTTGCTCCGTGTAGTCTTGCTCCCAAGTCTAGTACGTTGCCACTGAGCTAACTTGCCGAGACCATGAGCTCTGTTCCTCATGAATACCCAGGGTCCCCTTCCTGGAACTCTCCTCCTTTCCCTCTACCTTCTACTATTTCTTACCCTTCTTTCCGTACTTCTCTAAGGAGCGATCTTCTTCAATCCTAATGCTTTCTCTGAAAATGTTTTGTAACTGAATCAATCCTCATTTTACTGTACTGTCATATTTTTATGTATAGCGCTTTGGAATATAGCGCCCAATAAATGCCAAATAAATACAAATACAAAATCTATAGCCAAAGAGGGATGTATGAATGATTGATGCACCTGGTAGACACGTGCTCAGCCGGAATATCGTGAGTTGATGGCAATTTCTGCTTGTAAATTACACAGGCTGCCCTTTGATTGTTCCCAACAACTTTTCCTGGGCATCACCAACACGTTAAACCAACGTGTTCATCAGAGTGCAGGACTTGCCATGAAAGGGCTGGGAGCTGTATTCTGCATTTGAGTTCTGGTGAGCTCGTTGAGTGCCCATTCATGGTCATGGATGCACCAATATTCTGTGTTCATTAGCATGTGCTTAGATTGTTTCTATTGCTTTGTGTGATGACCTTGTGTGACTTCATCATGCAGGCGAGGTCCCATCACCTCTGTTTCCACTCACCAAGGCATGTGCAAGGGGTGCTTTCCAGTAAGACGTCAGTTATGTGAACTGTGATAACATGCATGTCTTGGAACATGTTGTGTTGCACATAGATCCAGTAGTCAGGTCTTCCCTTGTGTTAGGTCCTATATGATGCATGGCAGACAGATGTTGCACCAGACCACCGAGACATGTGTTGAGCCCGGAAAGCATGCCCACATGTGTGACTCACAGGCCATCTGCATGCCGATGCAGTGCTGCAGCTCTCTGTTGTGGAAGTCCTGCTCTCAGGACCCAGATGGCGCAAGGTCCACATCTGGCCACTTAAGGAATCCACCAAGACATAGAATGTAGCTTTCATGACACTGGTCCTTGGGCGCTCTGTGCACCACTGCACAGGGATGATAGCACAGGGGCAACGTGCTCGCCTTGGGAGCAAGACGACACGGGGCAACACAGGTTCGATTACCGGGTCGCGTTATAAATAAAATATCATATCATACCATGGTGTCCAGAAATTGTGCGAAAAATGAGACCATGTAATACCACGCACAAGTGCCACGGTGACCTGGATCAGGCCACTTGCAAGGAAGTGCAGGACACTGGGCAGCCTCAGCGGGGCAGCCATTGCTGGTTGAAGGTCATCCTGGATTTCTGTCAGGGGTGACGATGCCCAGTACCTTCTGCTTTTCTCAGTCTTAATAGTGGCAACCCCTAGGCCTGTATGCCCTTGGCACTCTTCTCCTCCTCGCTTGCTGCTGGGCAGGTGGTTGGGGCACTGATGTGCTGGCTGCTGTGTGGGTTGCTGTGAGGGTGGACATGCTGTCTGCTGTGGCGGCTGTTGCTCATTCACGTGGGTGCCTGCTATTAGTAGTGGCATTTGTCTCAGATGAATAAAGTAAGCTTGAGGCCTTACAACCTTTGAGCTGCCAATCTTAGTCTCCCACATACACAGGTGAAGCTTTGTTGGGGGCTAGAGGAGGCAAGTAGCTCACAGTAGTGTCTCTATATTGTACCCTTAGGGAGAACGCCTCAGGGTGAGGAGTGACTAGCATTTTTCTGTTCCCGGATGCACCCCTTAGGGAGCTGCACTTGTCTGGGTCTCAATTCCCAGAATGCACGGTACACCCGTGCAGATAGGGTAATAGAGCACATTCTGAACCCCCTCACAGCAAACCTCACTTACTTGAATAGTGTCTAAGTAGAGAGAGAGAGAGAGATAGAGAGAGACAGACACTGAGACTCACTTAGTGCCAGAGTTTGTAGTGATTGAGTTTGGAAATTCGCTTTAAGATTAGGGTGAGTTTAGCTATTTAGTTGTTAGTGGTAGTAACATCTTAGTATGGACTGCCAAATCACAGGGAGACACAGGCCACGAAGCCAGCCTTGATCTTGCAGAGGAGTGACGTCATGTGCTTAGCTACTCTGATATTAAGGAGCTCCTTTGCTTGGTGGAGGAAAGCACTCCTTCTACTGAAGTGAATCCAGGTGAGGACACCAGGGGCCCGATTCTTGGAAATGTGCACAGAAATCCTGCAAGGGCCACGCGCCGAGAAGGACACAGGGCAAGCCTGCGACCAGAATGAAAAATGTGCGCACCGCGTATTCATGGAATTTACAACGCAAAGTAGCAGTAGCCGTAAGTTGCGGCCGTAACGCTCCAACACGCCCACACGCAATGCAAAAATAGCCAGAACCGCCACCTTTGCGTGCTCCCCCGAGCACGAATACACGCACTCTTCAAACAGTGTGTGTGGGATCCCCTGAAAGCAGGGCTGCATCTCGGGAACCCTGCATGGGGTCCCGCGTAACTGTACCTGGGACCCTGATAACATGCGTATAAACAATCATAACTTGGTAATTACTCAGGAATTGTGCATGCAAACCCCCGTAAACCTTTCCTGCACCCTGCTAAACTGCGTAGGTGCACCCCTAAATTAGATCAGAACCCCAGTTGAGTACACACATCCCAAAAACACGACATGCAACCCCACCTCTGCGCTGTGAATCCGACATGCAAGTTTACTTAAGCCTGCCTCAGAGTGGCGGATAGTAGGAAAGACTGGCGCGGCATGAGATGTTTTCATGGTTACGCAATCAAATCCATGAAAATGTCTTGTGCCGCGCAGTTGTGGGCATGCAAGGGACTGCCTGCAGGCAGTCCCTCTGAACGCACACTTTTCTGCAAGTTCATCTCCATTTCCGTTGTTCGCCCCCCTTCCCAGCCCTCTAGGCAAGCCACGGCCACGCTATGCGAGGAGTCTCGCGCAAAGCACTCGATGGCTCGCAGAGATGTGCCAAACCTGCGCAAACTCCACGCAAGTCCAGGAAAAGTATCGCACATTCGATTCTGTGAATCGACGAACGCAGTTTTGCGTGCAGGTTGGCACGCAAGTACCCTTTTTCACGGAAATAAGTCCATGAATTGGGCCCCAGGTGATTAGAGTCCTGGAGAGAGAGAGAGATAGAGAGAGAGTCAAACGAGATGAGGCTGGTGTTTTATTATTTTATCCATTCCCCTCCCCCTCTGCTTTCCACTATGATAAATCTAGAATCTAGTGAGGTTGTTGGCATGGGAGAGTCAGGAATTGGTGTGGCAAAGCTGCTCCCACTGTGGCAATCATGGATCCGGGCATTTTCAGACACATTCTTATTGTTGGATTAGCACACGGGAATGAATGAGCCAATCAGATTGCTCAGACAGCAGGCTTTACCTACCAGTGCAAGCCTGCCTTCAGAGCAGGTTGTCACCTGCTCAAGCCTGGCCAGGTCTCCTCATTGCGACCACCTCCATCCGATTCCTCACTGTCCACCCCTAATGTTCTTTGGCCACAAGTTCCATTCCTGCTTACCTCCTTTTTCGCCGGCATCCCAACAACCTATATGTGCCCATCCTCTGTTCACGCGGAACCTAGCCAATCAGCATGGAACCCATCTGGAGCCCCACCGGGGCAGTAATCTGAAATGCATGATTGTTGTGTCTTTTTTTGGGGTCAGGAGGGGGGACATTTGAAGACTCAGCCACCGTGCTTGCTGTGGTCTAGGTTTGCACACATAAAAAAGGGCACTTGGCACTCTGGTACTTCCCGAGGGCTCTAATATTAACAAAGCCCCGTTTGGTGGGCTGAACCACGTGGTAATGTCTCGCCATCTTGCACTTTGGAGGTGGGCTGTTACCACCCGGTAAGGCCCGACAGATGCTGCATTCATGCTTAGGTGCTGCTCTGTGCCCCATCGTTGATTTGCATGTGGTTTAAGTAGGTGTTAATGTCATGCACAGTTTGTGGTATTCAGCATGCTTGCCAAACTTACTATTATTCCCAAGTGCGTCTGTTCCTACACAGAATGTCCAGGCAGAAAATCCGGCCTTAACTGGACACTGAAACTAAAACGACGAAGAGCAACACAGGTTCGATCCCTCGGTCTGCGCTTAGAAACCTCTGGGCATTAAGCGCGTTATAAATCACCAATTATAACTGTCTGTGCTGGACTGGATTTTGCACACAGATATGCCATGCAGGAACTCTGCACTTTTAGTGTCCACATGTATCATCACATGTGCATAAGATTAAACACACAGAAAGAAGCTTTTGTTTTGGAAGTCCCTGTAGTTTACGTTTGCACTTTGACCTACATAGATCCTCCGTGCATAATTTAGTATAAATGAGTGGCCCACTCGCATATGAACCCCCCTTTTGCTCGCCACCATGCAAGATGAGTAAACACTGCCTGCCATGTGTGCATGGCAGGCGGCGTTACAATGGGTTGCTATGGAATCCACCGGCTTTTTGCGGTGCACAAAGTCCGTGGATTCCAACAGTATCCACAGCATTTACGCAAGTATTAAAATGTCAAGCTGGCGCAAATGCTGGAGTATTTGTATGGGGAGAGGAAGGCGTTGCAGTATAGAAACTTACAATATTCCCCGCTTCTCTAGCATTCAAATGACCGAAAATGAGGTCTAACGTAAATCTAATGCGTAAACCCCCTGCATGATGTTATGCCTCCACACCCATAAGCTCCCAAGTGTGTTACCACTTTTACGCATCAATCAAAATGAAGTTGTAAGGAGGCACACAGGGTGCTGACAGGGAGCTGCAGAGCAGCTGGCATACGGTATCAGTAAGAGTCCCTATATCTGTGAGGCTTAAGGTCCATTAAGCCACAGCTGGGAATTTCTATTTATTTTATTTATAGAGCAGCACCAGGCCCAAGGGTATCCGGCCGCATTACCTAGGGCGCAAACTTAGGCGCATTCATTCAAAATGGAACCAGTCTGGAGAACCATTTGAAAGAACAGCAGGAAGGCCTGGCAGTCGATTTCTATGAAACACCTTCTCCAAACAGGGCCCCTCTTCCAGTGAAAGGAAAGGGCACAGCACCATATCTAAGGGAAGAGGTTAAGAGGAGGCCACGACCTTTCTCGCGGCGCAGGCGCATGCGTGCTTGGGCTGCCGCAGGGCTCCCTTTCAGGCGGCACCCGTGCTTTCTTGATTACAGGAGATTTCATACCTCACTGGGCAGCAGATAAACGCGCGCGCGCGCGCGCCTGGATCTTCATTCCCAGGAAAGGTCGCCTGGCACCAAATTAGGCGAAAGGAATTCTCCTTGAGCACCGGGACCCGCCTGACAGTGAACGATGACATCCATGCCACGTATGCTGATCTGTTATTAATTATACCTGCCAGGGCCATTAGTGTGATTTAACCTGACCTTTACCCAGTGCACGCCCATTTTCTAATAGATTACCCAGTAACATATCTCTGTGGCTTGAACATGCGCTGGTCGCAGGTTCGAATCCCCGTAAGGTCGACTCATCCTTCCAAGGTGAATAAAATGAGTATCAATTAGGATTGGGTAATACTAATTGTATATTAAAATGTTCTATGTTAAGTGCTTTGGTTAAAAGAGCTGTATTAATTTCAAGTTATTATTAATGATCTTAAAAAGAACTGTAAGGGTCTAAAGTGAGGGGTGCATAACTAAATTGTCTCTCTATACACCTTCCTATACTCGGCTGTTGCAAGACTAGGTAACTCAGGGGGTTGCGCATCCACTCAAGAGCTCTGTGTGCAGCCAGCAAGAGCTCAGTTGACATCACCCCACAGTGAGCTCAGACTTCCATCTTTGCGAGGTCATAAAAGGAGCCATCTTGAGTTGGGTTCTATTATCGCTTATTATTTACAAAGAGATACGGATTTTAAGCTGTGTGTATGTTTATTTATTGGTTCAGGACAGTCGCATAGGGGGAGGGAACCGGTAAAAGTTTAGGAGTAATAACAGGCAACTCTTTTTCAAACTCACACAAACACACCTAAATTGCATAACAGTCAAAACGTGAACACGTGTGCATTGGGACAAATCCCCAGATGTCATCACTTCTCCCCTATGGGGAGCCCCTTGCCATGAGGCCAGGGAGGTGAGGCTGCTAACCGATAGGCTCCGTACTGCACCGTTCATTCCTCTCGATTCCCCCACAGATCCACTTTTTTGGTAACATTAGTCACAAATTGCATTTGAGCACATACACAGCACATACACATCACATAACTGTAGGACTGTTATGAATAAATGTCACTGCCCAGTTAGATTTCTCTCCAGGGCCAGTACTGGGATTTCTGAGGCCCTGTTTGGCAAAAGCCATTCAGACCCCCCTCATTTATTATGTATTATCTACATCAGAAGTGCCATCAAAGAAAAGGGCATTACAAGGAGTCATCAGTCCAGGGTATCATGTATCATATTTGTTTGGCTCAGAATCAAGGATGCCACAGCAAGAAGCAACTGCAAGGCACAAAAGACGTCAAAAAGGGGTAAGCCATGTGCGTAAAACATATTTTTCTTAGATTAAGTAAAGGAGTGAATAATTGTGAGTGCCAAGTATTGAACAATCAAACAATCAAAGATGTAGAAATCACATGCAAGAAGGAGCAACCAAGTCTCCAGAGGTCAAGAGGTCAAGAGGAATAATGGGACCCAATATAATTGAATCAAATAGCACAAAATAAAAGGACAGAATGGACAAAATCATGGTCTCCTCACACGTGGTGCAAGACCAATAAACCAGGCCTATTCCTAAAGATCCAGATGAAGTAGCAATGTACCTTCACTCCCTTTAAAGTTATGAAGAAGAGAACAGTCAGCAAGGTGAACTAAAGAGAATAAGCCTTGGCATAGGGCTTACCTGATGAGAGATGGCAGGCTAATTAGTTAAAGAGGGCAGTTGTCTGACATTGTTCCCCTGCACCTGGGTTTCGTTTCTTACGTGCTGCTAATGAGTCGAATATTCAAGATTGGAGGAGAGTGCCAACCAATCATGAGGGTCTATGTAATGGTGGACTACAAATTGTTCCAGAAGCCTACCCACTGCTGTTGTTATGCTATTATCAGTATTTTACGTAGTTAGAGGTTGGTCAAGGCGTGCCTACCAGATAAGGGAAGTCAATGATGATACCAAAACCTATATGAACTATAGGTATATATGTTTCCTTAACTAATCCCTCCTCCTGATAGGTTTTTACCTTTTGCCAAGTATGATGATGTCATAGCTGACGTACACCGAGATATAAAGCCTTTCACATCATTTAAATGTGTTGAGAGTGTGTGAGCTACAATTTATTTGTTTGTCGGGTTTCCCTACTTTATTACACTTACAATAAAGTGATATGTTGCCATATTCTTTGAGTCTGTTGAGTTATTTGGGCCTCAGATCATTTATTTGGTAATCCGGTTCAGCACTTTTTGACGTCTTCCACCATTAGCTAGAAGATCGCAGAGTTTCCTGTGGAGAGCGAAGAAAACATGTGTGTAATATGAGACTGTCAGCTGTTGCCTTTTTGAAGAAATTCCTGTCCAGTCCGCACGGGCGCCCTGCGGACTGTAGGCAAACGGGTCCATTGGGGATACCAAAGTGCTCAAACTGAGCAACGGATTTAAGTAGAACATCGAAAGTGGCAAATAAAGGGGTGCAATTCCAATGCATGTGTAAATATTTAGTGGGGAAATGGTAAAGGGATTTGGTTAAGAGAGAGAGATACCTCGATTCCTATTCTCAAGCAGATAGAAGGGAATGCCTCACACTGCAGGTGGTGTATTTCTAAGGGATTCCCGAGTCAATGCCATTATCACACTGCAAAATGGGCTAAAATGGAGATGAGATACTTTTACTAGAGAAAGTAAAGAAAGACGATTGTAGAATTTGTTGTGTACATTTGTTTTGGGTAATGAATATGTTAGCATAGTTGCAATAAAATATGTTGTAAATCGAAAATAAAGAATGATAGTAAATATTTTGAGCGACCCTCAATAATACATAAGCAGGACAAGGAGAATCGATAGAACTGTAATGAAGGAGCAAAACAAATATTATTGTGTAGGCTTGAAAAATTGTTTGAAGAATTATGTTTGGGAAATGCGCAGCGATTGATGGTGCTTGCCCAAATTGATTGTTGTGATATAATTACTTAAAGTAATAATTGATTAATTTTTTTTTTTATTTTTTTTATAATTTCAGCTCGATAAACCTGTGTGTAAACAGACAGGTCTCCGTGCTTTTATTACATTTCATCTGTTGGAGTAGAAAAGGCACTATACCAGTCAGTCACTCTTCCTAGTAGTTAAGACTAAACTTAAGGTAATCCTTTAGTTTTCATGTAGTTTCAAGGAATCTAGAAAGTTCACTACCCCATATGTCAGTTTGACGTTATGTCCAGATGCTGCATATTGCCACCAATGGTGGTTGTTTGAGGTCACGGGGGTAAAACCACTTAAATGTTGTGTCCTCCGTTCAACCAACGCCGTACACCCCGACAGTAGATGTTCTGTAGTTTCGATCTCAAGCTTGCAGAATCGACAGAGGTTATCGGTCATTTCTCTCATGTGACGACATGCTTGCATTGCTTTAGTCGGAAGGGCGTTCAACCGAAGTCTCAAGAACTGAGCACGATGATGTCTAGATGGACATTTGGTCAAGTATCGACTAGGAACATTTAATTTGTGAACTACTAGATCAGATTTCAGCGTAGTTGGCATTAACGCACGTTGATCATAATTCTCGATCCAACTCCATTGCTCAAATTTCTTTTTGGCCCATTGAGGACGTAGCATCAGATCTTCTTGCGAGATGCTTGCTCGAGTCAATAGTTTGGCCAACAATTGTCTCCATTCTTGTAGAAGTCCAGATGGTGATTGGTCAGGGTTTACTTCGAAAAGATTGTACGCAGGGGCCCTTGGGGTCAGGTTCATTTTACGCAAGGTCATTAGTGACTTCCACATGACATGTGTGTACAAGGGGATTAGTGACAGCTCGTAGTTTAGTTGGATCATTGAAATGTAAGATGGAAGTTTCAACACACGACGCCAAAATAGGCCCTCTAGCTTCTGCCAAATCTTCGCGTCAAGGTTCCACCCAGCCTCAGAACCAAAAGTGATTACTGGAACCACTTTTTGGAGGTAGAACATTAGAATTGGTTTTAGACTAAATTTACCAAATGAGTTATAGATTTTGCTTGCTTGAATACTCAGTTGGGTCATCTTGTTAAGAAGATCCGATTTCCAATGCTGTTCGTTTATTGAAGAATTAAACATAATTCCTAAATATTTTATGGAGTTTGTGGTGTTCAAGGGGATCCCATTTATGTACCACTTGAATTGCTTTTGCTTTTTTGAGCCAGCCGCTCCGATGGTCATTATTTTGGTTTTTCCAGAGTTCAGATGTAGATCGTTCAAGTCCAAGTACTTTTGTAACTTGTTTAAGAGTCTTTGCAACCCGATCTCAGTTGAATCTATCAAAACAACATCGTCTGCATACACAACGCATTGAATTTGTGTGTCATTAATTTTCGGAGCGAAGGAACGTGCTGACGATAAGTGTTTGGGGAGATCGGAAATAAACAGTTTGAAAAGTTCCGCTGCTAATGGACACCCCTGTTTTACACCTTTATTGGTGCATACAGGTTTTGACAATTCGCCCTGGGTGTTCAGCCGCACTCTAATTGAGGTATCAGAATGTAACGCAATTATTGGAGCGGTCAGCTCTTGGGGACAGTTCCAGGCAAACAACTTCTTCCATAACAGGTCACGATTTACATTGTCAAACGCTCCTCGTAAGTCAATAAAGGCAATATGGATTTTTTTCTTTGCTTTTAAGGTTTCTAGTTTTAGGATGTTTAAGATCATGAGGTTTACCTCGACTCCGACTCCTTTTGTAAATCCTGTTTGACGAATGTCGATGATTTGTCTCTCGTAGCCCAGTTTGACAATTTTAGACGTAGGAAAGAAGCAAAAATTTTACCAATCGTGTCCAAAAGAGCTATTGGACGATAGTTGTCTGGGTCCGCCCTACTGCCTTTTTTGTGTATCGGCACTACAATAGCGTTTTGCCAAGATTTCGGAATCACCATTTTATTGGACAATTGCAGAAAGAGCGTCTCGATGAAGACTGCCCATTCAGGAGCGTTTCTTTTTAGCATCACGTTTGAAATCATGTCAGGACCCGTTGCATTAGAATTTTTTAGTCCATGTATAGCTTCTTCTATGTCAGTTGACGTGATTTGTAGGTCCCAGTTTGGCACAGAACCACGTGGAATTGATATTGGTTCCATTGTTGATTTACAGGACATGTTTGAAAAATGTGCTTCCCACGTTGCAGCGTCGATTTCATGTGTTATTAAAGAATGGCATTGCTGGTTTCCTGAATTTAGTATTTTCCAAGTCTCATAGGTGTTTAGTGTAATTAGATGTTTCATGAGTGAAACCGGCTCTGTCTTGATCAATTATTGTTTTCTGAGATCGAAGCCAATTACGATATGTTTGCCTTCTCAAACGGATTGCCACTTTTAGGGGCTTTCCACCACAGGTCGGGAGAGGGGACCTTTTCAAAGCTCTAATATCTCTGTGCATCTGTTTCTTTGCATCTGTAATGAGCATGGTGGTGTAGTGTTTGTGAGAATTATTTGCAGCTTTATGACTAGTTTTAGATGATCGAAAATTTGATAGCAATGGCACATAATCGACCGTCAAAGACTTGCTTGAGTTTTCTAGTTGTTTAGTCAAAGAATAATTGATTAATAGGTCCCATAAGTATTGACAGTTAAAAAAGACTTGTCATCATGGAGGACACTTCTCTTCTACACTTGTGCAAAACATTACCTAGGTACACACGTAAGATCAGGAAATATCATGCTGAATGGGTAAGAGGCACGGCTGACAAAATGTTCATGCCTTTGCCTCAAGAGGGTACCCTATCAAGAACAGTATTGCAACACATGACAACATACTTACACGCTGTGTACACAGGGAAGAAGTTACACAAATGGTTGGCTATTTTAGGAGCTATGGAAAATGTATCAGAGCGAGAGAGAAGACCCACTCAAAAAAGGGGTGGATCCATAATCAGCAAGAAGGGGAGGGTGAATAGCCCTCAGCTCCTCTTTCTTCTTCTGAAGACAACAGCACAACCACAACATGGATTCTATACTATATAAGAGTTCAAAGCAGCAACATGGTATATTAATCAAATATATGTCCCCCCACTTATAGTAGTGAAGATAGGACAGAATAAAGTAAGATAATAGAATGCAAACATATTTCTAGATGCAGTAAAAGTGTGGAATGTAACGAACAATGGGACAGACAGATAGAGATAGAAGTAGAGATCAAGCGACAAATAGGAGAGAAAGATAAAGCCAGTGAAGTGACAATCGTATAGAAGGAGTGGATGGGAGGACAAATATTACTTGAATTAGATGGAAAGGGTATCAGTGAACTTAAAGAAAGAGAAGAAAGAGGAAAATGAACGAGAAAGGCCATATAAAGATGAGAAAGAAAAAGAGAGGAAGCAAAAGAAAGAATGAAAGAGGTATGAAGAGCAAGTAAAAAAGAGAGAGAAAGGATGGGGAAAAGAAGAAACATGAGGCAATAGAAACACAGAGATTGAAAGAAAGAAGGTTACAGAGAAGAAGAGAGGAATACGAGAAGACACGGATAAGAAGACAAGAAGAGCAAGAGGAGAAGAAAATGAGAAGGAGTAGGGGACAAAGGGATGAGAAAATAGATCACATTGTTAACATATGTGCAATACCAGTTGAAGAACGAGAATGGTGGGAAGAAGAGAGAAGTCCGCAACAGCCCAGCAGAAAGCTGCACAAGATACCTAGAGAGGACTTGAGGGAGTATCGATCGATCGATCTCCACGAGAGAAACAAGAGCTGGATCAGATGACATACTGATGGACAAGCATAAAAGTCTGTCCCTAAGCAGACTAGATCTTGATGACAAGGAAAGAGATAACAGTCATACCAGTTACGGTATAATGATGTCATAAAAAGAAAGGGAAGAAAACGAGAGGGCGCATGTGGCTCTTCGATAGATCCAGACATAGGAAAAGGGTAAAATGGTCTGATTTAGGAGAACTGGAAACAAAAACATCACAACCTATATCCTATCCTGAACAACCACAAGGACAGCCACATAGCATAGGGGAAATGTCCTCGCCTTGTGTAAGTAAATTAAGGTAATTGCCAGGTAAATAATGAGCGGGCGATGCTAGCCCCACCTGGAAGACAAGAAGTGTAGGTGGATACGATTGTTGAACAGGATTAATATAATTGCCGTTATCAGAGGAAGGGGGAGGACAACGAGACAACCACAATATATACTGTGGCCACAGATGGATAAAGATAATTTAAAATGCAGGTTACTTTGTTTGACTACAGGAGCGGGTAAGTGGATTTGTGAGTTTGAAAGAATGACCGCGGGAATGACATTAGCAGTGGGTGATGTAAAAGGCCTACTAGCAGCTATCCTAGGGGAGATAGCTGGTGATATTTGGAGATGAGCAGGATATGGGAGTGTGACAGCACAGAACATGATACACAATGGAGCACCATTTGAAAATCGTAGAGCAGACATATGGAGGGCACTTAGAGTGCAGTATCCTGATATGTCAGACATGGATGTGAACAAAGATAATGTTGCTTATATTTAGAAGATTCAAAAACGTTGGTGTCTGGAGATGACAGAACTGTGGGATAAAACAGTAGCATTATTATACCATATTTTTATTTCAGGGACTGCCGAGTCAGTTGAAAGGCAAATGAAAAAAACAGTGATGGAAGCGAAGCCATGGCCAGAAATACAGATGACTATCTACATCATTGTCGATTGTTACAAGAGAAGAAGAATGAAAAAGCTAATAATAGGAAACTTGAGGAAGCAATGCTAGTTCAGAAGAAATTATTGAAATTTGCTATACAAGGAGCAGTTCTGACAATAGTTGAAGGAGTGGTTACACAGGAGTTACAGCCTACACAGCCAATCAATGTATGGTACACAGTAGATCAGGGCTGATAAAATCTTTGGCCACGTGACACAGGGAATGCATCTAGAGGACAAGGAGGTGGATTTCAAAACACTCAAGGGGGAGGAGGATTTAATGTAGGACAGCCGCAACAGTGCTGAAATTGTGGGAAAATGGGACAACTGGCCTGCATGTGCAGAAGTAGAAGAGGTATGCGGTAGAACTGGTAAGCTCCAAAGGGAGGAGGGGCTATTCTCCACGGTATAGTACAGAACCACCAGAGTATTATGCCCAAGATCACATGCAGTATCAGACATGTGTGCTGCAAATACAGCAAACACAGCAACTTCTGTTGCAATCAGTCGCCACGCAAGTACAGCAAGAACCTTTGCAAACACAAAAGGTAAAGACCAAACAGTACACTTCGACACAACAGACAGTACCACAATGGAATACAAATACAGGAGCCCCACAAACACCTACACCTGTAAAATATATTTTGGGATTATATCTATTTCTTTGTGGTATTTTATTGTGGTATCTTTGCTATGGTGGTATTGGTGGTAAACGTGTTGGGGTATTTTATAGCAGTGAGACTGATTTCAGAATACTGCCTAGTAATTATCTTTAACAGGGTCATTAACAACAAACAAATACTGGACTTCATACACTCTGACTAGATGGCTCATGCCCTCCTATGGTATCTTATGTATGGTACCAGATCATGCCCTTTGGGCTGAGTTTCAACAAATGCAAAGCATGCAGTTGAAATACTGCACATTCATTCAGTCTTTCTAAATAAACAGCTCACTGCAGCTACTTTGCTTTGCAATATTTCTTACCATATGCCTGTATCTCTCTAAGCATGTCAAATGAAAAGGACTGAATGCAGAATAAAATATAATGAAACTAAATTACTTTTTGCATGTGTTCTTTTATCGTAAAATATAATTATGCAAGTTACACAGTGACACTTATGTCCAAATTGTACTTCACGGTGCAAGTACATTTCTTCTTGCAATAGCTTTCACAGCTGTATCTGTGCAAACCCCAGCCAATTGTCCTCGGATTCATGACACCTGGAAGGAAAATACTCTTTAAAAAAAGAGCAACATATTGAGAAATACAAACACAGTAGTACATGCACGTTGACATTAGAATCTCTAATACAACACCTACATTGAAGTGAACTATTAAACCTGGTCTATCGAGTATTTTTCACATAAGTAGCACCTCACTTAACCTCATATTTACCTAACTCTGTTGGCAGTATTCTCGACTCAGCTTAGCGGTGAAATCTTCCTCAGCATTTCTGCCTGCCTTGCACAGGGACACCTAGTTAAGGATTCTTGAGACTGCAGTTTTTCTAAGGATCGTCAACCCAGGAGACAGCTTCAGCTGTTAGTCAGCCTGCATACACTGAACTCCGTCTGTCCAGCCAGTCCCCTGCTTCTTCATCAGTCAGTGCTAGCAGATCAATGACTCTCTACTCTTCCTCAAATCCCTTTTCTATGACACCCCCTTTCAATCGCGAGCACCTCCCCTTGTCCAGACCTATCCACATCACGCAATTATTATTCTCTTTGCTTCCCTTATTGTGCTCATTGCATTGCTGAAGCGAAACATGGCTCATGTTTCTCTTGTTTTTCCTGCTCCAAAACAAAGCTGTGTTTTAGCAGAACGGATCTTCACATTTTTCAGCTTGCCACACAGCGCACATCCAACCTGCACGTCTAAAGTCAATTTTTCTTACCATTTTCAGAGCATTATGTATTTTCATAAGTCTGCATCCAGCTAATTTCATGAGATTATTTGCACTAAATGTTATTATGGGAATCTGTTACATGTTAATTGAGGTTGGGTTAATTAGTATGTTATATTTAGATTAGTATTATGTTTACTGCAGTTTAGTTAATTGAAATGACATCCTGAAGCAAAGTGCAATTTCAATGCTCTGTGCATTGGCATCTATTTATTTCTGCCTGAGACTCACACTCTTGAGTCCATCAATGAGTTTCACACCCTGGGCCACAGTTGAAATGTAAACCCTCGCTAAAATGTGCATGCTGAAATTATGAGTTTAACTGTTAAAGTGTAGAGTCATAATGTTGAAATTAGAATCATGCCCCTACACACCCAGGATAGGGAGTATGATGGTGGGGGGAGGAAATCTTTTTATGGATACAGGGATGCATTTATATCCACAATAGGACAGCCCACAGAGGGACCTGATGTGTTCAGAAATATCAGTGACACGAGACCCCCAAGAGAAAACAAGGGTCAGGGTAGTGATAAAAGGCAAGACATTTTTGTTTCTTGTGAACATTGGAGCAACTTGTTCCTGTGTTCGGGAGGGTAAGTATCCAATGTCTGGTATCACCATGAATGTGTAGGGATTCTCTGGGACCATGAGTTTGGTTCCTTTTACTGATGAATCACCAATTTCAATAGAACATGATGTGTATATGCTACTATTGTATTCCCAACAGACACCAGTCAACATATCAGGACGTGGCTTTATGAAAAAACTTAACATGACAATATCATTTACTGACAAATGGATAATATGTTCAACTCCAGGGATACATTAGATGAATGTAAGATAAGTTATACTAGCATTTACAGTCGACAAATAATTGTGAGGAGTTCCTCTAGACCCAGAAGCATTTTTGTATGAAGTAGATTTGTTGTTGACATGGCTTTCTGGATTGATAGGTAAATAATTTAGGCCAGAAATACCTATGGATGTTGAGGAAGGACAGGTTATTCTCATAGAGCTAGAGGCAGCAGTGGTAAGAGAGGAAAGGGCAGTTGTTCATAGGACTGATGATGAGTGAAGAACAGCATGGAGAACAGTAATAGCTCTTGACGAAGGACATAGACTAACAGACTTGACAGAAGAAGAGTTGTTCAGAGATGAGAATTCAGATGATGAATTAGTATTTCTCATAAGTCTCACATATTGGATTAACATTGAGGATATGGAAATACCACAGATAATGGCATTGCTATGAAACCACCAATTTCCCAGGAAGATTTAGAAAAAGCGCCAAGCATTTTATGGGCCAACAGTCCATATGATGTGGATCTATTGAACGTGGCAGGAGCAGTTAAAAGTAAGCTTAAGCCACTAGCAATTTAATCATAGGAAAACAGTACCCCATGTCCAGAGAAGCAGATAAAGTCATATTTAAAACCATTTCCGCTTTAGTACAGCAGGGAATACTGGTACCGCCAGACTCCACATGAAACACGGCTGTGTACACAGTAAAGAAATCAACGGCAGTGGCGGCGATGTATCCATAATCTCTGCTCCCTAAACAATATTGTCAAAGCAGAATTTCCTCTGGTTCCGAACACAGCTATGATATAAAGTAACATCCCAGCTACAGCTAAATACTTTACATCTGTAGATTTAAAAAACATGTTCTTTTCAATTCCCCAACTAACTGTGACACATAAAACAGAGTAAGGAACAAAAAAGCTTCACCAGAGCTATTTATTATGTTGTGCAATTAATGCAACCCTAACTCTTTCCCTACAGGGAGTGCACTATGCTAACCCTGCATGATGTTTCTAACCCTCAAAAACACTAATGCGCCGGCTACCGGCAAGAATTGCATGGGGACTGTTCGTGCCCTATGTCACAGCAATGAAAAAACATATTCACAATGAACTACCACAGTACATTTTATACATACGAATTTCATTAGTCCAAACAATTAAAACCAAGACAGTTACGGGAAAAGCCATTTCCCGGCTGCACCCTTGGATGAAACAGACAGGTCACGTGGGACTCGGCGTCACACACTCTGACAATTTAATTGCCCTCCGAGATGTATGTCTGGTTGATCCAGGAGTAATTTTCTAAAAGATTTTTATAAAAGTGTATGTGTCGCACAGATTCTCAGCACAAAATGCACTTTATATTCAACTCGTTTTTTTACAGGTGCATGAACCATTCTCTTGTGCGAGAATACATGACAACTTTGTAAAAGAAAACTTGAGTTCTCTGAGATTAATTCAAACGATTTTTGTCTAAAAGTGCATAAATCCACTCTAAGTGAGGTGACATCTGTATCTCTGGTCGACCGGTTTCAATGATGTCTTGCGTGTATCATATTCTTCAGGACCCGTTATTGCTTCTTTTGACCCAATCAACAAGCCCCATAGGGGCGGGATTGCAACATATCCTGTGGAAAAAATGGGAGAACGTCAAAATGACTTCTCATATGTGGGAAAAAGGATATGGCATTTCTTAATGGCTCTTATTGATGGAATGAAGTAATTTTGCTTTCCAAAGTACTAAACAAGTCAATTTGTGACATTAAAAAAGAGGCTATCTTCACCCTACCCCATCACCATTGAGTGCATGACGTTATGTCTAACCCGACAAACTCGTACCTGTCCAACTATTTGTATGTGCAAAGGGAAGGCACATTCGATTTCTGTAGTGTTGCCACTTTCAGATAGTAGAGTTGGAAAGCCTGAGATGGTGCTTGATCTGCAACATAAGAACACTCATGTTGCATTGTCTGTATCTATACTCCAACAGTGTCACATCACCTTGTCCTCAAATATATTGTCCCCACAGTTGTGAAACTATTGTTTGTTTACCTTTCCACTCATAGACGTCCCTTCAATGACGTGAGCTTCTTATAGTCTCACAACTTTGTTCATTATGCTTTCGAAGGGGCGCCTGCAAAAAAGGGGGGGGATTGCAGAACATTAATCACAGTGGATCTTTTTTGCCCCCCTGGTTTGTGTTTATCTATATTAAGTGGGAGAGACCCGGTGACTAGTGCAGTCACCAAAAGTGGCCCGCTTATTTACCGCTCCTAGTGGTCGAGCCCCCACATAGCCCCATCATGGGTACTTATTAAGCCCAACTGCTCATATCGAACCCAATAGTGCAATTTAAAAGTGGCACCAAGAGCCCATATCAATTTCATCAATAATGGGAGCATGCACATAATCTAAGTAGCATGTCCCGCAAGTTCTTACTTGTTGGGTTCTTGTTTCCCTAGTACGCTTTCTTCCGTCTCGTTACTTCGCGGTAGACGCGAATGGCATTCCTCGCGGTGAACGCTAGTAAGCTGATCCGCGTCTTCCGTCAGTGCCGGCAAAGAAGGATGGTCTTACTAGCAGCCAATGGAAGACCACGACAGGTTCACATGTCCCGTCGGCCATTTTGGATCGGGAAATGAAACGTATTCCCGCGGCCATTTCTGGGATGGGAAGCACGTAAGGGGAAAACCAATTCTCATAGGAACTTTCACGTGAATCTACTAGCGCCAATACTGTATTCAAATGAATAATATCCCAAACACTCAAGGACTCTTATGTGCTCCCTACACACAATATTCGAATTGCGTGAAAGCCCATTTAATGCATGAGTGAACTTCATGAAAAGAATGGGGGATGCACCAGAGGTGGGGGAGGGAGCGGGGGGAAAATTAATGGAAGGGCATAATGGGTGGAAGCCCGAATTTCTAGTGGAGCGGCAACTGTATGGCCCCAGCATGTTGCTAGATCTCTGGAGGCACCTCAAGGGCGATGAGGCAGGGGGCAACAAGGGCAGAAAAAAGGAGAGAGGAAGAAATCACCCATTTTATGGGGCAAAATGGAGAAAACAGGGTGGATTAGGCTTTTTTCAATTCCCCTTCATGAGGATTCCCAAGATTTTTCTTCATTTTTGTATAAAAACCAGCGGTTGAAATATACAATATTACCGCAGGGGTACTGTGAGTCCCCATGGATCTTCAATAGGGTTCTCCAGATGGACCTAGGCAACATACAACTTAAGAGCACAATAAATTCAGTATGCAGATGACATATTAGTGTGCAGCGAGACAGGAGAAAATGCAGAGAGGACTCAGTCCAGTTAATGACAATATTCTCAGGAAAAAAATGCAAAGTGGACAAAAAGAAACTACAATATTACCAGGAAGTGGTCATGTACATAGGACTGCTAATCTCCCAAGAGGGGAGAAAAGTGACACCCGAGAGAGCAGAAGCAATCATGGAACTCTAAAACCTATGACAGTGAGGGAAATGCATCAATTTTTAGGCCTATGTAATTATTTTAGGGCATGGGTTTTTGATTACAGTACATATATTAGACCACTTTTGAAAGGATTTAATGAAGCACAAATAGGCGAAGATGACTTAACATGGACATATGAGATGACAGAAGGATTTAAAGAGTTAAAAAGGGTGATGTGTACAGCCCCTGTGTTAGAGATTCCAGATTACAAAGAAGAGTTTTATTTATTCTTGCATTCAAATGGAGTGGTAATGACAGCAGTCCTTACGCAGAAGAGAGCATTAGGACATATACATAAACAATTAGCTTGTTACAGTGGTCCAGGAGGGGTGGGGGGATTCTATTTATTGATAGTTCTTTGATAATTGATCAAATGACAGGAGAAAGACATACTGGATTGGCAGTAGTGAAGTTAAAACAGAATGGTGAATTTGCAGTAGTGACAAGCGCAAGATTGTTTCCACATTGTTCAGCAGAGGCTGCAGAATTAGTGGCACTCATCACCACACTTCAGAGATATGAGGATGAGAAACTAAGAGTGTACTCCTACTCCACCTTTCGAAGTCAACAGTACATGCAGGGTTGTCACAGTGGAAATGAAAGGGCTTCCTCCACACAGATGGCACGACATGGACAAGCTTATTAAGATACCAAAGCTACCATTGGCTATTACTGTGGTGAAGTGCGCAGCCCATACTAAGAGGGCAGACATGATTTCTCGCGGTAACAAAGCGACAGATGTTGAAGCAAAAAGAGCAGCATATTTCCCAATTGTTCCAATTTTGAAGTAGAAGTGTTAAAGAAAGGTCAGCATGTTGCATGATGATGAAGGAAGGCTGTAATATGCTATCCATTGTACAGTTAATTGAGCTGCAAGGTCGGGCTCCGCAAGAGGAACAGCATTTAGGGAAAAGAATGGGGTGCTCTTTATCCCCCACAGAGGTTATATGGAGATAAGATAGTACTGGAAAGCCAGTTATGCCTCTAGCACTATTGAGAGTTGTGCTGGATTAGCGTCACTTTCCTGCACATCCATCCATAGAGAATCTTGCTGCCATAATCACAGAAGACTGTTTTTTTCCAAATATATTAGATCACTTTGCACAGTTTATTGTGAATTGCATTGTCTGTCAGAAATTCAAAGCAGGGCATACCTTGCGAACAGTGAGAGGAGCAATACCCTACCCTAATGGTCCTTTTCAGCATCTACATTTAGATTATGTGGATATGTTGCAAACATAATTTCAAAAGAAGGGGGTTTGTATAGGGTGTGTGCTGACATAAAGATCAATATCAATGAACTCAGAAAATCAATATACTCACACTAAATACCAAACTGAACCAAAAATTTACAAAAAATTCCAGAGAACACTGGAGAAAGAAATGTACACACCTGTTGGGTTAATTATTTAATACAACACAAGAAAGTCACGTGTTCGGCCCTATTAGTAGCCAACACGTGTTTCAACCCTCTTGGGTCTTTTTCAAGGCAGGGCCTATGTAACATGTACAACCAAATACATTGTTGAAGAACATAGAATGAACATGTTATAAAGAAAAAAAAACATGTGTTCACAAAACAGAAAATTCCCCTTATCAAGAGGGGAAGAAAAGAGGAACAAGGGCATAATTCAATTGCCATGATTTGTTAAACAAGTATATATGTCCACATGTAAGTCATACACATAGAATGATGACAAATCTTGAAAAATCATAAAGAATCAAAATAAGTGACAAACATCAAATAGAGTGACGAGTTTAGTATTATTCCCACACAATGGGATCCATGACATATTGCATCCATATTACATAAAACAGCATAGAAAAAAAGGGAGAACACACAAGACAAACAGAAAGAAAAAGGAGAAAATCATAACAAAACATTATGAGTACCGCCAATGATATATCAAAAGAGTTTTGCAAATAAAAATAGTTGTACATTATCCATGTAACTCCCCATTGTGGCAGAACCTGAATGTGCTCAAGCCCCACCAGGAGCCTAACACCTAATACTGGGTGGATGCCAAACCCCAATGCAGTACCTGGAAGTACATGCTCCATTATGCAAAATCCCCATAATTGTGTTTGCACAATTCACACTTCCATTTGTGTACACCATTAGTGATGTGCTGTAATTCATGCCTTACCCTATGCTCCATGCACGCTAAAGTATATGTGCATATGCACCAAACAACATTACTTGAATAACCTGTGATAGTTTCTGTATTCCGGCTTAACATAATTGTAATGTTCCCTGAAAAAATCCAAGAAAGCTATATAAATACCAAAACAATGTTCACCCGATTCTAAGCTGCATTACAATTGTCACCCGAGAGATGTGTACCATATAACCAAATATAAATGAACCATACCAAATGGGAGGCCAGCAATATCTCTCCCGAAATTATGTAAACCCTTACGCTGTGACCTGCTGGTCTTGGAAAAGATGTCCAGTCCCCTGGAAAAAGTGACACCTCAACAATATATATTTATGAAAAATATACAAAGAGAGCAAAAACTATAACCAACACTGTCTATTCTCGGTTGTTCCAAAAATGCAGTCTCAAATATGAGCTAAATGAATTTATAATTACCCCGAGTCCTTGTGTCAGTAAGATACACGTGATTCCTTGAATGTTAAATGCACTTGACTTCACGTTGTTATTGTTATTGTTATTGTTATTTTGCACTTATATAGCGCCTTATATACCATTGGTATGGTCTGAAGGCGCTGGTAGGTTGAACGCCCTTGGGAACCGAAGTTCAAGTCAGTAGAGAGAGTGGGGAGGGTCAAACGGCGCGTGTGCGCACCGGGTATGTGTGCAGCTGGTGCGTTATTCGTGAGATAGCTGCTTCTTAGCGGTAGGTGTGGTGGTTGATGTCAGGGGTATGTGTTAGTTCTGGCAGGATTTATCCAGACCGTCTGTGGCTGCGTTAGGCCTGAGGAGAACGCCTGGCTGGGGGGTGTGTAACCAGCGGTGTTTACTTAGAGTGATGGGGAGTGAGCGAGAAGTGTTGGTATGAGAACAGTTATACCGAATGGTGTCATAGTATCTCTGTGTTCTATTTGAGTGGTGATGTAGAGGAGAGAGTAAGCGTGGGGTGTGATATGGTGGGTTTACATGCTCTTCCAAACATTCCCTGCATTCCAGACCATACTGGAACCAGCTACACTTCTAAATACACATAGGCTGTTTGATACGCTTCTAAATGCAACTTTTCTCAGAGAGGCTATAGGGCACAACTTCTAGATGTCACTTTCTCAGAGAGGCTATTGGGCACAACTTCTAAACGCAGCTTTTCTCAGAAAGGCTATTGGCACAACTTCTAAATGCAACTTTCTCAGAGGCTATTGGGCACAACTTCTAAATGCAACTTTCTCAGAGGCTATTGGGCACAACTTCTAAATACACAGGCTATTGGGTACACTTCTAAATGCAACTTTCTCAGAGGCTATTGGGCACAACTTCTAAATACACATAGGCTATTGGGTACACTTCTTATTGCAACTTTTCTCAGAGAGGCTATTGGGTACACTTCTAAATACATAGAGGCTATTGGGCACAACTTCTAAATGCAACTTTTTTCAGAGAGGCTATTGGACACAACTTCTAAATGCAACTTTCTCAGAGGCTATTGGGCACAACTTCTAAATGCAACTTTCTCAGAGGCTATTGGGCACAACTTCTAAATACACATAGGCTATTGGGTACACTTCTTATTGCAACTTTTCTCAGAGAGGCTATTGGGTACACTTCTAAATACATAGAGGCTATTGGGCACAACTTCTAAATGCAACTTTTTTCAGAGAGGCTATTGGGCACAACTTCTAAATGCAACTTTCTCAGAGGCTATTGGGCACAACTTCTAAATACACAGGCTATTGGGTACACTTCTAGATGCAACGTTTCTCAGAGAGGCTATTGGGCACAACTTCTAAATACGCATACGTTATTGGGTACACTTCTTAATGCAATTTTTCTCAGAGAGGCTATTGGGTACACTTCTAAATGCAACTTTTCTCAGTGGTAGGTGAGAGGTTATTGGGCGCAACTTGTAAATAGACATAGGATATTGGGTACACTTCTAAATGCAGCTTTCCTCAGAGAGGCTATTGGGCACAACTTCTAAATACATAGAGGCTATTGGGCGCAACTTCTATATACACATAGGCTATTGGGTAAACTTCTAAAAGCAACATTTCTCAGAGAGGCTATTGGGCACAACTTCTAAATGCAACTTTTCTCAGAGAGGCTATTGGGCATAACTTCTAAATGCAACTTTTCTCAGAGAGGCCATTGGGCACAACTTCTAAATGCAACTTTCTCAGAGAGGCTATTGGGCACAACTTCTAAATGCAACTTTCTCAGAGAGGCTATTGGGCACAACTTCTAAATACACATAGGCAATTGGGTACACTTCTCAATGCAGCTTTTCTTAGAGTCATATTTCTATCTAGATGCTGCGCAAGCTAGGTTCATAATTCTAATTGTGGTCCATGCTATGAATCACATATGCTAACAATCACATTTCTGAAATGCCATCTAGGTGCGGTTTTGCTGACAATTACATTTCTGTCTAGATTTGGCGCAGACTAAACTTGAGATTCATCTAAGTGTGGCATATGCTAACAATCATTATTTCTACCTAGATGCGATGCGGGCTAAGGTTGAGAGTACCATCTAAGTGCAGTGTTAGATTTGGTGCAGGCTAATCTTTGTGGTTCTCTCGGGGTGTGGTACTGGTTAACATTATACTGCAGGCCATTGAAAGGTAAATTAGAGTGGCAGGAGCTTTCTGGAGTAGAGTAATTGCTCTACTCCCCACCCATGCCAGCACTTACAGTTTTGTTGGTGTCTGGTGGCTTCATTGGCTTCCCCTGCTGACACCTGCAGACACTCTCTGGAGCCGCCCTAGTGGGAGCTGCCCTTGGCCATGGGGCCCTTAGCCGCAGGGGCTGCCGGGCAGAGGGCTGCCCTGGGAGGGCTGGTTATGAGATGAGGGGCAGCCAATCACTGCCCGTGGGCGGGATGGGAGGCGGGTTGGAGGGGGAGAGACCAGGAAATGGTGGCTGGGGCTCGTAGGGAATGCAGACACTTTTTCAAGTGTTTTTGGCCCAAAATGGGCGCCGCGCATCGCTGCTCCACTCACCTGCCTCCATAATGGGAAAATGTCAATATGTAATTCTTCTTGCAAACTGCAAACAGTAAATGCGCACAAATAAAGGATATGCCGTCCCCTGCAAGTATAATACAAGCTCCTTGTGAATAATTCATACAGATTCCCTTGTAAAAAAGTACCAGGAAAGTCTTATATGATGCCCTTAATTTACCAGAATGTTCATTCAAGCAAGTCCCTGGTTTAAATGCCATAACACAAAGAAAGAAAGCCGGCACGGCTTACATACAGCCTAGATGGGCTCGTCAATGAGCTGCGATCAAGCAACATCATGTGACCACGTTCGTGACATCACGTGACCTACCGCGCCAAAGCGGACGCATGTAAACATTGATACAAAACGAAATCACATATCATTCACGATGTTAAATTCTAAAAAGCGTGTTTGAAACAAACCACCTAAATTGTATGATTTGTAAATTTGAAAATGTAAGTACATGTGGCATTCCACCCTTTCCTAATAACAAACTATCCGTGTAACGTACCAAATACCATAATCGGTACTATGTCATTTATAAATTAGCAAGTGTGAGTGCCTATAACTTCCCTCCTTTTCCTGATAACAGAATAACAGTGTTAAATGCCCAGAAACATCATCTGTGCAATTGAGTTCACTGTGCATCGCTGCACTACACTGGTCATCTTGTGTGTTGGTAAACGGTCATTTCATTAAAATTGTATGTTAATAAAAAATATTGTACTGCATTGGGGATGTGCATCCAGCCTGCTTATTAACTAACACCATTACCAATATGAGTTTCTCGGAACAAACTGCGTTATACAAATAGGGAACTCTCTGTAACTGAAAAACCAGATCCATACAACATTACGACGATGTAAGCGCTCTCCGAAATGTCTGATATGATGTAGAAATGAAACAAGTATTTTTATAAAAAGACATTCAGTTCATGATCCTGATTTAACCCCAGCGTTGTGCACCTGAATTTGCAGATCATACGTGCTTCAAGCTGTCGAAGACATAGCTGTCGATCTCCGCCTCTGGCATTCAAACACGCTTGCTGTAATCCCACAAAACGTATATCCTTGATGTTATCCATTTGATGATTTGATTGCTAATGAACAGTGAGTGGCAGTCTGGGATCCTGACTGTTGAGATTGTTGAGATGTTCTCGTATTCGGACCCAGAGCTCCCGTATTGTACTGCCAACATATGCCAGTTTGCAAACACATAATACGACATAAACAATGTATTTTGACTTACAATTAATGAAGTCACGTATTCTGAAGGACAAACCATGATGGCATACGAAGTCTGTTACTGGTGACATTGCATGTTGGCAAAAATGGCAAGAACCGCATTTGCGAAACCTGTTGGGAGGACCCCTGAGCCACTCTAAATGAGCACCTACTACAGCTTTAGGTTCAAAGAAAGAAGGACTAAATGGGCCTCATTACGAGTCTGGCAGTAACCAGGCCTGAAATTCCGGCAGGTTACCGCCAGACTCGTATTACCATTCCGCCTCCGTGATTGCCGGAATCACTGGGGCATTAAAACCCCGGTGACCCAGTAATTCTGGAGGCAGAATTCTGTTAATCCCCATTCCCATGGAGTGGGAATGGGGAAGTGGAAACACTGGCACCATGCTGTAATGGTGCCAGTGTTTCTATGTCCGCCTGCAGGCGGGTGGTGTAAAACCCACCAGGTCAGACCTGGTGGGAGTGACACCTCCCGCCTACAAGACTCTTAATCAGCCGGTCCGGAAAGAACAGTGGTGGCAGATTTACTACCACTGTTCTTTCTGGACTGCAAGGGTTGTGATGAGGCCCAATTTGTTTTTAGAGTCTTGTTTCTGGTAAAAACAACGTTTGGTCTCTGTGTGATATATGAAGTGAGGTCTGGATCAATCCTTCTCAGGTGCCAATGTTTGTTCAGTAATTTGCACAATAAATCACTGCCCTGCACATATTTGGTGATAAACATAATCTCATCAGTGAGCTTATCTTTCTTGGGGGTTGTAGATTCCATAAGAGATTCCCTGGAACGGGAATTCGTTTTCTGCAACGCTTTATTTATACAGTGTGACGAGTACCCTCGTTCCTTGAACCTGCCCTGGATCTGTTTACATTCCTGATTAAAAGCAGCCTGTGTACTACAGTTCCTTTTGGCCCTGTAAAACTCCCCCACAGGGATATTGGTAATCACTGATCTTTTATGACAGCTGGAAGCTTGTAATATCGCGTTGACCAATGTTGTTTTCCTGAAGGTTTGTGTATGTAAAGTATTATCTTGTATTTCGATCTTTAAATCCCAAAATTCTAAAGAAGTGTTACTAACATTGCCTGAGAACTCAATCCCAAACTGGTTGTCATTCAGGTATTGTGTAAAAGCCTCAAAAAGTCCTGGTGTCCCATTCCAGATGATGATAACGTCATCTATATATCTCTTCCAACTGACAATTTCTGAATTGAAATCATGATAACCATAAATATGTATGTGTTCGAAGAAACCCATAAATAGGTTCGCCAATGATGGCGCATACTTAGCATCCATGGCGACTCGCTGTGTTTGTAAATAGTAATGTCCATTGAACAAAAATTGGTTGTGATTGAGTGTGAAGTCTAAGAAAGCTTTTATTATATCTACATGTTATCGATAAGAAGCTGAATGATTATGGAAAGTAAAGTCAACATGCAATGGTTACAAATATGTTAGTAGTAGTGTATCCTTTTTCTCGATGGATTAAAAGGCAGGTCCATGCATGCCCCCCGATATCACATATGCTGCCAAGTTTCTTGTACATGAGGTGTTTCCTAAATGAGGTGTGTGCAAAGTCCTATGGCCTGATAATAGGCCTCATTTTGTAAATGAGATGTTCGAACAAATTACTCTCTATTGGGCATAAAACATATGTTTTCCTCAGCTTATCACCCACTGGCAAATGGTATTTGGGAGCGTTTAAATGGACTCCTTAAAGAAAGGATCACCAAGATAAAGATGACTTTGAAGAATGGGTGGCTACATTGCCTTCTGCTTCCCCTATTAGCATTGAGAAACCAGCCTGGCTCAGATCACAACCTGACTCCTCATGAGTTGGTGACTGGACGCTGCATGAAAGTATTACTTGCTCCTCCCATTTGAATAGAAACTGATTACCATAGTGTAGCAGAAATGTTAGGGGATGGGGTGCATGATTATTTGACACATATGACTGCTTGTATTTCTTTTATTCCTCAGCAGATCAAAAATCAGAGGGAAAAATAAAAGAAGGTTGAAGAACACAACAGCCAAATGATCAATCCTTTCAAATTTGCTACCTAGTTTGTATACAGGGGACCAAATGCTAGTAAAGAGTTTTGTCTGCATTTGAAATAAGCCCTGTTTTGAAGGACCATACCTTGTAGAGAGGTCACTCCCAGTGCCATGAAGCTCCAAGAAATACGAGCTTGGCTGCATCTGAATGATTTAAAGCCTTACAAAGGAGAGACCCTCACCCCTCTGTCACACGTTGACAGTGAAGCAAGAGAAGAAATTCTGCAAATTCAGACTAGATCGGCTTGCAAGAGCCAATAAGAACAGATGAAATAAAAACAATTTGAACTTTCAATAATTCCCACATTTAAATGGAAACAAATAAACCTTTTAGTGTTTACAGAACTATTCCTGTTAGGTTAAGGAGACAATATTTTTAAAACAGAAAAAGCAGAATGCACATGCCTCTTTATGCTACCTATAACATTGCACACATACTTGTATGCTGCATATCCAGCTCTAGTGAGACAAAATATTGATATTGTCACTTTTTTGGGAAATCCTAAGACAGCCCCCATTTTTCACAGCATCATCATTACAATACTATTACAATTTCTGTTATTAAAAAAGTGTGGTTGTTATAAAGAATAACAAGGACAAAAGATTTTCCAATTCTTAAGATACACATTGTTAGCAAGAAGACTGATCAATATGAAGGATACAGTATGGCAAATTAATTCTTTTACAATATTTCTTGTAGCCACATTTTTTACAATGTGTAGTCTTTACTCCGTTATCCTTATAGCATTTTGTCAAATGATGCTTTAAAATATAGATGAAGCATCCAAGAATGAGACATCTGTTCCTTTCCCCAACAAGACCACAAGTGATAATTTCCAAGATATTTCCAAACAAATTAACCAACTTAAGAGGGATGTTGGAAAAGATTATCAGGATATAAATACATCCTTTGATAATTCAGCCCATTTAAAAAATAGCATGTGGTATCAACACATGGGGTATGGAGAAGAATGTCAGATGAGAGCTGCACTGTATGTTGTCTCATCCTTATTCCATGAGCACAGCCAGAACATGTATAGCACGAGAAATACCTACATATGATGCAAAGTGCCTCAGCCATCTAGCAGCATGCATGACAAGAGGAAACTTTGAAGGGAAGTGGGAAACCCTACGCTGGATGTCAAAGAGAATGTTCCCATGTGACAATACCGAAATAAAAACATGGAAGATGATAAAAGACCCGGATTGGAAGAACAGAATGCGCTTGTACTCATTTAGTGGTCTAACGGGAGGAAAGATGAGGATTGTTGAACAACAGAGACTGGATTGTGCAGACACGTGGGAAACACCATGATTGCCAGGTTGCTGGGCGAGACCTCAGCTATTGGTATATGGACCAATAGCCACCAGTTCAGGATGGGAATAAGAATTTTCGGGATGCAGTGCACACTTATTGTTGACAGCGCCAGTAAAGATAGTGCAAGTAGTGAATAATGGGTGCCTTAATGAATTGCCCAAGTATTTGAAGTAACTAACATGGGTTGAAGATGACGCAGGACCAGTATCCATACTACCGATGAGGAATGCAACACTGTGTTTCAGAAACAGTGGTCTGACCAAAGTTGGAGAAAATAAAGGATGCAAGCAAATAATTGATGTGCCAGGAATGAAAGGAGGATCTGCTGTTCTAATGGATTGCTATTGGGCCTGTGGACTGAAACAATCTTGGGTTCTCCCATTACTCAAGAAACAAACACTAGATCTGTCTATACCCACTAATTATAGACCTATCACCACTGTCCCTTTCTTATTGAAAATCTTAGACAGAGTTGTATACCTGCAAATTCAAGACTATCTAGAGAAAAACCAACAATTAGGAATCCGTCAATCTGGCTTTAGGCCCCAACATGGAACAGAAACTGCCCTTGTTGACCTTAAAAGTCAGATCAACGAACTAAAAGACAAAAGTAGAGTTGCCATCCTACTTCTCTTAGATTTATCGGCAGCCTTTGATCTGGTTGTCCATAAAATCCTATGTGACCACCTGTCATTGACAGCACACTTCTCCAACTCTTTTGTCACGTGGATCCAATCCTTCCCCCACACATGGCCTCTGCCTGAATGAGGATAAGACTGAGCTACTCCTAGTCGGCTCACACAACAACATGCTGAAACCTAGTCCCAACTACAGTAGTGTCCTCATTGATGGGAACAACATACCTACTGCCGAAAATGTAAAAACACTTGGCTTCTACCTCAATGCCAATACCAACCTAACCAAACAAGTAAATGTGACTGCCTCAGCCACTGCCTACACAGACAAGCTGATCAGGGTGTGCAGATGCCTACTGTCTTCCAATAGCTGCCGTATATTGCCCAGAGCACTTATACAGTCCAAACTGGACTACTGCAATGGTCTATACTTAGGCACCAACAAATCCATAATTAACAAACTGCAGGTTCTGCAAAATAAGGCACTCAGAGCTGCATTAAATGTACCTAGAAGAGAGCACATTTCTGCAACCAGAACATTGTACAAATTGCTCTCCATACAAGAACACAGTGACTTAAAAACTATCTGCCTTACCTATAAAGCTTTGAACCACCAAACCCCACCATATCTCACAGATAAATGTACTCTAAAATCGTCAGCCAGAATTAATAGATCAACTAACACATCTTGCATGGTGGTGCCCAGGTATAGCTTAAAAAGAGCTGGCGGAACTAGTTTCCTGGTCCTAGCCTCACAATTATGGAGCCACAGGACATCAAAACTATTCCTACCTTTTAAATATTCAGAAGTCACATCATCACATGGTTACTGAACAGAAACTAAGACTACTTACCTTACACCTGCACCCCGTACTCCCATTCCCTTAACTGTACATATCATTATCCAGGCCTTCCTCTGCTATTTTGAATGTATTATTTGTATTCTGTCTGTATAAACTGTATAAACTGCATAAACTGTATAAACTGCATCTTGTAACCATTACCTTCACCTCAAAGCACCCAGATACCCCTGGGTCAGGCGCGCTATATAAATAAAATAAACAAACAAACAAATAGAGCTTTTATGAATCTGGCTAAAAGTTGGGGAGGAATATGTTTGATAGTAATAATACATGTTCCTGCGTTGGTGATACTCCAAAGTGATCTCCACTTCACTGAGTTTCTGAAAATGGATGCACATCAAAGGAAGAAGAGGTCATTCAACCTCACTCGCCAGAAGAGAGAGAACTATTTTTTGGCAAAATCAATAGAACCTTATTACGACATTCCAAATGAGCACACATTGTTTGATAGGACAGCAGTGATATATACAGCTATATTTCTGCCAGGACTTCAGTCTTTGAAAAATACCAAGTGGTTGTAAATCACCAGAAGGGAATTGTTACAAACAATGAATAAAACGATAAAGGGATTGAATGTGATTAAAGAAGAATTGAGGGCCATCAGGCTCATGACCCTCCAGAACAGGTATATCCTCGACTCAATTACAGAAATTTATTAAGGAGGTGTTTGCACAAAAATTGGGCCTTCTTGATGTACATACAAAGCTGCCCACAATGGGGAAGATAGAATCCTAACAAAAGCAATACCTATGTTGTCAATCCAGCACACAAAAATGGAGGAAGAAGTAGATGAGACCGAAGATGAAGATTAGCTTTCATCTCAGTTCGTAGGGGTTCCAATCTGGATGGTAAATGTTTTCAAACTACTGGGATCAATACTAGTGTTAGTGTTACTAGGATTCTGTCGTATAAGAATATCCATAGCACAATGCAAGAAAACAGCAAAGAAAGCTATTAGGATGAAAATAACGATCGATGTGAATGCTGCGGCTGACAAGCACACACAGACTGAAAAACACCACCCATGAGCACTTGTTGGGAAGTTGCATGGCCCACCCATGAACAACATTTCAGTATCCTCTGGATCCTAGGGACTTTAAGAACTATGTGGGATGATGGGTGTTCTGTTCATCAACTGGTTGCTACATGATCTGGAGTTTGAATGAACACATAAATAATGCAGGTGACCTGAGGGGAGTGACAAAGAAATGGATTCCAAAGAAACTACGATGTGAAGAAAGGGTGAAGAAAATTGAGAAGGTGGTTGAGGAATGGACCAGAGAGGGGAATGTAGAAAGGCAGATGTACATGTCATCTATAGAGCCAAACCCCTCACCTTTGTCATATTGGAAGAACAGCAAGAGAACAGAGCATGACACCTGGTATCATCCCAATACCACCTCGAAGGTATGAGAGACAATATGCACTGAGAGGCAGCTGTACCAGATGTACCCTTAAATTAATGCAGTACACATGAGTCTGCAGACACCACTGGACATAGAAGAACTATAAGTAAAGTCTGACAGGTGTGAAGTTACATCATGATTAAGAGAAGACATATGAACGTGCTAAACCTGATGTATGAATATCTACAGAATGAAGATGTGACTAAAGTGATGAAGTAAACGCATGTGTGAAAATGAAGAAAACCACATACACTTAGAGGGTAAGTAAAAAAAAAAGATGCAGTAGATGTATAGACGCAGAAACGCGAGGTAGACAAGACAATGTTGAAGCTTGGTAACGTAGGAAATATATGGGAGTAAAGCAGCCATGTTGACACAATGGAAACAATGGACGTCGGCATCGTATAATAGTAAGCGAGAAGCCTCGAGGAGTAATACCAAGGCTGCAGAGCTGACAGGCACTGGCATACAGATTTCTGCAAGAACAAATGATATTTGTTTGGCTCAGAATCAAGGATGCTGCAGCAGGAAGCAACTTCAACGCATGTAAGGAGTCGAAGGGGATACGCCATGTTTGCAACACATATTGTTATATTAAGTAAAGGAGTGAATAATTGTGAGAGCCACATATTGAACAATTATAGATGCAGAAAGCACATGCAAAAATGGAACAAACTAGTTTCCAGAGGCCGAGGAGAGAAATAGCATTCAATATAGTTGAGTCAAATAGCACAAAATAAAAGGACAGAATGTACAAAATCATGTACTCCTCGCACTTTGCACAAGACCCAAAAACAAGGCCTATTCATAAAGCTCCAGGCGAAGATAGCAATGTACCTTCACTCCCTTTAAAGTTCTGAGGAAGAGAATAGTCAGCAAGGTCAAGTACAGAGAATCAACCTTGACTTACGGCCTAACTGATGAGAGATGGTAGACTAATTAGCTAAGGAGGGCAGTTGTCTGACGTTGTTCCCTTGCACCTGGGTTTTATTGCTTATGTGCTGCTAACAAGCTGAATGTCCAAGGTCGGAGGAGAGTGCCAATCAACCATGAGGGCCTATGTGATGTTCGAATACTCATTGTTGTAGAAGCCTATCCGCTGCTGTTGTTATGCAGTTATTATTGTTTTACATAGTTAGACATTGGGCAAGGCGTGCCTAGAGGTTAAGAGTGTTGGGTATTTTGTATAGATCTGGGGCCTAGCGGTATTTTCTTACCGCCAAAATGAAAATAATTCAGTAAAAATCACTCTTTTGCATTCAGATTAGATTTGGTATATAGTACTATAGTATACATACATTATTTCAGTACACTGATACATTTAGTGGTATACATTATGTTGGTATGCGTTATTGGTGGTATTTATGGGTGAGCATAAATCCTTTGTTTTATATATGTGACCAAAATATCCAGAACCCCTTATTTTTGTTTAGTTTGTTCGTGTGATCACTAGAGAGACCTCAGGCTTGCATTTCAGAAACACCACATTTCCAATTGGAGTGCCACCATGGGCTGTTCTCACTGACTTATCTACGACAGCAAGCTATATGTAGTATTCATCACCAACTTATTTACGTTTGGTGAGCTATGTCCAGGGCCTCTCTTCCTGCCGACTCATAGACCTCTGGCAGCAGGCTATTTCATCTTGTTATTATTATGTTCCATTCAGAAAACACACACTCATATACTGAATGGATTCATGCACACAGCTACTGCCATGTCTTATCTTTTAGCAACTTTTAAAAATGACAATTGCACTGTGCCAAGATCTTCCCATATTACCAGTGTTATAATGATAGATGCACAAAGGACAAGATAAAATGAAACACACTTCCCGCCTGCTTTCAGATAATTTTTTTGCATTATAAAACTTGCATTTCAACACGGGCTTACTCTTTTTTTTACAGCGATAAATGGAACACTCACAGTAACAACATTATCTGTAACACAATGAAAGGAGAGTGGCGAGGAACAAGAATTCAATTTGCAACATTAACATGTGGTTAAAACACAGGAATCTCCTCTCCTACTCTGACTGAATATTTTCGCACACATACGCATAGCTCCCACACTTCAGCGAGATAATTACCAGGCTTGTTCAGCATGTAACTTCTTTGGCTGGTCGCCTTCTGGAGGGGTTCACCTAGCAAGGACAAGCATTTGCTGTCACTCAAACTGGGACTTGTTGACTGGAAATCCCAGCCTCTGTAGCAGTATTGAATCTGCTTTAGGAATCAGGCATCCCCAGCTATCAACCCAGTCCTTGTCCGAGCTGTGTCAAGATGTCCTCTCCCCAGCTTTTTCCCCGAGATTATACAAGAAAACTATGGTTACCTCCTACCAAAGGATCCTAACCAATGAAATTCTATCATGCCCTATCCACCCTCTGCGCACAATAGAAATCTTTTACAGTAAGCAACTGTAACAAAACTGATTTCCTGCTATTCGAATCCTTACTTCCTGCAAAATTCTGTGGACAAAGCAGCACAGAAAAAACAAGAAGAAAAAAAAAATCTGCACACAGTCTGAAATGAGTTTCAGCCTGCCTCATTTTGCAGTGAAGCACACATTATATTATTAAGAAGTTAGAATCATGTTAGTACGGTTAATTATATTAGTTAATGTTAATGTTAATGTTAAAGGTCATTTGTACCGCGCACTATCACCACTGGAGTGGTCTCCTGGCGCTCTGGCGGCTCTGAAAGAGGGAAGGAGGGTGGGTTAGTGGGTGGAGGCTGGAAAAGTGCAAGATTGCAGTGATGTGCTGTTGGCAGCCTCAGCCCGGTGGTTCCGTCGGCTGGGCCTGGGGTGTATGCGGCCGGTAGTCGTCGTGTGCTGATGTGCGAGTCTATGTGTGTTTTTGTTTTGTTGTTGCAGTGTAGTGAAGTTCGTGCGGTTTGCTGCGCTAGAGTTTTGTGGTTGTGTTTGGTTTGGAGTTTGAGAGGTGAATGCAGAGAAGGAAATTGTTAGTGGTATTGGTTAGTTTGTATCTCTATCCTGGGCTGAACCGGTTGGGCTTGTGTAATCTTCCACGACGGGATGCTTGTACACCCTGAGCCTCAGGAGGTACATGCCTGTGTTTTCATTCGAGGCCGTTTGAGGATTTAGCTGTCCCCTCCGCCCGCTCCCTTAATAACCTTGCATGCTCCTCACCCCCTCCACATGACTAGCGCGGCTGCTAGTGTCCATACTTCCGATTGTGTGGTGATTGGTGGTATCTTGTGCGTTCCACAGCCCTGTGGTACCTAGTTGTGGCTGTACGGGCAGTGGGGGATGGTAAGGGTTGGTTGGAGTAGTTGCCTCCGTTTCTATGGGTCTCGCGGGTGGACCTCTGTGTCCAGCATCAGCCCCACTGGTGCACAGGGTACTTCTGTCGGATTCTAGGGGTTTGTCAATGTCCCTTTTTTGATGAGTCGTTTGTCTTATTGTTGTTTCGGTTTTAGTCTCTGGTGTTGAAGAAGCAGGTTTTTAGTAATTTTCTGAATTTAAGGTGATCTTTGGTGTTCCTTATTACTTTTGGGATGTTGTTCCAGGTTTTCGCGGCTAAGTGGTAGAAAGCGGTGCCTCCGAGTTTCTTCTTGATGTAAGGTTTTTGTTCCAGTCGGATTTCGTTAGTTGACCTGAGCGGTCTCGTTGGCTTGTAGATTGTTATTTTTTTTTTTAGGAATTCTGCTCCTTGTCCGCTGATTGCCCTGTGCGTTATGCACATTGTTTTGAAGATGATACGCTGTTTTACTGGGAGCCAGTGTAGTGTTTTTAGGGCCGGGGTGATGTGGTCTCTTCTGGATAGTTTGAGGAGTAGTCTGGCTGCAGTTTTTTGGAGTTGTAGCTTCTTCAGTAGGTATTCCGGTATACCGAGGTAGAGGCTGTTTGCATAGTCGATACTTGACATGATGAGGCCGACGATGGTGAGTGTTTTGTGTGTGAAGGATAGGAAAGGTAGTATTTTTCTTGCCGTGTGGAGGAGGAAGAAGCATTTCTTGACTGTTGTGTTTATTTGCGGTTCTTAGGTTAGGGTGTTGTCCATCAGGACTCCCAGATTTTTTACTACCTTAGATGGTGATGGTGTAGATCCCATTTCCGTTGGCCACGGGATGGCGGTTTCCTTCTCTTGGTCTTTGGATATGATCATGATTTCGGTTTTTCCTGGGTTGATTTTCAGATTGTTGGCATTCATCCAGTTGAAGACTTCTTTTAGACAGTCGGTTAAGTTTGAATGATCGGCTTGGGCGTCTTCGATCTTGTAGATGATTTGAGTGTCGTCTGCGTAGTTGTAGCATTTGATGTTGTGTTTCTTGAAGATTCTGATTACTGGGGTTAGGTAGATGTTGAAATACAGTAGTGATAGTGAGGATCCTTGTGGTACTCCACAGTCGTTGACTCGTGGGGTGGATTTGAAGGGTTTCATCCAGACGGTTTCAGTTCTGTCTGCTAGGAATGATTTAGTCCAGCGTAGCGCTGTGTCTGTTATGCCTATGTCTTCTAGTCTTTTGGTTAGGGTGTCATGGCTAACTGTGTCGAAGGCTGCGGAGAGGTCGAGTAGGATAAGGGCAGATGTTGTGTTGGAGTCTGCGTTTGTTTTTAGGTCATCCCAGATGGATAGTAGTGCTTTTTCTGTACCTCTTGTGGGTCTGAAGCCGATTTGAGCTTGGTCTAGCAGGTGGTGTTCTTCAACGTATTCTTGGGGTAGTTTGTATACATAGGTTTCGAGGAGTTTGGCTGGGTAGGGGATGTTGGAGATTGGTCTGTAGTTGGAGAGGTCATCTACTTCCCCGCTTGTGTTTTTCAGAAGTGGTTTGATGTAAGCCGATTTGAAGATCCTTGGTATTGTTCCTGTTGCCAGTGATAGATTTAGAAGGTTTCTGAAGTATTCTGCTGGTGTTCCTTGTCCGAGGATTGATTTGTAGATGTCCGGGGGGCAGGGATCCATCAGTGAGCCCGCTTTCTTGCTGTGTTTTATCAGCATTGCGAATGCCTCTGCTGATATTTCAGGGTAGTTATTGAGTTTGTGCTGCGGTTCTGATTTAGGTTTGTTTGGTTGTAAGTCGCTGCTGGTTGGTCTCTGTTGGATGGTTTGTCGGATGTAATTGATTTTCTTTTTGAAGTGGCCTGCAAGGTTGTTGCATAGTTTCTCCGAGGGGGTTGGGGTGTTGTCACAGCCTGGTGGGCTTCTCATTTCTTTAATGATACGGAACATTTCTTTTTGTGTGTTGGTGGCATTTGTGATTCTGTCATCATAATGCCTTCTCTTTGCCTTTTGAATTTTATTTTTGTATGCGCAAATGTGGTTCTGGAACATTGTTTTTTTGTCTGGATTGTAATCTTTCCTCCATTCCATTTCCATCTTTTTGTTTTCTTTTTTCATGGTGCTTAGTAGTGGGGTAAACCATTTTGCCATTGCTCTCTTTCTTGATGGTGTGAATGTTTTTTTCTGGGGCCATCTTGTCAATTGTATCTGCAATCCATTTATGTAGTATCTCAGCTTTCCCGTCTAGATCAGCTAGGTCTAGTTCTGTTGTTGAGGGCTTGGTTAACTCCAGTTGTTCGAATAGGTTGCCTTTTTTGACGTCTTTCCAGTTTCTTTTTGTTGTGGCTGTGAGTTTGGGAGGTTGGATGTATGCTTGAGTAGGCAGAGTGATTACGAATGGGATAATGAGATGGTCACTCCACAGTATTTGTATCGGCGGTGCCGTGGTGATGAGTTTTTTTCTGCGAATATTGCGTCCAAGGTGTGTCCTGCCAAGTGAGTTGCCCCTTTTACTAGTTGTCGTAGTTTCATGGTGGCGAGTTGTTCAATCAGTGAGTTTTGGGAGTTGGCATGACTGTCTTCGAACCAGATGTTGAAGTCCCCCAGTATGATTAGGTGTTTGTGGTTGATGGCTATGTTGGTTATGGCTTCTATGAAGTTGTCGATGAAGGATGCATCATAATTTGGGGGTGTGTACACCAGGATGAATGTAATGTTGGTTTTTGGGCTTGCTGTTAGGTGTATGACCATGGACTCGCAGTTGGGGATGTTGAGTGGTTCGTCTGTTCTTATTTTCAGCTGTTCTTTAAATGCTATTGCGATGCCTTCTCCTTTTTTGTTTTTCCTGTTTATTTGAAGGCATTTAAAGTTTGCTGGAAGGCAGCTTTGGAGTGTGATTTTGTAGTTGTCGTCCAGCCAAGTTTCTGTGATGAAGAGGATGTTGATGCCGTTGTCGTCGAGTAGGTCGAAGATCTCTGTAGAGTGTGTTGACATGGATCTTGCATTTATTAGATTGCAGTGGAGTTTAGAGGCGTAGCTTGGTTTGCCTTTTTTTGTTAGGGTCGATTTCTGATCTTGTTCAGGAGCCGGTTTCAGGTTGTCGGCGTTCTCAAATAGTTCTTCTAGGTTTAGTCTAGGGTTTTTGTTTTCATCTGGTTCGTCTTCCAGGGGACATGGTTGTGGGTTGGGGGTTCTTTTTGCTTTGGTGATGTATGGTGTTATTGCTTCAGTTGTGTGCTTGTTGTATCTGGTGGGGTTTGTCCTTCTTCGTGATGTTGGTAGGTTGTTCAGTGTAGTTGGTTTTGGCGTCGCGTTGGTTCGATCCGGTGAGTAGGTCTCAGCGAGGTATGGAGTTAGGTAAAGGGATTTGTCTCTTCTTTCAGTGTTGGGCCGATCTTTGAACCTGTCTGTGGGGGTGTGTTCTGTTGTTGTGGTTCTTAGTTGAAGTTTCTGGGTGTTTGTTCTTTCTTCTCTTCTTTCCCTCTGGGTGGGTCGTTTGCGCGGCATTGTACGATTCCGAGTTGTTTTTGTCTAGTCGTTGTCTTGGGTGGAGTTAAGGGTTGTATAGTTATATGGTTGGGTTCTAACCGTGGCTCTCTTTAGTCTCCGTCTCCCTTAGCGACAATGCAATTTGGGCACAGCGGCCCTGCTAAGTTTGAGATGGTTGGGTTCTAACAGTGGCTCTCTTTAGTCTCCGTCTCCCTTAGCGACAATGCAATTTGGGCACGGCGACCCTGCTAAGTTTGAGACACCTGTATAGTGTGGGAGTGGCCTATCTGTGCAGTTTGGCAAACAGACAATACACTTTGGGCCCGGCGGCGCAGCTAAATTTGAGACAGCTGTATAGAGGGAGAGAGGCCCATCAATGCAGTTTGGAGAACAGACAATGCAGTTTGGGCACGGTGGCCCCGCTAAGTTTGGGACACCTGTATAGTGGGAGAAAAGCCTATCAGTGCAGTTTGGAGAACAGACATTGCAATTTGGGCACGGTTGCCCTGCTAAGTTTGAGACACCTGTATAGTGGGAGAGAGGCCTATCAGTGCAGTTTGGTGAACAGACAATGCAATTTGGGCACAGCGGCCCTTCTGTCAATGCAGTTTGGAGGACAGACAGTGCAATTTGGGCACGGCGTCCCTGCTAAGTTTGAGACACCTGTATAGTGGGAGAGAGGCCTATCAATGCAGTTTGGAGAGCAGACAATGCAATTTGGGCACGGTGGCCCTTCTATCAATGCAGTTTGGAGAACAGACAGTGCAATTTGGGCACGGCGGCCTTCTATCTGCTAAGTTTAAGAGATACCTGCATAGTGGGAGAGAGGCCTATCAATGCAGTTTGGAGAACAGACAATACACTTTGGGCACGGCGGCCCTGCTAAGTTTGAGACACCTGTATAGTGGGAGAAAAGCCTATCAGTGCAGTTTGGAGAACAGACAATGCAATTTGGGCACGGCGGCCTTCTATCTGCTAAGTTTGAGAGACACCTTTATAGTGGGAGAGAGGCCTATCAATGCAGTTTGGAGAGCAGGCAATGCAATTTGGGCACAGCGGCCCTTCTATCAATGCAGTTTGAAGGACAGACAGTGCAATTTGGGCACGGCGGCCCTGCTAAGTTTGAGACACCTGTATAGTGGGAGAGAGGCCTATCAATGCAGTTTGGAGAACAGATAATGCAATTTGGGCACTGCGCCCCTGCTAAGTTTGAGACACCTGTATAGTCGGAGAGAGGCCTATCAATGCAGTTTGGAGAGCAGACAATGCAATTTGGGCACAGCGGCCCTTCTATCAATGCAGTTTGGAGGACAGACAGTGCAATTTGGGCACGGCGGCCCTGCTAAGTTTGAGACACCTGTATAGTGGGAGAGAGGCCTGTCAATGCAGTTTGGAGAGCAGACAATGCAATTTGGGCTTGGCGGCCCTGCTAAGTTTGAGACACCTGTATAGTGGGAGAGAGGCCTATCAATGCAGTTTGGAGAACAGACAATACACTTTGGGCACGGCGGCCCTTCTATCAAATGGAGTTTGGGGCAACAAGGTTAGGTATCTGGTGTAAAGCTGTACCTCTCCCAACCCCGGCCCCCCTACCTTACTGGTCCTTGTAGTTGCTGGTTGACGGCTGGCCACTGGCCTGGCTTCCCCTGCGGACACCTGCTGACACTTCCTGGAGTCGCCTCTGTTGGAGTCGCCCTTGGCCTCGGGGCCCTTAGCCGCTGGGGGCTGCCGGGCAGAGGGCTGCTCTGGGAGGACCAGTGATAAAGGTCGAGGGGCCTATCAGAGGGGGGGTGGGCGGGAGGGATGGGATCAGGAAGAGGTTTTAGAGGAGGGGAAGTGGGGACTGACTCACTTGCTCCTAGGATGGGAAATAGGTGCAGGAAACGGGTCGTATGGCCAATTGGAAGGGCTGTGGGTGGGTCGGGAGGCGGGAGGGAGGTGGACCAGGAAGCGGGAGCGGCAGGGGAGGAGAGCACGGGGCACGCTACGCTGAGTTCTAACTCAGCTGATTTTACAAATAAAATGCCCGCGATTCAGGCGCTGCACTCACTGGACTCCTGGACGGAAAGAGAGCCGGCGGGGACACGCGAGTCAGTACACTCTAGGCAGGAAACACGATGGCCAATTGGAAGGGCTGTGGGCGGGTCGGGAGGCGGGAGGGAGGTGGACCAGGAAGTGGGAGCGGCAGGGGAGGAGAACACGGGGCATGCTACGCTGAGTTCTAACTCAGCTGATTTTACAAATAAAATGCCCGCGATTCAGGCGCTGCACTCACCGGGCTCCTGGACGGAAAGAGAGCCGGCGGGGACATGCGAGTCAGTAGACTCTAGGCAGGAAACACGATGGCCAATTGGAAGGGCTGTGGGCGGGTCGGGAGGCGGGAGGGAGGTGGATCAGGAAGCGGGAGGGGCAGGGGAGAAGAGCACGGGGAACGCTACGCTGAGTTCTAACTCAGCTGATTTTACAAACAAAATGCCCGCGATTCAGGTGCTGCACTCACCGGGCTCCTGGACGGAAAGAGAGCCGGCGGGGACACGCGAGTCAGTAGACTCTAGGCAGGAAACACGATGGCCAATTGGAAGGGCTGTGGGCGGGTCGGGAGGCGGGAGGGAGGTGGACCAGGAAGAGCGAGCGGCGGGGAGGAGAGCACGGGGCATTCTACGCTGAGTTCTAACTCAGCTGATTTTACAAATAAAATGCCCGCGATTCAGGCACTGCACTCACCGGGCTCCTGGACGGAAAGAGAGCCGGCGGGGACACGTGAGTCAGTAGACTCTAGGCAGGAAACACAATGGCCAATTGGAAGGGATGTGGGAGGGTCGGGAGGCGGGAGGGAGGTGGACCAGAAATCGGGAACGGCAGGGGAGGAGAGCATGGGGCACGCTACGCTGAGTTCTAACTCAGCTGATTTTACAAATAAAATGCCCGCGATTCAGGTGCTGCACTCACCGGGCTCCTGGACGGAAAGACTCATTAATTAAAGTTCATTAATCTTCAAATGTGTCTCTTGCAACATAGGCATTTGAGATGAAAAGAAAAAAAAATGGTGTGCATTTTGAATATGAAAAATAAAATGTGCTTTTAAATGAGAAAATGGTTTGTTTTTAACCTGTGTAGCCTTTCTTCATTTACATATCCATATGTTGCACTGGCAACACATAGCTTGAAGCAAGTGCATTAAACCCATGCAGTGGCGTTGCATAAAAAAAAAAACTCAATAACACATGTCTTGCTGTACCACATTATATCAATGCACCAAACCCATGCAGTGGCGCTGCACTTCAAAAAAACATGCTATACATTGATCCTGTGCAGTGGTGCTGTGCTCTGTGCTCCCAAAACACGCTAAGCAATCCTACAAGAGGCAGCCAATGATGATACTAAGGCCCTCATTCCAAGGTTGGAGATAACCATGCCGCAAATTGCGGCATGGTTACCTCCTTACTGCATACCGGGTCCGGGTTCCTCAAATGAGGATTTACCGGGCCATTCCAAACTTAGAGGACTCGGTAATTCCTCATTCAAGGAACCCGGACTCGGTACATCCCCATTCCCATTCGAGCCCCCATAGGGCTGAATGGGAATGGGGAGGGAGCTACCATCGGGCCCGTTTATAACAAGCCCATTGTTAGCTCCCTGGTCTCCTTGCGGGACCCGCTAAGGAAGCCTGGTTTTACCAGGTGCCCTTTGCGGGTCCCGCGAGGAGACCTCGTAATAGGGCGGTAAGGGGTTAACGGTGCCGGCACCATTACCGGCACCATTAACCCCTTACCGTCCACCTCGTAATGAGGCCCTAAGATTTACATGAATTATAGATATATATGCTACCTTAACCAATCCCTCCGCCCAATTGTTTTTTACTGTTTACCACATAGCTGATGTACATCGAGGTATAAAGCCTTTTGCATGAATGAAATACTTTGAAAGTGTGTTAGCTTCAATTTGTTTGTTCGCCAGGTTTCCCTACTTTATTGAACTGATAATAAAGTATTATTTTGCCATATTCTTTGAGTCTGTCCGGTTATGTGGGCCGGAAATAATTTATTTGGTAATCCCATTCAGCACTTGTAATGCTGAAGGTGCTATTGCACAAGGCAGATAGGGAATTTGGAGGAGGGAAACTTGTGCGTGATAATGGAAGTAGTAGTTTGAAAGAGTTGGGTGGAAGTCAGAGTAGAGATTGAGTCAAAGGTGATGGAATTATCAGAGTGAGAAAGAGCAGTGGAGATAGTAGTGGCAGAGAGTTGAGAGGAGATGAGAATAGGGTCACGGAAGTTACCATTTCAATGGGTGGGCAGAGAGTGGACAGAGAGAGTGAATGGTCAAGGACAAGAGAGCTAAAGCCAATGGCTAAAAGAGTAGAGAGAGAGTGAAGGTTAAAGTCACCAGTGACAGTGAGATGATGATGAGGAAGAAGGAAGTCAATTGGTTGGGACGGGTGGACAATAAACTGACCCGCCGGACCAGGTGGCCGATAGACAGCTATAATGTGAATGCCATAGAGATCAGTGATTGTGAAGATAATGTATTCGAAAGAGGGAGAAATAGTAGAAGATGAGGGAGCAGAGAGGATAAGATGTTTGGACGATGCAAACAATCCTACGGTGCCCACATATGTCGCTATGTCATTCTCATCCTTAATAGATTACATAGTTATTAATCTGCAATCTTGGCAAAAGGTAACATATACTCAGGTCGAAAGTGGTGACAAGCCTTTCATTGCCCCAATACATTTGGAAGAACCTATTGTTCTGGAAACTGCAGAAGAGCGTGTTGAGCCCCTTGAGATAAGGGCTAGTAGAAATCGAATACTTTGAATGGCGTTTATTTCAGAAACCGTGCATACTGAAATAATGAAAGTTCCTTTCATGGAAATTCAGAAGCTCCTTAGTTCTTCACCATCCGGTCGAAGATTATTACACCATTGCACGCTCTTAGCGGACAAAGCATCTGCTAAGCATACCAAAGTGATGCGAAAATCTGTTCTCTACAACCTAAATATATGGAGGGGATGGATTGATGAAGTTTGTTTATTACTAAAGAAGGAACTTATGGAGACAGCAAAAACATCCATACGCAGCAAAAGATGAAAATGAGCAAAGAGATAAGGGAGTCCTCCAAAGGATTGATTACTTCTAAAAAATAAACTCTCCAGAAAAGAAAGCATCTTTCTCGTTGTTCTCGTTCTTCAACCACACAAGTGGGACTTCCTGCTGGAAGCGACAATTATAGAAATCATGAAACAATGAAGCTGAATAAAGCCCCAGGACCTGAACCAAATTCTGCCAGATTTGGCCAAAATTGATCTTGTGGTGTGGGGTTTTATCCTAGCTCGATTATTTAATTGCATGAAGAGCAAATGTTATTGTGCCACCTTCATGGACACCTGCTGACAATATTTCAATATTTACAAAAGACACAAAGCCCTCTACTGCTTCCTACTGTCCAATTTCTTTAAATTGACAGCATGCACTGATGTTTGGTAGGGTGATATTTAACCAAGGAGATGACGAACAACAAAGGTATTGATCCATGCCAGGGGGTTCCAAGAAAAAACATGCACTGTCCATCAGCGCTTTACATTGCACATTTGTAAAGGTAAAGAAATAAAGAAGAAATTATACCTTGCCTTCCTAAATCCATCCACTGAATTTGATCTGTTTAAGTGCAACATGCTTTGGCACATTTTTGTCAATAGGAAAATCCCTATGGACCTCTTGGCTTGACTTTTGGCACTCTCTAGTAGTAATGAAGTATGGGTCAGGTTTACCGGGATGGCCAAAGAATGAAACAATTTAATATAAGCCGGGACCGGGTTGTGTCCACTCACCTTTTGTTTAAATATATATGAATGCGTTGGACATGACCCTCAGAAAGGTAGCACAGGATGTCCCAAAGACAGGGGATGAACTAACCCTATTACTTCTGTTTATAGATGATGTAGTGTTACAGGTAAAAACAGATATAGCGCTTTATCAGGTGCTCTTCCCACCCAACTTCTAGGGGCTGTGATGTAGGACTATTCTCATCACCCAACCGTCCTAACCCTTCTACTCTCCTATCTCCGGCTATTTCTCCCTCTTTCAAATACATAATCTCCACAATCACTTCTTCCTATGGCATTTATGTTTTATTTCTCTATCTGCCACCTTGTCCAACAGGTAAATTTAGTGGCCACCTCTCCCAACCAATTGACTCCCCCCCGCCCCCATCATCACCTCACTGTCACTGGTGACTTTAACCTCCCCTCTCTCTCTACTCCTCTAGCCACTGACATTGGCTTTCTACTCCTTAACCATTTCGCTCTCCTCTGTCCACTCTCTGTTCACCCATTCAAATGGTAACTCCCTTGACCATATTCTCTCCCCTCTCAACTCTCTGCCTCTAATACCTCCACTGCCCCTTGCCCCCTCTGATCATTCCATCGTCTTTGCCTAATCTCCACTCCGACTCCCACCCACTCTCTCCATCTACCACTTCCATTACCAAGCACAGGCTTCCCTCCTCCAAATTCCCTATCTACCTCTCTGACATACATCATGATCTCTTCTCCAACGCGGCATTCACTGTCCCATCCACTGATAAAGCCTGCACTAACGTTATCACTGCTCTTAACGCTCCCTTCTCCTCTGACCTCCCACTTGCTACATTCACTTCTAAACCAGGCTATGTACACAGAGCAGTTCCATCGGCGCGGTGCCGTTTGTGTCTGATTTTTAAACATTGTTTGATATTTCTAGGACACCCTGGGCTTTTTCAGCCAAACGATAATCCCCTCATTCGACTGGTGGTGGAAACCTTTTCACAATGAAGCCACCCAACAATAAAATACTGAGTGGTTAACCCAGTTCGAATTTGATGGTATGATCCCGGAGATTTATGAAAACCTAACATAGGCAATAGCATTCCCACAGATATTCCCATCGTTATTATGCCTCCTGGGTGGGTTATATTTATTAACAATAATTAGATCAGCCCCATCGTCCCATGTATCAAAATGTGTATTAATGATGCCGGAACATGTCTGGGGATGCTTGTGTGGGGGAGGGATGGGACCAAGCAGTTTGGGCTGGAATGTCCCTGTTGAGGTTGCACCAAGCCTGATTTGCATATGGTCTTTCCCCTTTCTATAATTGTCAAGTCAGGCTGAAGAACGACGGTCTAGAGGTTGCCCAGAGCAATGCCAGAAGTGAAGATCAATTCTAAACTGTCCAGCTGTCACCACATTTGTTTTGTGTAAGAAACCTATGCATAGGCCCGTGCCAATTTGTCATATTCTTTGTTGTCCAGAATGCTTTGAGGACATAAATGCCAAGTTACTTGAAACACTACGATATTTGCCTTTTGGACTCATGATAACCAATCAGGGTTCTCTAGTCTCAATTCTGGGCCTGTAAAACTGTAGGATATAGAATATTTTTTACAATTAAATGTTTTGATGTCAAAAATATCATTTGTTTCTTTGGAAAATGTATTAGTGTCCTGTGTCGATGTAAATACACAGGGTTCTCCGGCACATTGTGGTTTTGTAGGGCTTGCTTTATTGGTCTAATTAGGTCCATGTCCCTTGACAGTTAGTGGGGGAGTGTGAAAGAAAGGAGATGCCTTAATTATTAATGCGTTGCTCTCCAGGTGAGCGGCTGAGTCAGTCATTGTCGCCCATAGATGCAAGCACCTGGGAAGCCGTTATGGTAGCTCATTGCTGGAGGTTTGTATGTGTCCATCTGTTAACACTTCAGGTTAACGCAGACACAGAGGGCAGTCACCTGGCTGTTTCCTGGGAAGGCAGGCGACCTTGCACTGTGTTGTTTACCTATTCAGAATTTGACATAATCTATAGAAGAAGCTTAGGGGTTCAAGCAAATCTGAGGTGTTGCAAAAGCATTACGGATGTTGCGGTAAGGTAACAACGGCGCCGGTAGTGCTACCAGTGCCGTTGTTACCTCGCCGCAACATTCCGAGTATGCTAGCGGGTGCCGCTCTGGAACGCCTGGTCCGACCAGCCGTGCAGGGCGGCACCCGCGAGCAGTACTGGATGGCAGCAATGGCCCCGTTATTAACAGGAACGTTGATGCCATCCTCCCCATTCCCATTGAGCCCTATGGGGACTCAAATGGGGATGGGGACGTACCAGGTGAATGTTTTTACACAGAAACGCTAGGTAGTTGAGACATATTGAATCTTGCTGCAGAAGAAAATATAATGTGGTTAAAGCGGTCATGATGAAAAGATGGACGCCTTACTGGTTTTGAAACCAATAAAGCTACGGCAGAGACAGGCCATGGCTGCAGAGTCAGGAGATGCTGGACAAACAGTTTTGTATGAAGAACACAGAGAAGTCTATTGGCCTGAGATCAAGGATGCTACTTCAAGGAATAATTGCAAGGCACAAGGGAAGTCAAAAGGATAAGTCGTGTATGTAAGACATATTTCTATTAGATTAAGCAAAAAGGAAAACATCTGCAAGTGCCAAGTATTGGACAATCAAATATGCGAAAATCATATGCAAGGTGGAGTGAGAAAGTCTCTAGAGGCCAAGAAGAGTAATGACACCAAGCTTAATTAAATCAAACAGCAGTAAATAGAAGGACGAAATTGACAAAATCTTGGTCTCCTTACATGTGATTTAGAAGTTAAAAACAAGGGTTATTCATTAAGCTCTGGACAAAGATAATGGTGTACCCACGCTCCCGCACAAGTCCCAGAATAGGGAGCAGGCTGCAAGGTCCAATACAAAGGAGAAGCCTTGACTTAGGGCCAGAGTGATGAGAGATGATGGACTAATTGGGAAAGTGGGGAGTAGTCTGACGTTACTCTCGGCTCCTGGGATTCCATTTTATTTACGTGCTGCTAACGAGCCGAAAGTACAAGGTTGGGCATGCATGCCAACCAATCGGAGGGTCTATGTAGTAACATGGTATACAATGTTGCATAGGCCAATCCGCTGCCTTTATTCTGCTATAATCTGTATTATGCCTATTTAGAGGTGGTTGAAGGCGTGTCCACTAAATAAGGGGCATCCAGTGCTATTGCTAATACTTACATGATATATAGGTATATAGGTTCCCTTAACCAATCCCTCCCTTCAATAGGTTTTACAGTTTGCCACGTAGGATGATGTCATAGATGAGGCATATTGAGGTATAAAACCTTTGTATAATCAAATTTGGGTGTGAGTGTGTGGAACACAGGTTGTTGTTCGCCAGATTGCCATACTTTATTTTATGCTAATACTAAGTAGTATTTTGCCATATTCTGTGAGTTTGTCCGGTTATTTGGGCCTGAGATCATTATTGGTAATTCCATCTAGCACACAAGATGCTTCAAGGTGCCAGAGCACAGCGGGGTTGGCAAGCGTAACAACTATGCAGTCGCTAGTCTTATGTGCTGCCTCAACCCAGCTCACTTTGCTTGCCATTCTAATGTCACCGCCTCATAATGGAGTTCTCTAATACACTATTTTAGCAGAATAGTGTTTTATTTATGAGTGAATGAGAGTTCTCCACTGTCGCATCACTTAGGCATGGTAACACTCTTAGAACCACAACCAGCAGTGCTGACACAAGCGGAAGACCTAAATCAAAGGCTTTATTGGATGATGAAGTCAGGTAATTGATCCCTCTAGAAGTAGATGCATTCTCAAAGGATGTAGTTGACAACATTGTAAAGAATGGGGGTGCGTTGAGACCAGTAACTGGCTTATCATCAGCTCTGGGCGCCCTACTCAAACACTTAGTGACTTGGCTCTGCTCAGTAGGCTTGGTCTTTGTCTCGGCTTCTGCTTGTGTGGAGCAACTTCCAACTTTCAGATGGCATAACACTTTGGGGTAGAAGTTGGCTGTTCAACGCTCTTGTTTTGTTTAAATGAGATTGAATTAATCCGAGCCGATTGGCCAACGTGAGAACCAATGAGTGATTGAGGACACAGGATTTTTCCAGGTTCATCTCAAGGGACATTGCATGTGTGTAGGCTTTCATTAAACAGTCTTCATGTTTCTTATACAGCCAGAGATTCACACAGCAGACCTGGGGTCCCCGTTAGTACGGTTTCATGTCTCCTCTTAGAGGTAGGACCTCCATTTATGCTCTGATTAATAGGGTTCTCCATATATTACCTTCTTTTTCAAACGGTTGTGACTATGTTTGGAGCTCTGAGTTTTCTCATCAGAAGCACCAACATTATATCGGTGAACGATTTAAGACAAATGGTACTGCTGGCCTCTTGTGTGCTCTTGCTGAATCTTCATGGGCTTCTGGGTTTGTGCCCCCTCTCTTACCTTCCATCGCTATATCGTTTCTGGAGCTTGCCTCCACAGTTCACATTTCAGCAGCATTAGTTTAAGCTGTTACGTCACCCACTGTCCTTCCAAAGAAGCCATTGCTGGAGGCCTTCATTGTTTCACCAGATGTTGACTGTATGGTTGAGTTCCCTTTGGATCTTCCCATTAGAAAAAAGATACCAAAGCAGTCTTCTGGCTAATGTGACAAAGTACCTCAATGGCAGCAACCATATGCCTTTCAATTATCCTCACCACCTGATGTCAAGCTACCTAGAGAAGAGAGCAGCCTCATCCCCAAATATATACACACGAACAGACTCAAACATGCATATAAAAGAAACACCAGAATGAACAGAGGATAGCACAGGGGCAACGTGCTGGTCTTGGGAGCAAGGCCACGCAGAGCAACAGAGGTTCAAATCCCAAATCTGCGATTAGGAACCAGACTTAGGTACCGTATTGTTAAAATAAACCAAATAAATAAATAGCCGCTCTTTGATCCTGTGGCCGCTGCCTCTGATGAACCAAAAGGCACCCTTCCTCTAGACCGAGGTTGTCCAACTCCAGGCCTTGTGGGTTGGAATCCTGATGGGTTTTTAGGATATCGCTCATTCATTTCCATGAGAAGAAAATGAGCATACATTTAGAATCATTGCATGCACTTTTATCTCAAGAATATTAACAAGACGTGTCCTGCAAATCTGGCATGTTTCCGGCCCTTGAGGCTTGGAGTTGGACAACGCTACTCTTGACTTAGAGATACACAGATAGGGCCCTGAATGTCCCACAATATAGCTGACTGGCTACAAGTTGATAAAACATCAGGGCACACCCTGCTGGCATCTATTACCGTCTTTTGCCTCCCCTGCACCCTTCCGCTGCTTACCATTACTGTTGCTACTTGCCACTATCATGCAACGTCACGTGCACGAAAATGAGCCGATGTGATCCCGGTCTCCGGTTTGCTCACTAATACACACTGTAATCCGAGGACACCATACCACTCACGCCTCTGCTCCGCGTGCACACGTTACTAGGTACAGCTAAACATGGCTGCCGTACAACGCGGGCCAGGCATGAGTTCAAGGCGTAAGGGCAATGGAATCATGGTACACACTATAGCACTGCACCTCATCATCAACATCAGGCACCGCACCAGGAGAACAAACAGACAGGCGGGAGGAAGGCGAGGAAGGTGAGGGTACGTGAACGGAACAAGCAGCAGCTCCATCTATATTATGGGCCATCATCATCTGCACCTAACGATGCTAAAGGAAAGGACCCAGAGCTGTCAAGCCACACCGTACAGAATGTCCGCTCTGACAAGCATGTGAGTATATAATATTTAAAAAAAGCATGCATGATGCTTCTTTGCATGGGCTGTCAACGAAATCACTTCCAGGTACTCACATTGTGGCAGATAAGACACTGCGGGGCTGATTCTCAAAATCTTTTTTGATACAAGGGATGAGACGGCTAGTTGCTATCATCTCTTGCGCTAAAAAAGGTTCTGCTCTATTCACAAAGGGCATCTGAATGTGTGCATCACAGACAAGCTCATGGAGATGCTCTTTGACATCACGCTGTGCATTTGCAAGACAGGGTGTTCATGCGCACTTCAATGTCAATCTCAAATTCAGAAACAGATTGCACTTTGAAATGGGCAGAAATGAAACACATTTCTCTGCACCTGTTTGGAACAGACGCATTGGGGATGCACAATGCATAATAGTTTAATTCCTGATCCAGCCTAAATGTCAGTGGAACAGTAGCATTATGAACCACTGCTGTCCCACATAGATGCCTATCCCTTAAATAGGGATAGAAATACTTTTTTTTCATTGTAAAATGATGAACTGCTTCTGTGAAATGTGTCTCCAGCAACCACATGGGTGACAGGAGCTGAGCATGGTTAGTGTTAGAGACATGCTCCTAATACTAATGCATTCAAGGGAGATGGCCAGTGAATCATTTGAACTGCTAGCCACCTCCCTGAAATGCACAGGTTACCTTAAAGACTAGGATTACCTGTGCATTTTTCAAACTAGCATAAATAAAACAAATGTATTCTCTCAACTACTTTCGTTTGTGCTTTTTTGGGAGAATCAGCCCCTGGAGATTAAAATATTTGCCCAAGATCACATACAATGGCTAAGTGGTGAAGCCAGTATTTGGGCCTAACTTGTGATATATATACTTGACCATATATATATATATATATATACATATCACGTGCAAATTACATAGGAAAAATGTGGGTTTAAACACACCACTACATGCACAGAGTGGACACCCAAAGAGTTTGATTTGGAGTGTCCCCTATGGTGAAATGGTAAGACTGAGACGGAATAACACCACCTTGGAAGCATATGATAAAGAAAGCAAGATCACAGCCGCTGGTTTTCAACGACAGATGTATCCGAAGCGAGTCATTGAAAGGGCTTTTCTGAAAGCTAGACAGCTAGAGACACATACCTTACTAACAAGCTGCCACAACAAAAAAGAGGAAACAGAGGAAGAAAAGAGCAATACTAGGGTTATCTTCACTTTTGACAGAGAAGCCACAACTATTTGACACATTTTGCAAAAACATTGGAATATTCTTTTAGCAGACCCAGACCTCGCTAAAAATCTTAAAAGTCACCCACAGATAAGCTTTAGAAGAAATAGATGCTTCAAAGACATCCTGGTCCAGAGTTTCATGTCCAAAGATGAATCTAAGATACAAACCAACTGGTTGACCATGAAAAACAAGGTGTTCCATAAATCCACTAGGCGCAATATTTGCAAATATGCAATAAATTGTGAAGCATTTACACACCCAGTGACAGGCCAAAAAACATGGATCCCACAATGGATCACATGTGAATCTGATCATGTGGTTTACGTTCTTACTTGTCCCTGCCAAAAATGGTATATTGGCAGCACGAAGTGCAAACTTAAAATTCGCATCCAACAACATGTGCCTGCAATTCTGCACAACGATGCCAATTACCCCATGGCTAAACATTTCTCTGATTGTCACCAAAGTAATATTGAGAATTTTAGTTTCTTTAGACTACACAAAATTGAAATGGGCCTGAGGGGGGGAAACAAGGAGAAACTGTTAAGACAAAAAGAAACCTGCTGTATCTTGGACTTTGAAAGCAAACAACCCGATGGACATAATATCGATGAAGAGTTGTATACCTTTCTGGGGTGCTAAACAAACTCCCATGCTTCCCTGGGATATATACATCTACCAACTACTCAAAGGGGAAACAGGCGTATAGGTATTAGAGTCCCTCACCTAATCTAAAAGTGAAACCTCTCCTGACTATTCTGTTAGTTCTACGGTATCCGGTTTGAGGGGTTACAAAGCAACAAGATGTGTTGATGGTGAATCGTAACAGTACTAACACCAACAATATTTTAACAGTTACAATTAAGGTTTTAAGGTTTTACATTTTTAATGTTTTTTAGGTGATTGTTTCTTTTTGCACTTATGTCTATAATAAATACTGAATGAATTAAATGACTGTGAAAGAGGAGGTGCAATAGGTGTCACGAAAGGACACTGCAATTCCCATGTAAAATGAGTTGGTGATTATGCTGACAAGCATCAGGTTAATGCGAGTACAATAATCTATTTATTGGGGCATTCTCAAGATAGGTAGGGCATAACGTACTATCATGATTTGCACTATGCACTGTATTGGTAGTTGAACATTGGTTGAGCTGGTATTGAGTTGGAATTGTGAAATAATGGCAACATGCTGCTATAGCACGACGCACTTTGCAGATGAAATTGATGAAACTATAAATAACGCGGTCATTGATGCGTTTTTGCACTATGCACTTTATGTTCTACAAGGGTTGCCCGGTATGCACCAGGCAACCGGGATACATTCAGGTATGCGATCAAACCACAACGCTAAAGAGAAGCTAGAATGACTAGATGCTAAATGTTTCATGGCACTTTGCACTTTATCGCTCATATAACATGTTGCTAATGCACTAAGCACTTTACTTTGAACAACAGAATGCCTAAATACATGGTGGTTACATTAATAATTCCCATGTAAAATGTTTCGTAAATTTACAATATGTAAAAAGCTCCATGGGTACTGGCGTTGATGCTGTCCTTCAACTACACATATGGTAATACGCCTTATTATCTATCAGCCGCAATATACAAATAATGTCAAGAGTATTAATGCACCTTAATGCAATACGCTGTGTGGAATTACACAATTATTATAAGTATCTCACTGTGAATGTATAGGACTGACACTCGCAGTAAGTAAAAAGCTGTTGGTCACTTACCTAAAACACTAGGCCAATATGGCCGACATGTTATCTTTGGGACTGCAGCATCCTAAGAAAACCAGTCCTTTGACTGTGTTTACACCCTATTTTCTTGGGCTGCCTCTCTTTCATGTGTTTTTAAATGTTTGTTTGACAATGAGGCAAATCATTGTGAACAAGCGGCGAGTTGGCCGCGGAACGCGTGAACGCCTCAGCAAACTGATTGCTGCACTTTTGAGGACCCGTGTATTTTGGTCGTTTTGGATTTTAAAGGATTTCCATGTTATTGTATTGTACGATTTTCCCTGCAAGAAAAATAAAGGAAGGTAATTTTGGCTAACAATGTGTGGATCCGGCAGCATTTTTTCTATATAGCATATGTATTCTGGAAAACAGCAGAGGAAAAAAACGCACTGCAAGATGAGGCACTTCACAGTCCCGAAAATAAAAATGCGAAACTCGAATCAGAATGATGAAACAAGTTTATATTAAACAAAAATCACGGCAAAGACACACAACAAGCAAAACAGGACGCCAAGGGGGAATCCTGAATAAAGCGTTTCGTACTTCCCTGAGCGCTTGGTCACGTTAGAGGAACGAGGCAAACAATCACCAGAGATATTAAAATGTAGTCCCTTTACCATTTCGCCCATCTCCATTAGGTCCTGCAATATGCCACGAAACCAGGGCAGCCATAATAAACTGGAGTTGAAACAAGTACAATCCAATGGTAGAATGGATTGAGCACAGTGGTATCCTAATCTGCAAAAGAAAGCATTTTAAGAAACATGTCTAAAATTAAAACAGATAAAATGTAACCAAAGTGGAAAACATTAGATCCGATAATAAAAGTCATAAAGTGCTAGTGCAAGTCCATAGATATGGTTGCCTTGAAAGTACACGACAAATATTGATACCAAAGACAAATGCAATAGCATCAGTTCTGCAACCATAAAAGAAGACATGTGTCTGAGAAGCCATGAAGTGCGAGTGCATTCATCAAAGATCTCGTTTGTTCTACAGTCCATAACTTCACATAAAGTACAAATGCATTTCAGTGCAGATATATTCACATAGCAGCAATATACAATCAGATATCTCGTTAACCATAAAGTGCAAGTGCATATGTAAACCGATATCTTCCTATCTATAATACATGCCAGTATATAATACATATAGTTGAAAGCTAAAATGCAAGTGCATTCAGTTAATACATAACCTTCAGTCCGCAGCACTTAAAACTGAGTAATAAAGTGCAAATGCCGAAGAAAAACAAGTTATATTAATAAGCAAGGACCCATGTGATAGCAAAATGTAGAGAGGGCAAAAAAGGGGGGGTTTGAAAGGAAAATGCAAGACAGATTGGAATAAAATGTCCTGCATAAATCATAAAGTTACGTTCCCCAAATGTTAATGGAGACAAGGCAGCCCTAGAACCAAAAAGAAAAAGGATCTATTGTGAAATTACACAAATAATAAAATTAAAATTAAAGAAGCATTTCCAGGCCAGGGCGGTGTGTCATATTATTCCCTGGGAGAAACAGTATTAGATGGCCAGAATAAAAAAAGAGAAAGAAGAGAGAGTGGAACAAAAAACTATAATATCAGATACCCATAAACGTCTGTAGCTCCTCTTCCACGTTGTGACCATTAGGATGTTTAGTATCAAAATCTAAAATAAACCTAGTTTCCAATTGTCTCAATCTCAAGGTTCGGTCACCTCCTGTCTGGTGAGTCGGGACATGGACCACAGCAAAAAACGTGAGTAAATGAGAGTCACTGTCATGCTCCTGCCTGAAATGTTTGGCCATCGGGTACGTAGGGTCAAAATTCTTGATGGCTCTAAAATGCTGCAGAATTCTGAGCTTTAGTTTACATGTAGTGGACCCTATCTACCATTTCAAGCAGGCACATGCAAGGACATACACAACACACATATATATATATATATATATATATTTTCTTAAGGTAGTTTTAGTTTCAAGAACATAAATACAATTATATTTCTAGAGATGCTTAGATGCTTAGATGCTTTGAAAAGTGCACAAATCAAATAATTAACTCATCTGACAACATATACATTGTTATAGGAACACGTTGAACAAAAACTATGTGTATAGCTTTGTTTTTACCCCCCTCAATGAAAGATTACATTAGTTGTATGCAAAGTAATGTAAACCTAGGCAAATGTCCTTTTGGATTTATAACTTTTATCAAGACTAAAAGACACATTGGGCCTCATTACGACCCTTGCGGAAATGGAAAAATGATGGCGGAAATGCAATACCGCCATCGAACACCGCTCGTTGCGATCATGACCCGTCACCGTAAAGTACGATGCCATTAGCGACACCGCAGTGAACGGCAACGCTAACTGCACCAAGTACGCGCACGCGCGCCTTGCAAAACCGGAATCACCGCCATGGCGCAACGGTACGCGAATTCTGACCCTAGCGGACATGTACTGAACGCCATCAAGCACGTCGTAAAGTACCATTCCGCCATGGCGAGAAATACGGCAACGCGAACCAACCGTAAATGGCCCACTGAGTGCCTGTACTCCACTCCCTGGCCTCATTGCACAACTCCTGGCAGGCGCAATGTACTCACACTATGCAACCAGTGAAATCCACAATTCACCCATGCATGCCAACGTAGAAAAGCATGCAGGGGCTCAAAGCGCCCCGTGAGTGGGCATCCATGTACGGCATGTCACCATAGCCGTACTGACGCAGCACAGGCACGTGAAGGTACAATACATCAAAATGAAAATCAAGAACACATGACACAAAACAACAGTAGTCCCCCATCGCTTGCCACCAGCGCAAGGCAACATCCAAAACAGCATCCTGAGGGGGATTGCACCAGCCCTGTACTCATGCCAGTAAACAAACCAACCATCAGCAGAAGCATGTACCACACAAGTCGGCAGAGTGACTGAGCAGCCAGGCTCATCCCAAGAGGGGCCGATGGGAGCTGCAGGGCACAGATGGCATCAATACAGAAGCTATTCCAATGGACATGACCCCAGTCCCCCTCCAACAAACGCACGCAAACACAGTCACCTGTGACCAGCCACATTCTGAACAACCCATCATTCCACCAATCGACCTGGCTGACAGGCACCAGTCGGCCAAAAGCCAATCCCCCGCCCCTGAACAGCACATCATCTAAACAGTCACAATGGCAGCCCCTATCCGTGACCATACTGTGCTACGTAGGCAAATGCGGCCAGTACTGTACCACACAACTCAACTCAGAAGGCGGAACACAATGCAGATCATCACGCAATACATACCGCCACAAAGCGAAAATCGCCACATCACCTGCAAAGAACAACGCAACACGACAAATATCGGAATACAATTTAAATGCACATCCAAATGACAAAGGCCCCACAGCAATTTGCAAAATACCACCAAAACAACCATCATCACCGAGGGCTGCATCTGCAATAATTGACCGGCTTCCACTTGTGTGACGCCCTGTACCATCATGGCACACAGGGCCTACATCAACGTTCCAAAAGGCAACATGGAAGCGGCAAGAACCGCAGGTCCGTCCCATGAGGCAGGCACTAGTCGAGCTGAAAGGCCGAAATGTTGCACCTAGCCACCAGTACAGCGTAAGGGCATGTGGCCCATTGGCGATCGTCCCATATGATCGAAATGGTGCTCCACTGATTCACCCGAAGCTGCAGGAGTCGAGAGTAAAAACCATCTGGAGGAGTGGCGTAGAGATGGCATCTGCAATAGGGCAGGAGATACCTGTCACCCAAAAGAAACACAAATCAACCGATTGCATTACGGGACTCATGATGCATTACAATCTTCATTCAACACACCAAATCCACACCCATATGCATGCTAGCCCACTCCAAAGGAATATACACACCCCTAAATCAGTATCGAATCATAACGAAACCAATCGAGCTAAATACACCATTGTCAACGTCGGTTACTGTGCATGCGTCCGTCAAGATAGAACCCATGACATGGGATTAGTAACGTGCCTAGACACAAGTGTATGAAGGCGCGTCGAGACAGGGAGGATCCGACAAGGGCAGATAGACGTATGTCCCACTATGGCAGCCTTGCATCACATAACGCAGGGGAAGGGGAGTGAATCAAAAAACCCATGTACATGGCAGACCCTAAACGGAATCATCAGTCCATGCATCCACACATCATTCCCTCATCCCGCAATGAAAACGCATGAATATTCACTCACATAATATGTGAAACTTCCATCGCGTCTGTGCGTAATGCAGTCCGCAAAAACCACTGTGCCCCTGGCCGGATCTGTAGTGTTGTGAAGCAAGATGGATTTGGGAACGTCCTGCCTTATCGTCCACTACGCTATTGCGCATCCCATTCAATTCATATCATTCATTGCCTGCTCGTTATGGGCCATGTCCCAAGGACATTCTACAATAGAACGTTACATTTCCAGCCAGACCTGTGGGCGTATCCTCGCCGCTACTTCAAAACCCAAAATGCTGGCCTTCGAATTCCTCACTTGCAACATTACGTCGAAAAGGCTTCTGTGAACGCTTGCATTCACAATTACATCAATGTAGTGCGGCTGTGTGTCATGATGCTAACTGGCTGCAATCACAAATGGGACGCCACGCCCGTCGGTGAAGTACGTTACTGTGCTGCATGAGGGTCGGCCATCGATCGAGCCCTACATACCACTGACTCTTCACAGGTATGTAAGCGGCTGCAATCATAGCATGTGTAACAATGGGAGCATAGCATGAAGATCAGTCAAAGTACATCACACTGCCATCGGGATTAGATACATGATTCAAATCCCAAGATGCCATGCGGCCAAATGCAGCCTTACGTGCGGGACGTGCTCGACCAGAAGGGATTGCATCTGCCACAGATTCATTCAATCAGCACAGGTGGAGGCCATACAGGCCGACAGCACATATATTGCAGACCCAAACCCCTCCCACAACCACTCCCACTCCAAAATGCTACCGGCAGGACTAGCGATGTTGGCCCTGGGGTACCAGATAGCACTGCAAGTGCTACAACTACAAGAAGACGACGAACAACAACAGGTACAACAACCGGGCGCACAGGGGAGACGGAGGAGAAGGAGGAGGAGGAGGGCAAGGCAGGGTCAGCAAGGCCCACAAGCACTGCCACTACCACCACGCAGGCGGCCCGCAATCCCACGCCTCCGAGCCGATCCGTTCAACCTCACTGCTGAGCAGATCCACACCCTCTACCGTTTGGACCGGGACACCATAATCGCCATTGTGGACATGACACATGCTGACCTCGTGAGCATGATAGATAGCCCAACCGCCATCCCACCCCTACTGAAGGTGGTGTCTGCACTCCACTTCCTGGCCACAGGCACCTACCAGCACACAGTGGGACAGTTGCATGGCATTTCACAGCCACTGTTCTCACGGACACTCTTCCAAGTGCACGATGCCCTCCTGAAGCACGCCGACGACCACATCACACTACCACGCACGTACCAGGAGATTACCAACGCTAAAGTGGGATTCCATGCACTTGGCGGCATCCCGGGTTGCATTGGTGCCATCGACTGCACCCATGTTGAATTGGTTGTCCCACATGCCATGGAGGTCCAGTACCGCAACCGGAAACAATTTCATTCAATCAATGTGCAAATGGTGTGTGACTCCAACAAGATATTTACGCATTGTTGTGCCAGATTTCCAGGATCTACCCATGATTCTATGGTCCTGAGGAACACAAGAATACCACGCTACATGGAGCGACACGCAGGGCACAGATCCTGGCTACTCGGTGAGTCTCATTCCATGCATGACATCGTGGCCCATTTGATGCGTCAATGACCTTGCAGGGGGGGGGGGGGCTACTTAGCACTATCATTCCACTGACACCCTTTATTCGTCTCATACAGGTGATGCCGGGTATCCACTGAAGAGATGGCTCCTTACACCAATCCGGAACCCACAGAACGAGCATGAGGAGGACTACAACCATGCCCACTCACGTACCCGTGTGGTCATTGAACAGGCATTCGGCCTACTGAAGGCTCGTTTCCGCAGCCTCAGCAGGTCTGGCGGGGCACTCATGTACAGCCATGAGAAGGTTTCTAAGATGGTCATGGCATGTGTCATGCTGCACAACATGTGCATACGTAGGAATGTGCCCATGCCCCCTGACGCTGTACTGCATGCACCTGAAGATGATGATGATGATGAGGGTGGGGATGTGGAGGCACCTCAAGGAGTCCATGAGGCACAGGATGCACGTGCAATCCGACAGAGCATCATAGATGCATGCTTCTAGCAACCACGCATGGTGCCTATTACACGGAAAGGGGACCTGTGGCACTGTGTGTGTGTAGTACAGGCACATTGTGGACTGTACGCCTATGAAGGCCTCGTACGCAAATATCAATGTCCACACATGTCATTGGATGATAATGAGGTGCTGTATTGTTAATGTGATTTGATTTATACACCCTATGGAGCCGCCACCCAGTGAAGCCCAACACACCCCCTCCACCCTACTACCTCCCCCCCCAACACCAGTGTCCAAATATGCATGCTGTCCGTGGGTAGACGCTATTGCAAGCCCCCTCTACGGGTATCAGGGGCACCCCTGCCCGTGGAGCGCAGGTTCCTGCCAGATCTGCGTTGGGGGCTGCCCTGGACGGAACTTGCCACGGATGATGTCTCTGCCTGCTCGCGTCCATGCATGTCTCTGAGGGTTTGTGAGAGCTCCGAGAGCACACGGCGCACAGCAGCAAGTTCAGCACAAACGTCTTTGGACGTCGCATGCAGTTCCCCCCTCAGGCTCTCGGTGCTTTTCTCCATTTGTGCTCTCAGGCTCTCGGTGCTTCTCTCCATTTCTCCCCTGAGGCTCTCACTACTTTTCTCTATTTGTGCCCTGAGTGTCTCGGTGGATGTTTCCATGGCTGCCCTGGAACCCCCGCATTCATTTGCATGGTCCTTGAGTAGCGTGGACGCTTCCTGCTGTTGCTCGATCAGCAGGTCGAGGGACTGTTGCCTCTGCTGGGCCATGGACATTTGCGGTGGTGTGACAGGGGGGCTGCTCAACACATGTTGCCTTGGCACAGGACTTGTGGGGGTTGGCCAGTCGTCGTCTTCAGGGTGCCCCTGCGTGGTTTCGTCATGGTGTAGGGGATGGAACATGCAGGGGGATTGGGAAAGGTCATGGATGGTACCTACGTCGCCAGCACTGTTTTCCGTGTCGGAGCATGCTGGCATGACAGCTGTGTCACCTATGGTGCTGCTACCACCAGAGGCAGTGCCATCAGATACGTTCTTTGGGGGGACCTGTGGTGCTGGGGTTGTGGACTTGCTGGCTGCTGGGGTGCCTGTTGCAGTCCCCTCCAGTGTGCTGCCACTTGATTCCTGCTGCTGCCGTGTCTTGATCCTTGCACCTGAGGTGGAGGCTCTTGGGACGTTGGTCCTGGCCCTCTTTGCAGGCGTGCTGGTAGGGGTGTCCTGCAGCTCGTCGTTGGTATCGGACCCTGTGGTGGAGTAAAGAGGGGCGAGCGTTAGTTATGGGTCTGTCGGATTTGGAATGGCAACGTATCAAATGCATTGGGGTGGTACATGAGGCTGATTTGGGACTGGGCCTTGGAGGTGGTCTCATTTTCGTGTGGATTGAGGATGCATTCATTTGGCTGCCTGCAGTTAGGGGGTGCATGCTGCACATGTAGGGGTTGTTTATGGCTTCTTGATTGATTTGTTTGTTCATTCTGACTTTTAGAGGGCGCTGTCAGGGCAAAGTATGTATTGCACTATGGGGTCACATGGTACTGCACATGTTCGTGGTTTGTGGATTTCGCATTGTTTCTCTTGGCCAACCTACCTGATTCTCCGGATGTCGGCACTCCTTTCTCCATCCCTCCGACTCCCTCTATGCTCTCCATTCCTATGGTGGAGGCGCAGATTTCCTCCCAGGGGGTCAACTTGATGGGCGACTCTGAACCCCCCCCGGTAGCTGTGGCGATGTTCCTGTTCGCAGAAAGTATGCTGCGTACGCGGATCCGCAGGTCGTCCCACCGCTTGCGACATTGCTGTGGCGTGCGGGGTGTTGTCCCCACCGCACTTACGCGCTGTGCCACCAGGGCCCATATGGCCTTCTTGTTGGCAAGGGCCGTCCTGGTCATTTGACTGGAGAAGACGACGGCGGAATTTTCCTGGAGGGTCTCGGTGAGCACGGTCAGTTCCTCTCGGGAGAAGTGTACCTGCCGCTTGCGGTCACACGCTTTCTTGGCTACCTTTCCCATATTTATTTTTTTAACTGGGGTTGCTAACGGGTTGGGATGTGTGTCAGGGTCGGATTTTTTATGGTTGTGTTGGGATTCGGATTTTATAGTTGTGCGGCGTGCTGTTTCCCGTTCCGGCCACATGCTTTTACTTCCGTTTCCGTATATTTACGGTGGCCGTAATTTGCGGTGCACGCTCGTTACGGTGACCGCTCATTACGGTGACCGCTAAGATGGGTGGCGGTATTGCACCTGGTGCAGCGTACGGCGGCGGTAAGGGCCGTTTTGGGGTCATTTCCGCCATCGCAGCCTTTCGGATTCCGCCATGGCGTAATGCTCGTGCCCGATGGGTCGTGATTGGCCGCACTTTGCTCCTTCGTGCAATGGCGGAAACGCTATTTACGCTGTTGCGGTCCGGTCAGTCACTTTCCGCCAGGGTCGTAATGAGGCCCATTGAAAGAATATGCAAGAGAAATCTGTGTCCCAAAAGATTATTGTTCTTTTGGAGGCTAGTAGCTCGGGGATTTGAACCTCCGAAGGAAAACATAACTGGAGTAATCCCAGATGAAAGGTGGGTGTCTCATTTTTCTAAAATCCTGTCCGATGCTGATGTTGTGGGAGAAGTCACCAGGGTAGACGGTAGAGTAGGAGATGTTATTTTCTCCAAAGAGATACTGGCATGTATTAAGACCCTCCCGGCAAGTAAGGCTGCCGGTGCTGATGGCCTGTTGCCAGATTTTTTAAAATTGGGGCCTGATTGGTGGACATTTTAATGAAATCTCTTATTCTGGTGTTATCCCACTCTCCTGGATAATGATTTTTAAAAAGGGCTTTATTTATAATCCTCACTGTTATTGCCCAATTTCATTGTTAGACATATCAAGTAATATTTTTAATACATGTCCAAAATCCACAGTGGTAGAGTAGGTGCGCTCCAATCACGTGCTGCATTCTGCGCAAACTGAGCTTAGGTGTGTTTTTTCAACCATGGATTATTGTCTTATTTTAAATGTTTTAATTGAGGAACACTGTCTGCTGCGGGGTAGGTTATGTGTGGCCTTCCTGGACTTGGGGAAATTATTTGACTCAGTTAATAGGGAGACCATGTGGCAGAAATTACTGCACATGAAGGTCCCACCTGAACTTCTTTACCTGATGTTAAAGAGTTATACAGACACTATGGCAGCAGTCTGGGGTAGTAGTGTGGTGCATCCAACAAAGGAGTTCCCCACAAACTGAGGTGTAATACAGGGCTGTTCCTTGGCTCCACTTTTATTTATTTTATTTCTAGCAGATTTTAACCTTATACTGCTGGTGTCGAATGTTTGCTCTCTTTTTGTAGGTAAGATGCCCTTTGCAACCTTATTATATGTTGATGACACAGCCCTAATGGATAAGACACCTGGGACACTGCAGCATAGCCTCGATTACTGTGAGCAATTTGAACATCTGCACAGTGTGTGTGTGTGCTCACCTTGGCTTTTTTGAAATTTTAAATTAAATTAAATGATGGTAAATAGACCCCTGGAAAATGTGTGGGACTAATCTGCACACATTTTCCTATGCTCGCCGCAGGACATATGCATAGACCTGTGTACTCTGGGTTTACACAGCCTACAGGCACAGTCCCCACAGTCATATTTAGTTCGGATCTGACAGGGGCATTATATGATGTATCTCCAGAAGGGAGAGGGCCAAACCACCCTCCTGACATGGCCAACCTAATTACCTTACAAAGGCTCCCTGGATCTGTCATGTCCTTTTGTTGAGCCTTCTCGCTGATGGCAGCAATATGCATACTAATCAGAGTGTACTTCAAACAGACTCACATGGGGCCTGGCTGCAGAGGCTTACAAAGAAGACAGGAAACCCCAACATCCTTTCATATGCAACTGTGTCAACCTTGTGACGGCTCCCGCCCTCAGTATCGATTGACAGTGAAATGTCATGCCTGTGACTGTGTTTTAACAGTAGTCATCCCCCACAGGGCGACTCCATTCAGAAGATATGAGTATGTGGTTTGACGGGGCAAGAAAGTCTGGTCTACCACAGCTTCAAGGGACACCTGTCGCTTTAATCAGGAACCAGAGAGAGCTCCTTTAACCAGAGGGACCCTTTGATCCACAACAGACAGGAAGATGGGTGGGACTTAGTATTATATGTTTTCACCCATTTACCTGTTCTGTTGTAAAGCACTCTGGTTATGACCTCACGCATACATGAGATTGTTGGAGGGGGTCCAGGATTGGTTCATTAAGGTGGGCTTAGCCTACACCAATCACTGTGGCACATTAGGCTTTTAATAAGGGTTGAGCTCCACTTTTGGGCAGATCATCCAAGACTTTGCAAAGAGTAGCAAGAGGAACTCATCCTTGAAACCTGGCTGAAGGTACAGTCTTCCTCACATCTTCTGCCAGTGAAGGAAGGCCAGGACCTCCAAGAAAGAAGCAAGATCCCTCGCCTAAACATTTCCCAGGGAACAGAGGGAGATACTGAATCCAGAGAACCCTCCAGCAGCTCCAAAACTGAGACCCATCCATCACACAGGAGCCTTCCTAGGCTCTGCAGCAAGCTTCCCTGGCAAGTGCCAGAGAGTCTCTGAACCCGAAACCAAGGTCAAGGCAGGTGCCTCTAACATACCGACGTTTGCCTTAAAGGACATTTTCGAGCCAGTCGAGTCCCTCGAGCTGCAACCGAGTGCAACGTTGACCTTTGTTACACCGCAGTCGCTTCAAGACTTCTGAGGCGCCTCGATCAGTGCTTCAGAACCTCCACTAGCACTGAGACAATGATTCCTGACCCCGAGCCACTGTGTATGGCAGCCTGCAGCCAGCTGTCCAGTTTTGCTCACCAAACTGTTTGCTGCATGATACCCGCAGCTGTCTTCCATCTTGAACTCTGTTGCAGAAGCTGCAAAGTGCCCTGAAACAGACTCAACCATGTCGAGCACCAAGAACATCTACAAGCACAAGGTACATTGTAGTTGTGTCCCCATGGTTCTTCTCCGAGGGCCCCTAGAAACATTTTATGACACATTGCTCCCTTGTGCTGAAATCAAGTATCCTTGAACTGTTGCAATTATTTACTATACAACTACTTTCCTGTCAGTATCCATAGTGCATCCCTTTTGCTTCTTTGAAAATGTCCTCTGCATTCCTTTACAGGGTGAGTTGTATTTCATAGTGTGCTAGAACTGTCTGTTGTGATAATAATAAAGTAGATATTTGTAAAAACCCTTGACTGGACCGTCCCTTTCATCATTGGGTAATAATTGTATTTTCGCTGTGTTGCAACTAACCAACGATCCATGACCTTTCCGAGATAAGCCTGCCATTCTGTCCATGTTACCAAAATTAGCAAAGGAGATTTATAATTATCCCATGCAAAGCAAATCAGTAGACTGATCAATAACTGATAGCACATGGGAAGGTAAATCTGTAGACTGATTAATAACCGATAGTCCATGGCCAGGCAGATCAGTAGAGTGATTAATAACCAATAGCCCATGGGAAGGCAAATCAGTAGACTGATCAATGTGCATGCCTCGTGAGACAGGAAAAGGGTTGTATTTCTTACAGAACCTCGCACTACAGCTGCTCATCTCCAGGACAATTCTCCTGAGGGGCACATTTCATTATACCATTCACAAGGAATTTCCCCTCTCTCGCCCTCCCCCAGTGGTTCCAGCTGTGTTGTAATGAATGTGATGTCCTTTATTCATGGGAAGATATTTAGGGAGGTGTCTTCAAAGCATGTCTTGGGGGGAAGGGAGTGAATGCCAGGAATTGCTCTTGGAGTTGCCCAGAAGTTGCCACGCTTAAGGACCAACATGTTGTACCATTCCAATGGTGAAACCTGCAGAGAGTTCCAGGGTTGCAATCCAGTTTACAGATCATATAGCAACCAGGTTCAGGTGGAGCATCTAGGTAAGTTCTGCATGGCCACAGGCTCCTGGAAGCTGAATTGCTATCTGTTGTAGCACTAGCAGGAAACCTCAGAATATCATACTCAGGGCGGAGGGAGCCTTAAGAACTACTTTAACGCCACTGTTCTACGGCTGAGAAGTGGGTGATAGCCTGGTGGGAAGCTGGAGGAGGCTAGCAGACCACTTCAAGCAGCATCTGGGAGAATAACTCATTCTTCAACAAGCGCCACACAAACCGCACATCTCTGGTGTAACTTGAAGATTTAATGGGACACCTTCAAGGTCGCAAGGAGGAAGTCATGAACGTGGTCAGATAGTTATGGCAATCTTTCCTCTCCAAAGGTGTGGGACAGATCTGCAGCACACAGCCTTATTGGCTGGGTTCTCGAAGAAACTGGATCCAAAAGAGTGGGTCCCTGAATCCCGCTTTCACACAGGAGTAGCTGCACTTAGCAGGCAAATCCCCCAACTCCCAGGGGATGGCTTTCCAGTGGAACTTTATGTTCAACTGTGGATCTTGACTGTAATTAACCTGCTCAAACCCTGTGAGGAGGTGACCAAGAATGCAATTCCACTTTCCATGAGAGAAGATTGATTGTGCGGTATTTCCCAATGTGTTCGAATTTAATTGATTGTATGGTCAATTTGGCCGAATTCGGCCAGTACCATTTGACCAATTAAATTCGAACAAATTTGGTAATCAATACAGAACAGGGGTAGTGAGGGTTGCGGGGGTGTCCCCTGCTTCCCATCTTTGGTAGTGATTGCCTTGGGTGGCAGCGGGGGTGTCCCCGCTTCCTGAGTACCGGAGGCAGGGGATGGGGAAAAAAAAGAGAAATGTGGTTCCTGCAGCGTCGGATCTGACCCGCATAAGAGGGACGGAACTGACGCTGCAGGGTCAGAAGGAAGCGGAGAAGCAAAAGGTAAGTGCGGATGATGTATTTTCAAGGTTTTGCCAGATTAGGCCGTAGCAAAATTGTATATGCAGCGAAATTGACCACGAGAAGAATTCTGTCACGGTCAAATCATGTATATCCAATTGTGCTCTTGTTTAAACAAATGTGAAAGGGGTTCTCAAGATCTGTGGACCACCATAAAGCCAAGTAACTTACTTTATGCAGACTATCAGGTCAAATTACAGACAGTCTTGTCTTGATGAGAGACACAGTCGTGCATGTCAGAGAGCACAAGTTAAGGGCGACTCCAGTAAGCTTCATTTGGGAAAAATAGTTGGACTACATCTCCCGAACACTGGGTCTGGGTCACTTCATTAGAAACATGCTAAAATATAGAGATATCTATAGTACTTCAAGCATTAACTATTGGATTGCAAGATGACTACCTTCCCAGTAAAGTCTCCCCCTTCTGCCTGTTTGTGTTGTACAGCTCCCCACTAAACACATCCGGTCAGGCAGGAGAGGGATCTAAGGGTCAAAGTGCCAAGAAGCAATCAGTGGTGGACTGGCCTACAGGGAACTCTCAAGATTTCCAGGTGGGCCTCTTTCGTGCCGGTACCCCAGTTCTCTCATCCTCTAGCCCTCCAACAAGAACTCCACCACTGTCCGGCACACTAATTAATGTACTTTTATCCTATGTCTGCCTCTCGACCACCATGTAACCCGGTCAACTGCACTTACTGTTATTATCTTGTATGTCTATACTCTGCTGTAACCTCCTTTAAGTCTCCGGTGCCCATTTACCTCAGGCTTCGGCGCGCAGTATAAATAAACTAAACTAAACTAACTAAACTCTCTCCCATGCATCCCACCCTCTTCCTCTCCTCATCCCCCACATCCCTTTATTGTGTTTAACTACTTTTTCATCCATGTATAGTAACACGTGCTTTAGGATTCATTATTTGGATGGATTATTTCCAAATGTTCTTGTGGGAGAACCCCCCGGAATCCTACTTAGAGGGCTTGGGATTGCTTGCATGGTGTAAAATGGGGTCACTTTGATAAAACATTTCCAGGGCCACTTTTGGTTCCCATTTCACCCCTGGCAGCAGTGGCCAATCTGCAGTAGTGGCCACTCCATATGCAGGATTGCCTTGGTCTTCTGTGATGACGGGCACTTGGCAAGGCATCCGGTGAAGATATTTTATGATGCTATAAAGCACCACAAGCTAAAATCATGTGAGGCCATTAAAAAAAACATTCTTTGCAATGACTGGAACACCCCCATAGGATTGTCTGTCCTTCCCCATGGATGACAAGAAGATGTCGGGAGACTGTTTCGGCCACCATGGAGCAGAGTGGAAGTCATGGCATTATTGACTAGCGGTGGCCATGCAGAACCTAGGACCCTCACAGCATCAGAAAGCTGTTCCATCAGGTGGACGGTGCTCCCCTTGAGAAACCAAATGCTGCCAGTGCTGCAGCACGAGCGACGCAGGGATGGACCAATGGAATCACTCAGATGGTGCTCTATTTCATCCGGGTCAGGAAGAAGAGTGGGAGGAACCAGGAGAGATATGATGTCCAAGGAGTAGGACAGGGGAGAATAAGTGGTGCTGGACATCCCAACCCTCATGAGAGGATTCTCCATGTGCAGCTGTGAAAAGATCACCCTAAAAACGTTATCGGAATGTCACACCAGCTACTCGGTAGCTTGCTACTTACTCTTGCCAGTGTGGAGGCTATTGGCATTGGATGAACTGGGAAAACAGGAGTGCCAAGTGCCCTACAACTAGTCCACGCCGTGGGACTTTGAAGAAGCACCACAGCTTGTGAAGCAAAGGCAGATGGAAGCTGCCACTACTGACCAAGGACTCATGAATTCATCCACTCAGGGGTCCCAGGGAGCGATATCTCAGAACCGATCAGATCACTGCTCTCAACTACAGAAGTACACCTTTACCAAGCCATGGCATCAGTCTCTGTAGCCAACCTGCACATGGACATCACCTGGATGGCCATGCCGAGCCTGAGGCTGGCCGCTCTGTTGAGTGCTGCCAATGAGAGCCGTCTTGCTCCACAGGCGCGTGCACTGTTTAGAGGTTGCAGGCTAAAGGAGAGCTCCTGGGACAGCACCGAGGCCCGAGACCTGCTGGACACTGAGCTCAGAGCTCCGATGCTTGCCATAAGATCCGCAGACCTGGAGCTGCACAGTCTGGGCCCAGTGATGCACACATCCGGGAGGACAGTGCTGGAGAGCAGTGTGCTTCAGGTAAAGATGTGCTACTCTTTGACACAGAATGCATAATGGTCGGTACAAATTACATAAAAATGGGAGGTTTTCATTTAGTGCTTTAGAGCTGACTCCTCCCTCTTCTAAAGGACGTATACGTTTTGGCCGTGGCACAATTGATCGCGGCTGAATTGACTGTGGTTAATTTGCCCGTTAAGCCAATTTGGCCGCTGCCAAAACCACCCTGTTTAAAACCGACGAACCACCCCTACTTACCTTTTTGCCGTATGGGCATTTTCTGCCCCTGCGGCATCGGATCTGTCCCTCCTACGCGGGACGGATCCAACGCCGCAGGGTCTGCCTTTATTTTTATTTATTTAATTCATTTTTTGTCCCCTGCCTCCATACCTCTGGAAGCGGCGGACACCCCTGCTACCCCAAAAGGCAATCACGACCAAGCATGGGGAGCGGGGGAAACCCCCGCAACCACCACACCCCATACACCCCATGTTTGATAGTGATTACCAAAATTGGTCGTTTCCAAACGACCAAATGGTACTGGCCAAATTCAGCCAATTGTACCATTCAGTCACTTAGAAACAATCAATTTGGGTAATACCCTTCTAAACACTGGTTTCATTGTTATTGCCAAATTTAATAGAGCTCAAGTTAACGCCGTCAGGGGTATGAAGAACTTAGTTAAGTTTGCTGGGGTTCGAACGTGCGAAGAGCAGGTATTGCTGATATCGGAGGCAAGCGCTTAACCTCTATCGGGGAAGATCCCTCCAATTAATTTCTGTCAATGATCCACAAACTGATGAGAATATCAATAGACAAGAAGATGACATGGGCACATCAATGACAATTCATTAAACTGACCTTTTCCTTTCCAAGGTGAAAGGTCATCATATTATCTCACACACGTGCAGCCTTGATGATTACAGAGACTGATGAGCAAAATGGGGGTGGGGGAATGCAGAAGAGGGAAAATAAATGGTGATCGCTGGTAGATTCATGGGGCCTCATTATGACCCCGGCGCTAAACCATGGTGCTATTAGCACCATGGTCCATGCCGGGGTCCGCCATGGTGAATGGCAGAATTACCGCCCCATTCCAAGGTTGGCGGGGCGGTAATTCCCCATTCACCATGGGCCCTTCCCTGTTCCCATTTTTGCCCCATAGGGCTCAATGGGAATGGGGAAGGCGCTAAGTGCAGCACCGTACTTAGCACCAAGGTCCCTTTGCGGCACCCTACTTTAACAGCTGGTAAAACCAGCCATTAAGGTCGGGCCCGCAAAGGGAGCTCGTAGTTAGGCGCTAACGGCGCCGCAGCCTTTTATGGCGCTGTTAAACACTTAGCGCCAGGGTCATAATGAGGCCCATGGAAAAGAAATGTTCTGGTTGACAAAACCCTTACGAAATGGGGCCAATATTGAGTGGTTCCTGTCTTGAAGTCACAGTTCTGCGGAAAATTGATGGAATGGAAATCTGCCCAGTAGAATTGCCACCCTCAATCTTTCTTCTTGGCTTATCAGATGCCCTGACACCGCCTTATGATCTCTTCTAAATCACAGTTGTCCGGGAAGGATGTTCCTTCACGGAATTCAACCATCGTTTCATGTTCCCCGCTTCTTCACTCGGTCGGCGTCTCGGCCGGATCTACGCCGTTCTTCTGACGTGTGTCGGAGCAATGAGTTTCGCATAACACGCGATTGATGCAGAAAGAATAGGCAACCATTTAAAAAATTACACGGCTCTGAAAAGGTATGGGGACACGTTAGTACCAAACAAAGAGCAATTTATTCAGCAAAACCGTAGCTCGCGAGACAGACAGTGGCACAGCGGGGCGCGCAAATGGTTGCAATTAAAATCAATCTGGTAATTATTGCGCTGATCCTGCTTTCGAGCATTTTGTTTCGATCCACCACGCTTCCATGTGTTCCCCTTTTGATAAAAGGCCTTGTAATGATGGTGGTGTTTCTGTAAGAAGCCGCGGGCCCGAATGTAGCCAGTGTTAGTGAATTTGTTGCCTTGAATATATGGTTGTTAGTGAAGGAAGGGATTGTGTTTTGATTCCAGGCTCCACAGTCCCAGTTGTTCAAGTAAGGGTCCATATGCTTGTGGTCTTCACCTTCTCGTCAATTGCCTTGATGATGCCCAAAGAAAGCTTTTGCCCCACTACGGGCCACAAAATCTGCACTCATCTGGGGTAACCCCAAGAATCAAGTGGACATTGAGGGAACACCTTCCCTCGTCCTCCCCAATCTCTCAGTCACCTTCAACAAAGTAGATCCTACAACTCGTATCAACGATTAGCCCCCAATGGTGTTTTAGGGCTAAGATCAGCCGTGGATCTCCTCTTTCCTCTGAGGCTGACCCCGAATCATCTCTCTTCCAGCTTTTTTATTGCACCCCTCCTCAGATCCTCGCTGGGGCGCGCAAGAATCCTCTTTTCTTTCGAGCCTCTACTTGATCGCCTGGACCCTCCGAATGCAGTCCTTCAGACACACCTGGTACAGCAAGCCTTGATGCTTCCAATATCAGCCCCAAACTCCAGCATCCCCTGACACCCGACCTGTGTCCATGCGATGCTGTGTCATGCTATTACGCTGTGTTGCTCTCTGCTGTTATGCTGTGTCATGCTGTTACGGGCAGAGGTATTACGCTGTGTTGCTCTCTGCTGTTATGCTGTGTCATGCTATTACGGGCAGAGGTATTACGCTGTGTTGCTCTCTGCTGTTATGCTGTGTCATGCTATTACGGGCAGAGGTATTACGCTGTGTTGCTCTCTGCTGTTATGCTGTGTCATGCTATTACGGGCAGAGGTATTACGCTGTGTTGCTCTCTGCTGTTATGCTGTGTCATGCTATTACGGGCAGAGGTATTACGCTGTGTTGCTCTCTGCTGTTATGCTGTGTCATGCTATTACGGGCAGAGGTATTACGCTGTGTTGCTCTCTGCTGTTATGCTGTGTCATGCTATTACGGGCAGAGGTATTACGCTGTGTTGCTCTCTGCTGTTATGCTGTGTCATGCTATGCTAATCTTTGCCATATTTGCTCGGCTCTGATTTGCTGGTTGTTTTTTTGCTATGTTTTGTTATGTTGTCAGTGTGCCGTTGCTGTTCCGCAAGGTTTGCGCTTTATGCAGCCTATAGATACATGCATACATGCAGTGACATGCTATATTATGCCGTCCTATGTCATGTTTTATTTTCCTGCTCTATGCTATGGAGGTATGCTGTGTTCAGTGAGGTTTGCATTGCTGTGAATTGTATATGGTCTGAATTGTATGCCACCCTACCAATTTGTTGGGAGACAGATGATAAGTGCAAGCGTAAAGTGCACTGTATGTATGCACTTATTATTTTCTCACCTATCAAGAGCCCATACCATCAAAAGCTGCACTGAGATCATTAGGCGCAATACACACTGAGCTTGCATGCCTACATGTTGCATGCAGCATAACCTACACAGGTGCGGCTCATCAATAATGGGGAATTGGGTGCATCCTGCCACCCCTTACAGATGAGCCAACACATTGAACACTCCCTGTGGGGCTGCCTTTAAACTGTACAGGGAAACCTGGTTTTATGTGCATGGTTTTTGTCTGTACGGGAGTGTGTTAATGAGAGAGTGCATGTTGTCTGGGTGTGCTTGTGAATGAGAGAGTGTATGTAATGCTGTATGGATGCGTGCATGAATGTACGAGTGTGTGTTGTATGGGTGTGCGTGTAAATGAGAGGGTGTATGTATACCGTATGGATGTGTGTTTGAATGAACCAGTAAACATAGGTGTTATTACATGGCTAGACTGGTCTACTTTGGTGCGGCCAGTCTGGATATATTTTCCTATTGAGGCAGAGCATTTTTTACTGGGCATCAAGGGTAAATTCAAGTGTTATAAGTGATTTTATAGGCTAAGCCAACTTGTTCTTACATGAGGTTACTGGCATTTTGGCAAAGTCAGCCCGGATATAACACCGTACCTTCAAGAAAAAGGGCCTCTGTCATCCTCATGAAAGACTGATTGCAGACTCCTATCTCTATCACAAAACTGGACAGATTACAACCGAAACATCATTCTACTTGTATAGAACGCTTATATAGTCAGTTGTGATAAAAACGTACTTCGAAAATAATAAATTAACACTAGGAGGAGAAGGAATAAATATGCATGATTCAACATCACAAATTGGCACAACTACGTTTATCATTCATAGGGGAAACCATTCTAATCCAAGCAAGACTGTACCTATTAAAAACAACAAAAAAAACAGGGGCATCCTCTCTCACCTGAGCAAACCTCAGACAGCATGCCCTACGCCTAGCATCTCTCGTACAGAAATTCAGTTGTATGTGAGGAAAGGAGATTCCCACATCAGAAACAGCATGCCAGAAGAAGAAAGACTAACAACTGTGAGCACTTGGCGAGACCAATCCAGACCAACACAGGGGACGAGTAAATACCTTAGAGTCCCCTCTCGCCTGGTTCCGAAGCTGCCGATCACAACTAAAGAGACGCAGAAACTAAAAGGGCCAGATAGAGAGGTTAACAACAATCTGAGAATGAGCAAAATAGCAGAAACTAAATGCACCAGATAGAGAGGTTAACAACAATCTGAGAATGAGCAAAATAGCAGAAACTAAATGCACCCGATAGAGAGGTTAACAACAATCTGAGAATGAGCAAAATAGCAGAAACTAAATGCACCCGATAGAGAGGTTAACAACAATCTGAGAATGAGCAAAATAGCAGAAACTAAATGCACCCGATAGAGAGGTTAACAACAATCTGAGAATGAGAAAAATAGGCAGAGATATAGCGATTGTCCCGGGAGGATAGCTCAGCGGCAGCGTGCGCGTCTTGGAAGCAGGACGACACGAAGCAACAACAGGTTCGATCCCCGGGTCCGCGCTTAAAAACCTCTGGGTGTTTAAGCGCGTTATAAATACGCAACTAAGAGAAAAAAAAACAAAGAAAAAAAAAACAATTACGCAACTAAGAAAAAACAAACAATCCCTGTAACAGCGCCTCGATGCCTGCGGACTGTGTGAGCGCTTTATAAATAAATAAATAAATAAATAAGAAACAAAACTATTACAGTTAATCTCACAATAGAGTGGATCAGAGCTATTATTGCCACCCAACATGTATTTATTTTTTTATTTATTTATAAAAATTACTGTGAAAGCAATGCATTTTTGGCACAAAAATGCTTACAGAATTTACCATTGATGACAGAGCGGAGGAAATGGGTTGTTTACAATGGGGTGAGGCGATGTGACTTGAATAACAGATGTTTATGGGGAAGGTGGAAACAAAAACCAGGGACGAGGACAGGACAGAAGGACAATGGGGGATGAAGTGCTGAATTAAGGATGGACAGGTGATGGACAAATGCTGTATATCTTTACCCCTTTCTCTCTACACAAAATAAATCTGCTCAGAATAATGGTCTTCACGCAACTACACACAATCCTAGATACACCTGTCCCTCGTGGATTTAGGGATAAGAAATAAAGCAGGTGTGCAGCCATCTTTTTACCTTGAACAATGGAGAACAGCTGAGGTACTTACTAAGCGCTACTCTTTTCAAGGCCATTCATTGCTTTTCCAGCTCCAGCATGTTTCTGGTCACACTTTCATCTTACTGATCCCCGGGGACCAACAATCGCTTCCTAGACCACGGGTCGTCAACCTTTGGCTTGCCAGATGATTTGGTCTACAACCCCCACCAGCCCTAGCCAGCGTATCCAATGGTGAGGAATCATGGGAGTTGTAGTCCAATATATCTGGTGAGTCAAAGGTTGCAGACTCCTGTCCTAGACCAATGGTTAGAACTGGTTAATGAAATACAGAACACAAACAACACAATTCTAATACTAGATGAACTCAGCCTGTGGTTGGAGTGTGCCACAAATTGAAAAGTCCAATATTGCTTGAATACTTTGAAGTCAATAGGCTTTGCCCAACATTTTTTCAAACCCGCTCACAGATGCAGACATGCACTGGAGGTGGTTTTCTCCAGGAACATAGACAGTTACAGGGTGAGAATTACTGAACACTTTTGGGTAGAACATCACCTCATCCCTGGTGAAACGTCATGTCTGATACTTCTGAGGCGCTGGGAAACAGCAACATCTGGACGAATCCCTGTAGACCCCTGAGGCAAATCAACACAGGGATTTTCAAAGAAACCTTCCCTGATCCATGTCCTTAAATTCTTCAGACGGGCAGCCCTTCGACAACTCTTCTGGCCATTGAAACCCATCCAAAAGCAAGTCCAGGTGCGTTAGCTCCATCTTCATGAAAGACTCTCTCCTAAAGAAGGCAATAATTAGCATGACCGAGGACTGGCCCTCATTTAAAGAGAACAGAGAAGACAAGAAAGGAAGTGGGGAGCACCAAATAAAAAGAAGGAGCAGGTGGCCTGCCTTAGACAGATGGTATGAACAAGTGACTAAAACAACCAAAGAAAATGCCTCACTAAGAGAATAATAGAATCACAAAATAAAACAAGAGAACTCTTTGCGATTAATGAAATGCTCTTTTGCCCAAACCAAATAAGAAATCTCAGGGTCATGACACAAAGATGGCTGAATTTCACCTGAAAGCCAACAATGACAGGTGTTGTCCAACTCCAGGTCTCCAAGGGCGGATCCATCCTGGGTTTTCAGGATACCCCTCATTAATATTAATGAGATACATTTACATACAATGATTCTAAGTGTATGCACATTTTTCATCATGAATATTAATGAGTTATATCCTGAAAACCCATCAGGATTCTGGCCCTTGAGGCCCGGAGTTGGAGAACCCTAATTGATCCACGTGTTTCAGTAGCTAACATTGCAAAGACGGTCATCAAAATAAAGGCAGCTGCAAGACTTAGCAGCCTGTGCCTGGAATCAGTGGTCAAAGAGCAAATCCAGACTCTGGCTCCCTGCCTACTCAAATTTCAGCTTGGTACTCAAGGCCTCCAAACAAGTCTCCATCTACCTTCTCCTAAAAAGGACTCCATATGGCCAAGAAGCTTTTTGCCAATTACATGCCCAAAATCAATGTTCCCTTTATGGCATACATGTTCAATAGACTGCCTGGCAATCTCCGTCAATTGGAGGATACGCTAGCACGATCCCAGAGGAGGAAACATATACCTATTTGGGGATTCTGTTTGCCTCCACCTTGTCCTTCCGACAACAATTCAGTTCATTAACAAGAAGCTCCCACCTACAGCTCCACATCATAAAGAAAATCCTCTCACTCCATAACCCAGAACACAGTGTGGAACATGTCAACCCCTAGCCCTGAGCAAACTAGACTATTGTTGCAGCATTTATTTGGTCCTCCCCAAACAAGTCCTAAAACAAATGCAACAGAATAGAGCTATTGAGCCTTAACAAATTGGACCATACCTCTCGCCAAGCTTAAAGTATCTGAAATGGCTTCCAGTAGAGGAGAGGATTAGACTGCGCTCTACGTGCCTGACCCAGAAGAGGTCCAGGAAAACTAACTGTTGATACCTCTCAAATCCATTTTAACAGTACAACCCAGACACTATCAATCCAATAACTACCTCGACAAAACTAATCCTCAAGCACAGATAACCACTAAGCCTTGGCCCAGCATTATATAGCAACATCTCTCCTGAGCTAAGACTCTAGAACAAACCCACAGGAAGTTCAAATGAGCCCTAAAGGGAGAGCTTCTAAAAAATACACAAAATGAAACTAGTTATCAGTAATAGGTAAACGCCAATTTGAATTTATATTCTCTAGTGAACGGTAGGGTTTGTCACAACAGTACTGGGATCATAAAGCAAATAATGAGTAGTTCTAACTAAGTGATATGACACAGGATGGTAATAAGAATGAAAGGGCACTACCAAACCGAGGGCTTTCACAGTGCCTGACCGAGACCAAACCGAGGGCTTCCACAGTGCTCGACCGAGACCAAACCGAGGGCTTTCACAGTGCTCAACCAAGACCAAACCGAGGGTTTCCACAGTGCTCGACCGAGATCAAACCGAGGGCTTCCACAGTGCTCCACCGAGACCAAACCGAGGGCTTTCACAGTGCTCGACCAAGACCAAACCGAGGGCTTTCACAGTGCTCAGCCGAGACCAAACCGAGGGCTTTCACAGTTCTCGACTGAGACCAAACCGAGGGCTTTCACAGTGCTCGACCGAGACCAAACCGAGAGCTTTCAGAGTGCTCGACCGAGACCAAACCGAGGGCTTTCACAGTGCTCGACCAAGACCAAACCGAGAGCTTTCACAGTGCTCAGCCGAGACCAAATCGAGGGCTTTCACAGTGCTCGACCGAGACCAAACCGAGGGTTTTCACAGTGCTCCACCGAGAGCAAACCGAGGGCTTTCACTGTGCTCCACTGAGACCAAACCAAGGGCTTTCACAGTGCTCAACCCAGACCAAACCGAGGGCTTTCACAGTGCTCTACCGAGACCAAACCGAGGGCTTTCACAGTGCTCGACCGAGACCAAACCGAGGGCTTTCACAGTGCTCGACCGAGACCAAACCGAGGGCTATCACAGTGCTCGACCGAGACCAAACCGAGGGCTTTCACAGTTCTCGACCGAGACCAAACCGAGGGCTTTCACAGTGCTCGACCGAGACCAAACTGAGAGCTTTCACAGTGCTCCACCGAGACCAAACCGAGGGCTTTCACAGTGCTCGATCCAGACCAAACCGAGGGCTTTCACAGTGCTCAGCCGAGACCAAACCGAGGGCTTTCACAGTGCTCCACCGAGACCAAACCGAGGGCTTTCACAGTGCTCAACCGAGACTAAACCGAGGGCTTTCACAGTGCTCCACCGAGACCAAACCGAGGGCTTTCACAGTGCTCGACCCAGACCAAACCGAGGGCTTTCACAGTGCTCAGCCGAGACCAAACCGAGGGCTTTCACAGTGCTCAGCCGAGACCAAACCGAGGGCTTTCACAGTGCTCAGCCGAGACCAAACCGAGGGCTTTCACAGTGCTCAGCCGAGACCAAACCGAGGGCTTTCACAGTGCTCAGCCGAGACCAAACCGAGGGCTTTCACAGTGCTCAACCGAGACCAAACCGAGGGCTTTCACAGTGCTCCACCGAGACCAAACCGAGGGCTTTCATAGTGCTCAACCGAGACTAAACCGAGGGCTTTCACAGTGCTCCACCGAGACCAAACTGAGGGCTTCCACAGTGCTCCACCGAGACCAAACCGAGGGCTTTCACAGTGCTCAGCCGAGACCAAACCGAGGGCTTTCACAGTGCTCGACCGAGACCAAACCGAGGGCTTTCACAGTGCTCAGCCGAGACCAAACCGAGGGCTTTCACAGTGCTTGACCAAGACCAAACCGAGGGCTTTCACAGTGCTCGACCCAGACCAAACCGAGAGCTTTCACAGTGCTCCACCGAGACCAAACCGAGGGCTTTCACAGTGCTCGACCGAGACTAAACCGAGGGCTTTCACAGTGCTCCACCGAGACCAAACCGAGGGCTTTCACAGTGCTCCACCGAGACCAAACCGAGGGCTTTCACAGTGCTCGACCGAGACCAAACCGAGGGATTTCACAGTGCTCGACCCAGACCAAACCGAGGGCTTTCACAGTGCTCCACCGAGACCAAACCGAGGGCTTTCATAGTGCTCGACCGAGACCAAACCGAGAGCTTTCAGAGTGCTCCACCGAGACCAAACCGAGGGCTTTCACTGTGCTCCACCGAGACCAAACCGAGAGCTTTCACAATGCTCGACCAAGACCAAACCAAGGGCTTTCACTGTGCTCCACCGAGACCAAACCGAGAGCTTTCACAGTGCTCGACCCAGACCAAACCGAGGGCTTTCACAGTGCTCAGCCGAGACCAAACCGAGGGCTTTCACAGTGCTCAGCCGAGACCAAACCGAGAGCTTTCACAGTGCTCGACCGAGACCAAACCGAGGGCTTTCACAGTGCACGACCGAGACAACTAAGCACAGACAGAATTAGAAAATAAATGTTTTCAGTTTTCTTCCAAAGTGGAGAAACTCCTCAATTCTGCAACTTTGCTGGGAGAAGATTCCACATTTTGGAGGCTATAATCCTGGTGGATCTGCAAAACACTCAGGGTGTTTAAATATGTGAGTAAACCTCATAGTGTTGGAAGTAGAGGAACGTTTGGGTCTAGAAGATCCGCGCCATTGGAAACGATGCTTCAGGTATTCTGGGTCGTTACCGAAGAGGGTTTTATGAGCCACGGTGAACTGTTTAAAATTGAATCCACTTCTTATGGGGAGCCAATGCACCTTTCTTAGAAATGCAGAAATGTGCCCATAATTAGGGGTTTGAGTGATATTCCTGGCCATTCTGAATAGCCTGCAGAATTCCAGATGGAGAAATCTGCAAAGGGAAGTGCAATAGTCTAATCTAGAACCTTAATCAATAGTCTAATCTAGAACCTTAGTCAATAGTCTAATCTAGAACCTAAATCAATAGTCTAATCTAGAACCTATATGTGCTCTGGCTATAATGGCACAAAGATATTCTGAAAGGAAAGGTCTGATTTGCCTGAGTAACATGAAACAATACTTTGTGGTTTTTACAATCAGATTAATATGCGGCATCATCATTACACGGAATAATATTAAATCATCCCCAGGGTTTTAACCTGAGTCTGTAAAGTGTCATCTCCAAAGTAATACAAGCGACAATGGCTACACTTTCGGCAAGAACGAGAGGGGGTTGGGGGGCAGTAGAATTTCTGTTTTATATAGATTGATGCCCAACCAATGATGAGCCATCTAGGAAGCTATGCATTTCAAAATGGCTCGTGGGTGTTTTGAGTCCTACGGACTGTCGCAATTAAAATGTTAAACGAGCTAAGCGCCATCGGCGCAGTTCTGGACCGCGGCACCAAGGTGAGTCAGAAATACTTGGTTTCATGTAGCTATTAAAAAGAAAAGGGGAAAGACAGGACAGAGCGGTTCCTAAGAAAGGAAGCCTGTCAGTTCCCTGCCGACTTTGATGCCATGGACACCGACCTAAAGCCTTGCCTAACAATGAATGGTCAATTTATTTATTAGTATTTATAAAGCACGTAGCCGCCCATAGGCATCGTGGCGCTGTTACAGACAGAATATTTAGTTACACAAAAAGAGGATATGCTTAGTTTCAATAGGAATACAATATACAAACTTATATACATTATACATACATTATATCAATGATATCAGACGCTGCCGCAAAGTCAGGTAACAATAATAGGCCCATCTGGCCACGATCCGTAATATCCATCCAAAGGGGGCCAAGTCCGTTCCTCCACCAGAATGAAAAAATCCTGACTGGTGACCTCTAAAGAGAAGGAAGGTCTGAAGAGAGGCGGCTCCATCCAGTATTTTAAGAATAAAGTTTGTAATAGGGCGATAGATGGCGGGATCTAGAAGATCCAGTGAGGGCTTTTTCAATAACGGTGTTACCCATGCCTGCTTTATTTATTTATTTATTCATTTTATTTGTATTAAGCCGGTAGCTCTCAAGCTTCAGGGCGCAGAGACAGGAACACGAAGAACAAATGACAAACAAAGTCCATGTAGCACGAGACATTTGGTGGCATGTGAGTTAACTATGCCTTCCTTATAGGATAAAACAGTAATGCAGCTGGTTATGGGTCCGAGAGGTTGGGCCGATTCTTTCACAATTGAAACGGAACAGGGATTAAGTAACTAAAATAAGGACAGTTTTCGGAGAAATTAACTCAGACTTCAGGCTCCAACAGTGCCTGAAGTAGTGTATCTTATTTTGGGTAAAGGTGTGGTGACTTTGTACTGTTCGCTATTTTTCTATTCTGGCTTCTGGATTCTCTTACACAATGCAAGTCTGTTTTTTGTGTTTCCTGCACCCTTCTTCTTTCTCCCGGTCTCGGACTTCAAGTTTCCATCTTCCTTCACCCCCCTCACACTCAGTCTCTGGCTTGAGGGTGTCCCGCCTCCCTTTTCCTTTCTCCCTGCATTTTGGACTAACAGGTTTCCTGAACGTTTTTCTTGTCTCTGCTAAGCTGGAGTGTAAGGCTTTCCTCCATTATTTCATTTTCTGTGATAGACTCTGACTTAAGGGATTCCTGCCTGCATCCTTTTTTTCTTTCCACATGCAGCTTCAAATCCTGGTTTGGTCTTTAGTGCTCAAAAAGTGTCATGGGAAAGAGTGCTTTCCTTCATCTTCTAAAAGCCTAATGAGCTTCTGCAGGGGAATCCGATAAAGTTGATCAGTCTGGATTAGCCTCACCTTCTGGAATGGCCCTAGAAATGTTCTCTCAGTTCTCACTTTGAGAGACTCCCCTGCTGGATGGCTCTCTATTCTGGTCTTGGCCTTTTTCAATAATGCACCACGCTCTTGTGCCGCCTTCCAACATAGGTCCCCCTCTTTGAATCAGAGCCTTTCCTCTGCCTCCTTGTTTGGGCCAGACTGTCTTCTTTGAACCTTCCTAGATGGTTATTCTACTTGCTCCTTCTGTTCTTCTCCAACCCCCTAGCCGCCTTCGCCAACTTTCTACTTATTGCCTCCTAGCACCTTCTCTTGATGTTCACCCACTTTGGCCTTCCCTTCTTCTACCACCTCCCCCTGCCGTGCACTAACATCCTCCATGCCCTTCCTTTACCACTTCCTCTTGATGTTGACCAACCTCTTCCAACGTTGTATCTTCCCACTCCAGCTGACGTTCAGCAACCTCCTCCATGTTTTCCTCGGCTTCCTCTCCCTGAGGTTCAACAATGTCCTCAGTTCCTCCTCCGGATATGAAACAACCTGTTCCTCAGGTCCTCCTTCTAAACTCTCCACCTCATTGTCTCATTCCCCAACCACCTCTCACTATCTCCTGCCACAGCCTCCTCCCCATTTCTTCATTACGTCGGCTTCTGATGCTGGCAAATCTCCTTCTCAATTCCTTCTCCCACCTCCTTCCCCAGCTCTATCGTCCAACCTCCTTTCCCAGCTAACCCTTCTCCCAATCTCATCCTACTCTCCAAACTCATCCTTCTCCTCTTCAAGCTCATCTATTCACCCAGGCTCTTTGTGCCAGCGATATCCAAGCTCTCACCAGTAACTCCTTCTCCAACCGGTCCAAGAGGATGGACGTATATACCCGATAGCACCTCCGTAGGCCAGACTCTCTTGGAGGATCTGCAGGTGTGATGGCAAAGCGATGCAGGACTGGGTTTAGCTGAGGCCACTAGGTTCTGCAGGGCTCACTAATGGATGGTAAGGTGGACTAGGATATTAAATGGCTGGTCTGCCATCTTGAATCTCATATGTGTCATTGGCGGGTCGGCCAGGAGCTGTGGGAGCTGTGGCATGCTGCTCCACTGAGGCTGGAACATGGACGTTTTTGTAAACACAGTGTACGTTGTTTAGGCTGTCCTGCTTCTGCCCTGAAACCTCAGCTGGCAGAGCGAGAGCGGCCAGAGCTGTCCAGGCAGCCTGTCATTTTACACATCCTCATCCTGCAGGCAGCATGGGAGATTTCTCAGACACAAGTTTTTTATTTTCACATGTCAAAAGCAAGTCACACGAAGCTCAACAAGTGAAACACAACTGTAACACAGTCTGTACAATCAGTGCCGGTGTACAAATAGTCAGTCACAAAGTATCAAACTTGACAAATATTCACCTAAGTAGACGAAAGGTAGAAAAAATGGAGAAACAAAAATAAATAAATTAAAAAAAAAAAAAAAACTACATTCATGAAAACGAAGCACACACTACTATCATTTAATGAGTTTACATGGTGGCAACATTAAACATATGCATCTAGGAATCTACCCCATATGTCCAAGATAGATGGCCCTCTCGTATGTGGACACAGTCAACAACTTTTCCACTGTGTCATCAACACAGAAAGAAGTGATTGACTTCCATGCCCTCAGGATCATTTCTTTAGCAATCATACAGCCCTGGAGCAGCCAGACTCTCTTACAAAACGGTAGCTCATCCAATGGAGTCACATCCGCGAGAATCAAGATGCAGGCTTTCATTGTAATAGTGCAGTTCAAAACCAGGCCCAGCCTTTCAGAAATCCCCCTCCCAGAAGTCTCTTGTCTTTTTGCACGTCCAAAGTATATGACTCAGTGAGCCCCTTGCCTGTGGGCACTTCCAACGTCGGTCACTCTCCAAAAGAGGTCCCTTGAACATACGTTCTGGAGTCCAGTATGTCCTAAAGGGGGTTTTAGTTTGAGGCACCCTTAGACCCCAGTCCATGCTGACTAGACAGACATTGTTACAGCATCTCTGCCTGCAGCCTGAGTCAGCTGACTCACCTAGTTCACCAGCCCAGACATTGGCAAGCTCGGGATGCCCTTCACGGCTGGCGAGCAATACTCCATACATCCTCCAAACTCCTCAGTCGGGGATCGAGGTTCTGTAAGACAATGGGAAGACCCCTGCGATGTTTAACCGGTCCATGGTTCGGAACTATAATTTCTCGCACCATGTACTTTGTTTCTCTAGGAGCGCTCGGAGCTCAGTTTCTTAAAGGGCCAGTGTGTTGCCATGCTGGTGCTGCAGGAAAAAGAGGGGTCTCTTGATAATAGGGTCAGGGTGCTGCTGGGAAGGTGTGGGTTGCTTTCGACGGAGGGCAGTGTTGCTGTTACTGCTCCTGTGACTGCCCCCCCTTTGGTGAGGGCTAAGTGAGGGTGAGAATTCTGCCCCGGAGCACATCCCCTAGCTCAGGGAGGTACCTGCCCCCCTTGGTCACCCCTGTAGATGCCCCAATAGTCATGGGGTAATCTTCATCACAGCACTCATGAAAGGGCTCCTAGAATCCCCCCCCCCAGAAACAGCACCCCCCCCCCTCCTATTGCCTTGCACTAATTGTGCATACATCCTTATAGTTACTGATCATTGACTTCTGGTCGTCGTGATTTGCTGTATCCCACATTAACATGCCTCCGTCTTTATGTAAGTGCACTGCAGTGTCGAAACGTGTGTGTGGCACACGTACAACTCACGATATGTACACATCACAATAAACACATAGAAACCTTGTTTGCGGAACAAGTGCCGGCTGCGCTGTGGAGTGAGCCATTAAGTGCGTCGACTGATAATCATGTTTACATTTGCATTCAGGTGGTTCTAGGGCAGCAGAAATCATGATTGGTCGGGTGCTGTTAATGACTGGTATTAAAGGCCTGGTAGGCCAGCATCATCGCCTTTCTCTCCCAGCAACTCCCTAATTCCCTAGCCTTTTCCATATGGTAAGTTATTGGAAAGCACTGCCTTTCCAGTTAGCAATGCATGCTATAATTATACATAATACCAACAATTAATAAGCCTGTACACAGCCGCTGAAACCCCCTCTTAATGGGCACTGTCACTCGACTGTACCCCCTCCGCCCCCATTCACTTAGCGAATGAATTGGAAGTTGTTGACGCATGGAAGAGGCCCCGAAAATGAAATTAAAACCCGACCAAATAGATTCCTTTATGAGGCATTAACCAAAACAAGGGGGTCTTATCAGCTGTGGGCAGAGAAGCCAGGGCGCTGGGGCCACGTGCCAGGGCACTAAAGGGCTGAATAGGGAGGGCGGGGAGAGAGGCCACTATCAACAGTCGCACCTGGCATCCGGGCGTAAATTATGCAATGAACGGATAGGTGACGCGCTGCATTCATGGAGGGAGAAGGTCCTCATTTTACAGAAGACACCGAATCATTCTAAGTGGCTGTTATCGGGGCGGGGGCTTCACAACACAATGTGTGCTGCTATTCACAGTGCCTTGATACCCCACATGGCACCGTGAGCTGTGCACTCTGCACTCTTCAGGAGGAATGAACACACTTCTGAAATGACAATTCCACTATTAAGTTTTGCTTAGGTTTTGGGATATCACACAGTGTATCGTGGCTGGTGGGGACTATTGTCGGGTGACACGGTGCAGGCAATGGGGCGAGTCTAGAGAACCCCAGGGCCCACGCCCGCTGCAATCCTGGAGACTCGGATGAGTCTGCGTTCTGTATTTGCTCTCCCAGTAGACGTGTTCCTCTGTGTCTGTGCCATGCCTTTTTAGTTTTCCCCGAGAGGCGACTCCTGCGCCACGTGATGGCCAAAAATAATGATATTGATGGGATTTGCGCTGTTGTGTAAGGATATAGAACCTTGTTTCGTGTTTCCTTGCTGTTCTACATTCTTCCAATCAGTGCTAGAGGGAGGTTTTTGCACCTTTCCCTGCTCAAAGCAGCAGGGCATGGGCACAGGGCCCATGCTGTGTCCCGCCCTACAAAAGATCACAAACAACCTACTTTTCCTAGTTTTCATCTTGCACTGAAACCAGGCCCGGCTCCAGGAAATTTTTATCTGGGTGGGCCAGGTTTGTGATGAGGGGGGCAACCTTTTGTCAGATCTGTGATCCGGCAAGATATGTCTTCCTGGATCTGAAAAAATCAATTTTCCCTTAATTCAGTTTAGTCTGTTAAACTGCTTTATAAGGTGTAGAAGCCTGGATTCAAACCCAGGTTGTTAGTACATATTTACCTGCAGGACTACTTGAATGTCTGATACAGATGCTTGTTGGGATTGCACTCCTTGGCAGATTTAAGGCAAATGGGTTCTTGGGCAAAACTGACAGATGGTCCCGGGTAGGTGGGGCATGTGTGTGGAGCTTATGGTGGGAGTAGTTAATCGCTATCATGAGTGCAACAAATGTTACCTGTCTACTATTGGAGCTGTGTGTTTAGGGGTATGAGTCTGGCTGGAAACAGCCTGTTCACCTCACCAGGGTTTGCTGACATGAGGTGATTTGCAAGGTTCACTCAATTTGTTCAAATCGGAAATCTGCTCTTCCAAAATCCCAGGCTCTCCAGTGCCCCTTTCACTGTCTTCTGCTCTTGCCTTCAACCTGATCATCCCTTCCAAAATCCCAGGCTCTCCAGTGCCCCTTTCACAGTTTTCTGCTCTCGCCTTCCACCTGACCACAAAAGTGATGGGTGGAAGGTTTCAAATGAATCTAAACCACTGGCAATTGCTCTGGGCAACCTTCCACACCACCGTTTTTTAGCCCGTCTGCGCCATTGCAAGAGGGGACCTGCCATGTGCAAATCAGTCAGCAGCTGCCGCCACCGAAGGTAGCAGCCCAGCCCGAACTGCTAGGCCAGGTCCCCTTCGCACAGAAAACCAAGCAACCCCAGACATGTTTCGGCCTTGTTGGACCTCCTCAGTGAGGTGCAGCCTGGTTCCCTGTGGCGCAGCGAGCAAGGGACCCACGTCTGGGCATAACCTCTCTCACAAGGAGAAACAAACTGACCACAAAAGTGATGGGTGGAAGGTTTCAAATGAATCTAAACCACTGGCAATTCCACCTGATCTTCCCTTCCAAATCCCAGGGTCTCCAGTGCCCCTTTCACAGTCTTCTGCTCTCGCCTTCCACTTGATCTTCCCTTCCAAAATCTCAGTCTCTCCAGTGCCCCTTTCACAGTCTTCAGCTCTCGCCTTCCACCTGATCTTCCCTTCCAGAATCCCAGTCTCTCCAGTGCCTCTTTCACAGTCCTCTGCTCTCGCCTTCCACCTGATCTTCCCTTCCAAAATCACAGGCTCTCCAGTGCCCCTTTCACAGTCCTCTGCTCTCGCCTTCCACCTGATCTTCCCTTCCAAAATCCCAGTCTCTCCAGTGCCCCTTTCACAGTCTTCTTCTCTCGCCTTCCACCTGATCTTCCCTTCCAAAATCCCAGTCTCTCCAGTGCCCCTTTCACAGTCTTCTGCTCTCTTCTTCCACCTGATCTTACCTTCCAAAATCCCAGTCTCTCCAGTGCCCCTTTTACAGTCTTCTGCTCTCGCCTTCCACCTGATCTCTCCTTCCAAAATCACAGGCTCTCCAGTGCCCCTTTCACAGTCTTCTGCTCTCGCCTTCCACCTGATCATCCCTTCCAAAATCCCAGTCTCTCCAGTGCCCCTTTTACAGTCTTCTGCTCTCGCCTTCCACCTGATCTTCCCTTCCAAGATGCCAGGCTCTGCAGTGCCCCTTTCAAAGTCTTCTGCTCTCGCCTTCCACCTGATCTTCCCTTCCAAGATGCCAGGCTCTGCAGTGCCCCTTTCAAAGTCTTCTGCTCTCGCCTTCCACCTGATCTTCCCTTCCAAGATGCCAGGCTCTGCAGTGCCCCTTTAAAAGTCTTCTGCTCTCGCCTTCCACCTGATCTTCACTTCCAAAATCCCAGGGTCTCCAGTGCCCCTTTCACAGTCGTCTGCTCTCTTCTTCCCCCTGATCACCCCTTCCAAACTCACAGGCTCTCTCCAGTGCCCCTTTCACAGTCTTCTGCTCTTGCCTTCCACCTGATCTTCCCTTCCAAAATCACAGGCTCTCCAGTGCCCCTTTCACAGTCCTCTGCTCTCGCCTTCCACCTGATCTTCCCTTCCAAAATCCCAGGCTCTCCACTGCCCCTTTCACAGTCTTCTGCTCTCGCCTTCCACCTGATCTTCCCTTCCAAAATCCCAGTCTCTCCAGTGCCCCTTTCACAGTCTTCTGCTCTCGCCTTCCACCTGATCTTCCCTTCCAAAATCCCAGTCTCTCCAGTGCCCCTTTCACAGTCTTCTGCTCTCTTCTTCCACCTGATCTTCCCTTCCAAAATCACAGGCTCTCCAGTGCCCCTTTTACAGTCTTCTGCTCTCGCCTTCCACCTGATCTTTCCTTCCAAAATCACAGGCTCTCCAGTGCCCCTTTCACAGTCTTCTGCTCTCGCCTTCCACCTGATCATCCCTTCCAAAATCCCAGTCTCTCCAGTGCCCCTTTTACAGTCTTCTGCTCTCGCCTTCCACCTGATCTTCCCTTCCAAGATGCCAGGCTCTGCAGTGCCCCTTTCAAAGTCTTCTGCTCTCGCCTTCCACCTGATCTTCCCTTCCAAGATGCCAGGCTCTGCAGTGCCCCTTTCAAAGTCTTCTGCTCTTGCCTTCCACCTGATCTTCCCTTCCAAAATCCCAGGGTCTCCAGTGCCCCTTTCACAGTCTTTTGCTCTCGCCTTCCACCTGAGCTTCCCTTCCAAAATCCCAGTCTCTCCAGTGCCCCTTTTACAGTCTTCTGCTCTCGCCTTCCACCTGATCTTCCCTTCCAAAATCACAGGCTCTCCAGTGCCCCTTTCACAGACTTCTGCTCTCGCCTTCCACCTGATCTTCCCTTCCAAAATCACAGGCTCTCCAGTGCCCCTTTCACAGTCGTCTGCTCTCTTCTTCCCCCTGATCACCCCTTCCAAACTCACAGGCTCTCTCGAGTGCCCCTTTCACAGTCTTCTGCTCTCGCCTTCCACCTGATCATCCCTTCCAAAATCACAGGCTATCCAGTGCCCCTTTCACAGTCTTCTGCTCTGGCCTTCCACCTGCTCATCCCTTCCAAAATCCCAGGCTCTCCAGTGCCCCTTTCACAGTCTTCTGCTCCCGCCTTCCACCTGATCTTCCCTTCCAAAATCCCAGTCTCTCCAGTGCCCCTTTCACAGCCTTCTGCTCTCGCCTGCCACCTGATCTTCCCTTCCAAAATCACAGGCTCTCCAGTGCCCCTTTCACAGTCTTCTGCTCTTGCCTTCCACCTGCTCATCCCTTCCAAAATCACAGGCTGTGCAATGCCCCTTTCACAGTCTTCTGCTCTTGCCTTCCACCTGATCTTCCCTTCCATAATCCCAGGGTCTCCAGTGCCCCTTTCACAGTCTTCTGCTCTCGCCTTCCACCTGATCTTCCCTTCCAAAATCCCAGTCTCTCCAGTGCCCCTTTTACAGTCTTCTGCTCTTGCCTTCCACCTGATCTTCCCTTCCAAAATCACAGGCTCTCCAGTGCTCCTTTCACAGTCTTCTGCTCTCTTCTTCCATCTGATCATCCTTTCCAAAATCCCAGGCTCTCCAGTGCCCCTTTCACAGTCCTCTGCTCTCTTCTTCCCCCTTATCACCCCTATCAAACTCACAGGCTCTCTCCAGTGCCCCTTTCACAGTCTTCTGCTCTCGCCTTCCACCTGATCCTCCCTTCCAAAGTCACAGGCTCTCCAGAACCCCTTTCACAGTCTTATTCTCTCGCCTTCCACCTAAACTTCCCTTCCAAAATCCCAGTCTCTCCAGTGCCCCTTTTACAGTCTTCTGCTCTTGCCTTCCACCTGATCTTCCCTTCCAAAATCACAGGCTCTCCAGTGCCCCTTTCAGTCTTCTGCTCTCGCCTTCCGCCTGCTCATCCCTTCCAAAATCACAGGCTCTCCAGTGCCCCTTTCACAGTCTTTTGCTCTCGCCTTCCACCTGAGCTTCCCTTCCAAAATCCCAGTCTCTCCAGTGCCCCTTTTACAGTCTTCTGCTCTCGCCTTCCACCTGATCCTCCCTTCCAAGATGCCAGGCTCTGCAGTGCCCCTTTCAAAGTCTTCTGCTCTCGCCTTCCACCTGATCTTCCCTTCCAAAATCCCAGGGTCTCCAGTGCCCCTTTCACAGTCTTTTGCTCTCGCCTTCCACCTGAGCTTCCCTTCCAAAATCCAAGTCTCTCCAGTGCCCCTTTTGCAGTCTTCTGCTCTTGCCTTCCACCTGATCTTCCCTTCCAAAATCACAGGCTCTCCAGTGCCCCTTTCACAGACTTCTGCTCTCGCCTTCCACCTGATCTTCCCTTCCAAAATCACAGGCTCTCCAGTGCCCCTTTCACAGTCGTCTACTCTCTTCTTCCCCCTGATCACCCCTTCCAAACTCACAGGCTCTCTCGAGTGCCCCTTTCACAGTCTTCTGCTCTCGCCTTCCACCTGATCACCCCTTCCAAAATCACAGGCTATCCAGTGCCCCTTTGACAGTCTTCTGCTCTCGCCTTCCACCTGCTCATCCCTTCCAAAATCTCAGGCTCTCCAGTGCCCCTTTGACAGTCTTCTGCTCTCGCCTTCCACCTGATCATCCCTTCCAAAATCCCAGGCTCTCCAGTGCCCCTTTCACAGTTTTCTGCTCTCGCCTTCCACCTGACCACAAAAGTGATGGGTGGAAGGTTTCAAATGAATCTAAACCACTGGCAATTGCTCTGGGCAACCTTCCACACCACCGTTTTTTAGCCCGTCTGCGCCATTGCAAGAGGGGACCTGCCATGTGCAAATCAGTCAGCAGCTGCCGCCACCGAAGGTAGCAGCCCAGCCCGAACTGCTAGGCCAGGTCCCCTTCGCACAGAAAACCAAGCAACCCCAGACATGTTTCGGCCTTGTTGGACCTCCTCAGTGAGGTGCAGCCTGGTTCCCTGTGGCGCAGCGAGCAAGGGACCCACGTCTGGGCATAACCTCTCTCACAAGGAGAAACAAACTGACCACAAAAGTGATGGGTGGAAGGTTTCAAATGAATCTAAACCACTGGCAATTCCACCTGATCTTCCCTTCCAAATCCCAGGGTCTCCAGTGCCCCTTTCACAGTCTTCTGCTCTCGCCTTCCACTTGATCTTCCCTTCCAAAATCTCAGTCTCTCCAGTGCCCCTTTCACAGTCTTCAGCTCTCGCCTTCCACCTGATCTTCCCTTCCAGAATCCCAGTCTCTCCAGTGCCTCTTTCACAGTCCTCTGCTCTCGCCTTCCACCTGATCTTCCCTTCCAAAATCACAGGCTCTCCAGTGCCCCTTTCACAGTCCTCTGCTCTCGCCTTCCACCTGATCTTCCCTTCCAAAATCCCAGTCTCTCCAGTGCCCCTTTCACAGTCTTCTTCTCTCGCCTTCCACCTGATCTTCCCTTCCAAAATCCCAGTCTCTCCAGTGCCCCTTTCACAGTCTTCTGCTCTCTTCTTCCACCTGATCTTACCTTCCAAAATCCCAGTCTCTCCAGTGCCCCTTTTACAGTCTTCTGCTCTCGCCTTCCACCTGATCTCTCCTTCCAAAATCACAGGCTCTCCAGTGCCCCTTTCACAGTCTTCTGCTCTCGCCTTCCACCTGATCATCCCTTCCAAAATCCCAGTCTCTCCAGTGCCCCTTTTACAGTCTTCTGCTCTCGCCTTCCACCTGATCTTCCCTTCCAAGATGCCAGGCTCTGCAGTGCCCCTTTCAAAGTCTTCTGCTCTCGCCTTCCACCTGATCTTCCCTTCCAAGATGCCAGGCTCTGCAGTGCCCCTTTCAAAGTCTTCTGCTCTCGCCTTCCACCTGATCTTCCCTTCCAAGATGCCAGGCTCTGCAGTGCCCCTTTAAAAGTCTTCTGCTCTCGCCTTCCACCTGATCTTCCCTTCCAAAATCCCAGGGTCTCCAGTGCCCCTTTCACAGTCGTCTGCTCTCTTCTTCCCCCTGATCACCCCTTCCAAACTCACAGGCTCTCTCCAGTGCCCCTTTCACAGTCTTCTGCTCTTGCCTTCCACCTGATCTTCCCTTCCAAAATCACAGGCTCTCCAGTGCCCCTTTCACAGTCCTCTGCTCTCGCCTTCCACCTGATCTTCCCTTCCAAAATGCCAGGCTCTCCACTGCCCCTTTCACAGTCTTCTGCTCTCGCCTTCCACCTGATCTTCCCTTCCAAAATCCCAGTCTCTCCAGTGCCCCTTTCACAGTCTTCTGCTCTCGCCTTCCACCTGATCTTCCCTTCCAAAATCCCAGTCTCTCCAGTGCCCCTTTCACAGTCTTCTGCTCTCTTCTTCCACCTGATCTTCCCTTCCAAAATCACAGGCTCTCCAGTGCCCCTTTTACAGTCTTCTGCTCTCGCCTTCCACCTGATCTTTCCTTCCAAAATCACAGGCTCTCCAGTGCCCCTTTCACAGTCTTCTGCTCTCGCCTTCCACCTGATCATCCCTTCCAAAATCCCAGTCTCTCCAGTGCCCCTTTTACAGTCTTCTGCTCTCGCCTTCCACCTGATCTTCCCTTCCAAGATGCCAGGCTCTGCAGTGCCCCTTTCAAAGTCTTCTGCTCTCGCCTTCCACCTGATCTTCCCTTCCAAGATGCCAGGCTCTGCAGTGCCCCTTTCAAAGTCTTCTGCTCTTGCCTTCCACCTGATCTTCCCTTCCAAAATCCCAGGGTCTCCAGTGCCCCTTTCACAGTCTTTTGCTCTCGCCTTCCACCTGAGCTTCCCTTCCAAAATCCCAGTCTCTCCAGTGCCCCTTTTACAGTCTTCTGCTCTCGCCTTCCACCTGATCTTCCCTTCCAAAATCACAGGCTCTCCAGTGCCCCTTTCACAGACTTCTGCTCTCGCCTTCCACCTGATCTTCCCTTCCAAAATCACAGGCTCTCCAGTGCCCCTTTCACAGTCGTCTGCTCTCTTCTTCCCTCTGATCACCCCTTCCAAACTCACAGGCTCTCTCGAGTGCCCCTTTCACAGTCTTCTGCTCTCGCCTTCCACCTGATCATCCCTTCCAAAATCACAGGCTATCCAGTGCCCCTTTCACAGTCTTCTGCTCTGGCCTTCCACCTGCTCATCCCTTCCAAAATCCCAGGCTCTCCAGTGCCCCTTTCACAGTCTTCTGCTCTCGCCTTCCACCTGATCTTCCCTTCCAAAATCCCAGTCTCTCCAGTGCCCCTTTCACAGCCTTCTGCTCTCGCCTGCCACCTGATCTTCCCTTCCAAAATCACAGGCTCTCCAGTGCCCCTTTCACAGTCTTCTGCTCTTGCCTTCCACCTGCTCATCCCTTCCAAAATCACAGGCTGTGCAATGCCCCTTTCACAGTCTTCTGCTCTTGCCTTCCACCTGATCTTCCCTTCCATAATCCCAGGGTCTCCAGTGCCCCTTTCACAGTCTTCTGCTCTCGCCTTCCACCTGATCTTCCCTTCCAAAATCCCAGTCTCTCCAGTGCCCCTTTTACAGTCTTCTGCTCTTGCCTTCCACCTGATCTTCCCTTCCAAAATCACAGGCTCTCCAGTGCTCCTTTCACAGTCTTCTGCTCTCTTCTTCCATCTGATCATCCTTTCCAAAATCCCAGGCTCTCCAGTGCCCCTTTCACAGTCCTCTGCTCTCTTCTTCCCCCTTATCACCCCTATCAAACTCACAGGCTCTCTCCAGTGCCCCTTTCACAGTCTTCTGCTCTCGCCTTCCACCTGATCCTCCCTTCCAAAGTCACAGGCTCTCCAGAACCCCTTTCACAGTCTTATTCTCTCGCCTTCCACCTAAACTTCCCTTCCAAAATCCCAGTCTCTCCAGTGCCCCTTTTACAGTCTTCTGCTCTTGCCTTCCACCTGATCTTCCCTTCCAAAATCACAGGCTCTCCAGTGCCCCTTTCAGTCTTCTGCTCTCGCCTTCCACCTGCTCATCCCTTCCAAAATCACAGGCTCTCCAGTGCCCCTTTCACAGTCTTTTGCTCTCGCCTTCCACCTGAGCTTCCCTTCCAAAATCCCAGTCTCTCCAGTGCCCCTTTTACAGTCTTCTGCTCTTGCCTTCCACCTGATCTTCCCTTCCAAAATCACAGGCTCTCCAGTGCCCCTTTCAGTCTTCTGCTCTCGCCTTCCACCTGCTCATCCCTTCCAAAATCACAGGCTCTCCAGTGCCCCTTTCACAGTCTTTTGCTCTCGCCTTCCACCTGATCCTCCCTTCCAAGATGCCAGGCTCTGCAGTGCCCCTTTCAAAGTCTTCTGCTCTCGCCTTCCACCTGATCTTCCCTTCCAAAATCCCAGGGTCTCCAGTGCCCCTTTCACAGTCTTTTGCTCTCGCCTTCCACCTGAGCTTCCCTTCCAAAATCCAAGTCTCTCCAGTGCCCCTTTTGCAGTCTTCTGCTCTTGCCTTCCACCTGATCTTCCCTTCCAAAATCACAGGCTCTCCAGTGCCCCTTTCACAGACTTCTGCTCTCGCCTTCCACCTGATCTTCCCTTCCAAAATCACAGGCTCTCCAGTGCCCCTTTCACAGTCGTCTGCTCTCTTCTTCCCCCTGATCACCCCTTCCAAACTCACAGGCTCTCTCGAGTGCCCCTTTCACAGTCTTCTGCTCTCGCCTTCCACCTGATCACCCCTTCCAAAATCACAGGCTATCCAGTGCCCCTTTGACAGTCTTCTGCTCTCGCCTTCCACCTGCTCATCCCTTCCAAAATCTCAGGCTCTCCAGTGCCCCTTTCACAGTCTTCTGCTCTCGCCTTCCACCTGATCCTCCCTTCCAAAATCCCAGTCTCTCCAGTGCCCCTTTCACAGCCTTCTGCTCTCGCCTTCCACCTGATCTTCCCTTCCAAAATCACAGGCTCTCCAGTGCCCCTTTCACAGCCTTCTGCTCTCGCCTTCCACCTGATCTTCCCTTCCATAATCCCAGGGTCTCCAGTGCCCCTTCCACAGTCTTCTGCTCTCGCCTTTCACCTGATCTTCCCTTCCAAAATCCCAGTCTCTCCAGTGCCCCTTTTACAGTCTTCTGCTCTTGACTTCCACCTGATCTTCCCTTCCAAAATCACAGGCTCTCCAGTGCCCCTTTCACAGTCTTCTGCTCTCTTCTTCCATCTGATCATCCTTTCCAAAATCCCAGGCTCTCCAGTGCCCCTTTCACAGTCCTCTGCTCTCTTCTTCCCCCTGATCACTCCTTTCAAACTCACGGGCTCTCTCCAGTGCCCCTTTCACAGTCCTCTGCTCTCTTCTTCCACCTGATCCTCCCTTACAAAGTCACAGGCTCTCCAGTGCCCCTTTCACAGTCTTCTGCTCTCGCCTTCCACCTGATCATCCCTTCCAAAGTCACAGGCTCTCCAGTGCCCCTTTCACAGTCTTCTGCTCTCGCCTTCCACCTGATCATCCCTTCCAAACTCCCAGTCTCTCCAGTGCCCCTTTCACAGTCTTCTTCTCTCGCCTTCCACCTGATCCTCCCTTCCAAAGTAACAGGCTCTCCAGTGCCCCTTTCACAGTCTTCAGCTCTCGCCTTCCACCTGACCATCCCTTCCAAACTCCCAGGCTCTCCAGTGCCCCTTTCACAGTCTTCTGCTCTCGCCTTCCACCTGATCTTCCCTTCCAAAACCCCACGCTCTCCAGTGCCCCTTTCACAGTCCTCTGCTCTCGCCTTCCACCTGATCATCCCTTCCAAAATCCCAGGCTCTCCAGTGCCTCTTTCACAGTCCTCTGCTCTCGCCTTCCACCTGATCATCCCTTCCAAAATCCCACGCTCTCCAGTGCCCCTTTCACAGTCCTCTGCTCTCGCCTTCCACCTGATCCTCCCTTCCAAACTCCCAGGCTCTCCAGTGCCCTTTCACAGTCTTCTGCTCTCGCCTTCCACCTGATCCTCCCTTCCAAAGTCACAGGCTCTCCAGTGCCCCTTTCACAGTCTTCTTCTCTCGCCTTCCACCTGATCCTCCCTTCCAAAGTCACAGGCTCTCCAGTGCCCCTTTCACAGTCTTCAGCTCTCGCCTTCCACCTGACCATCCCTTCCAAAATCCCAGGCTCTCCAGTGCCCCTTTCACAGTCTTCTGCTCTCGCCTTCCACCTGATCTTCCCTTCCAAAATCCCACGCTCTCCAGTGCCCCTTTCACAGTCCTCTGCTCTCACCTTCCACCTGATCATCCCTTCCAAAATCCCACGCTCTCCAGTGCCTCTTTCACAGTCCTCTGCTCTCGCCTTCCACCTGATCTTCCCTTCCAAAATCACAGGCTCTCCAGTACTCCTTTCACAGTCTTCTGCTCTCGCCTTCCACCTGATCTTCCCTTCCAAAATCCCAGGCTCTCCAGTGCCCCTTTCACAGTCTTCTGCTCTCGCCTTCCATGTGCTCCTTTGTTTCCTTCCATGAGCTCCCTCAATACTTTGACCTTCCATTGGCTACTCACTTCATCTTCCATATGCTCCCCCATCTCCATATGGAAAACGTTTGCCAAAAATGAAAAATGACAGCTGTATACTGCCCTTAACAAGAGTTTGAGAGATTAATCTCAATTATTCATGCCCCAAGACACATTTTATTTTACCATTTTTCAACAAAATGCTATAAGTGAGATATAAAAAAAACAGTACAGAGCAAAAGAGAAGCAGAAAGAATAGTGTGGCGACAGCACACTTTGTCACCTTCCATCAGCTCCCCCTGACTACCATTCCCATTTACAAACAGTCCCACCTACCCCACCCTCCCCCCACCATGTCTTCGTGGCCTGGCTGGGGTGAATCCAGGATGATGCCACCTCCTCCTCTGCAGGGGCTGAGCAACGAGACCCCCCCGTCATTATTCCATCTAACATAGTGTGTGCTCAATAATACCTCCCTGTGTACTGTGGTTACTCCCAGGAGGCCACGTTAGAGGTGCTTGTGGTCCAGCCTTTTTGTTGTGAAAGACAGCCCCTCTCCTCCTCGATAAATATTGAAGCAAGGAATAGGATATTTAGTTTCTTACAAATTACATTTTGAAGCAGAACATTGTATTTTTTGTTGCAATGTTGCAGCTAATTTTAATTGAATTGATGGTGTGTGGGAGTGCTAGCATGCAGGTGAGTGGGACCAGGAGGTAGACAGAAGAGGTTTGGGGGTTCGGCCTACTGGTATCACTCCAGGTTAGATGTGGCAGGAAGGAGGGGCCGCTGCTCCCCTGCCACCCTCTATACATTATTGTCTGGTACATACTGTTTATAATATGCAATTGTCCATGCCGACTTCTTATTTGACATGTTTATGTTGCTATTGAATGTCACAATTTTGATCAATAAATGTGGCCTTATATGTGTGTATGTCTCCTTGGCGGGCCCTGAGGTACAACATTGTCCTCAAGTCCTCCTGCATCTATTAAACCATATTGAAAACTGAATCACTTCTAGGGGCTCCTAATTTTGGCAGGAAAACACACAGTGAGATTATACCATTTGCCCACTTTGGTTAAGTGGAAAGCCCCACGTCTTCCCAGCTCAAGTTGGTACAAATATGTATTGAAGTTTGGCTTTAAATACCTCAAATATTACAATTCCGAGTCTTTGCACACAAGTAACGTTTGTACACAATTTGAAATGGTACTTATTACCTGCTTACCATAGGTGCTACTCTGTATATAAAAGAAACTTTAAGCGATAGGGATGATTTATAGAAAAACATTTACTTTTATTGTAATGAATTGCGTACTTTTATTCCAATGATTGAAAGCCATGAAAAGGAAATGTTGTATATTATTGTAAGTTTCTGTGTTGAATGTTCTCTTTACTTTTCTTTTTCCATTTATTCAGTTTCTTTTTCTTACTTTGCTAACTTCTTTTGTAAAGGTTTGTAATAAACCATAAACAATAAAAAATAATAAGACTGATTGTTATACAGATTACTTTAAAAATGCATAAGTCACATGATTAAACCAACCCAGGGCTGTCAGAAGATGTGGTGAGGCCCGGGGTAAAACATTTGGTGAGGCCCCCTTACAATTTTTTGCACTTGGCCCGCGGCGGCACATCCGCAAACCGGAGACTAGAGAAATCTACCCTTGAGTTTGTGTGCAGGATCTCAAATATGGTTTATTACTATAACTCCAAATCAACTACAGCAAAGTTAGATTGCTCTACTGAAGAAAGGTTCATGCCAGACTAACTTTTTTATCATATGAATAAATATATATAAGATGGCATGAGTTCTCCACTACGCCACCTCCAATTCTCTGAGGGTCAGTCACTTTTCCAAGCAAATAGTTGAGGGAAGATCTCCTTCTTCGGCTGGGGCCTCCCTCTGGAAACAGCCTCCCTGCCTCGCTGAAACTTGAGGAGAACCATCTCCGGTTCCGGAAGCACATCAAGACCTGTCTCTTTGCTTTTGCCTTCCCTCTTCCTCGCTCTTGCTGATCACCTTCCTGATCCATGCACTGGTCACCTGGTCATGCTCTGAATTCGGGCCCAGGTCCCTGCCTGCCCTGTTGCAATCCCGCACTGCCTCTTGGCTCCCCTGCACTTGTGGTCTGTATCTGTAACCCTACAGTCCCCGCTCTTGCTCTTATTCCCCCCCCGTTGGCTGCACTTATGAGTACCCACACTTGCCACCCGTTGGCTGCACTCTTGTTTCTCCTTTGCTCCTGCACTTCTGCATCCTACTCCACCCTCGGCACTTCTCCCCTCCCCCCTTCCCTGCTCTTGCGCGATCTGAATGACACAAGGCCTAGTAAGATCTGTGTTTTGTCCTACTCTTTTGTTTCTCCCTCCTTGCCTTGTCGCGCCTAGAAACACTTGTGTATAGGCACGTTATAAATGCCATATCATATCATTAAGGAGCACCCTGCCCCTTTGTGCGCGTTAAAACACACATCATACACAGTGACAAATGATGTACAGGGGAGGCTGGTACATTTCTGAACTTAAGAGGCTTACATGTTTGTGCCAATTAGGCAGGATCAACAGAGCACAGTGAGGGAGCCCAAACCAAACAAGGGTTGCTTGAGGGGGATTCTCACTCCCAAGAAAATGTTTGAAACATTGGGTTAAAAGTATGCATTTTACAGCACTTACTTTGCAAAATTGGGTAGAAATCCATACCGTTTGCAATCGGTTTTGTATGGAAGCACATGGAAATTCCCAATAGTTGCAAATCACAAATTGTGCATAGGAACATTTTCCAATACATTTCATGCTGCCTTTCCATGCGAGATATGCTAGTATAAAAATATATTCATGCTGGTTGTTCTAATTATGTCCATGCAGGCTGCATCAATATATGCCATTATTACCATGTACGGACTCCCAGCCAGTAAAAATGCCATGCCACAGAAGGTATATCCAGGCTGACTGTGTACCATAAGTGTTATTACTGGCTAGATTGGCCTACATTCAAGTGGGCCAATTTAGCCAAGTAGCATGTTTGCTTTAACCTTGATGCATACTTCTGTGCATCAAGGTTAAAGCAAAAAGAGCACTAGCAATGCTAACAGTTTGGGCATTCGTGTAGGCATGGGAAAGGCACTTCTGTATTGGTATTAGCTGGCCATTGATAGTGCCAGTGCAAAATGGTTTGAGTACCTGAGCAGCTAATAGAAGTGCCTGGTAAATGCCTAATACTTATACACAAACCAAAACTGTTGGCTTTGCCAATGCTTATTTTTAAAAGAACTTCAGCAAAAGACATGCAGGGTGTTTTTAAATTGAGTGGCGAAAGACAGACCTGATTAAGACATTTTTTAACACTTGCAGGCATATTGAGGGCAAAGTTTGATGGCAAGGCATGTTTAAAGCTAACTCAAAGGGTTCCAGTGAGGATGTGTTTTGGGTGGGGAGGGCAGGAACTGGGTGAGAATTGCCATAGGGATTAGCATGGCCATGAGAAGTAATTTCACTGTTAGCACCTGCATTCATATACACACATTTTTAGGTAATTGAAATTGTGATGTGGGGTTAGCACTTGCATGCTAGGGCAGTGATTAGAAGGGAAGTGGTGACATGAGACATCTCATTCTCAAAGCAGTCCTTAAGTGTGACGTTTCAGAAATGAAGGCAAGAGGTAGCTGCTTGTAACATTGAAGCTTCACCAGAATAGTCTCATTCGAAATGTGAAAAGATGTTAGGTGCCCCCACACAAGGACGTTTGCCCCTTCCTCACAGCCTCTGACGTTAGCGCCTCTCCCAACATTTGAAGTGTTAGTCTTCTTTCCCCCCTGACATTTTAGCCTAGGTGCACCTCTGATGCCAGGAACCCACCCCTTAATGAAGTGGCCCCCAGGGCGGCTACATTTAGGGGTGGTGCTGAACACACACTCACAAAAAACACTTCCACCCATGCAATCATCCACCAGTTACACAACTCCATGCACGCATGTATACATAAAACCAAACACAGCATTGACACAAACACAAACATGCACGCATGCATTCATACATACACATACTAATTTAATTTACATACACATATACACTTTTAATTTAAAATAAAAAACACTTACCTTACCTCCATGCACCTTTAAAAAGCATCCACACAGCCGACACGTAAACATGTTGCCTGACAAGAGAGAACTTTTCTCCCATCAGTCAGCGTGATCACACTGACAACATGAACATACTGACTGACAGGAGAGGATTCCTCTCCTGTCAGTCAGCGTGGTCATGCTGAGCACCCTGAACAAACTGACTGACAAGAGAGAACTCCTCTCCCATCAGTCAGCATGGTCATGCTGAGCAACATGAACACACTAACTGACAGGAGAGGGAGAGGAGTCCTCTCCTGTCAGTCAGTATGGTCATGCTGAGCAACATGAACACACTGACTGACAAGAGAGAACTCCTCTCCCATCAGTCAGCGTGGTTGTAAAGACTGGTAGGTGGTGTCTGTACTTCTGCTCTCTATATGGTAGAGGAGAGGCACAGAAGACCCCAGCCAAGATTCTCTATATGGTAGCAATGGATGAGCAATCAAGGCCTAGCTTCTCAGGAGGTGATGCGGGCTGGTTCTTAAGTACAGTGTAGACCCCGAACCCCCACAAAGGAATGTCCACACACTGTATTACTGAAAACACAGTCTTTATATAATTAATATTCAAAGGTATGTACACGATCACAATAACGCACTTTGTACTCGGAAGTCAATAATGATAAATATATACAATTCTAAAGTGGTACTACTAATGTTGTCCAATCTCATTAAAGTGCATGAACTGTACGGTTAAAATGTCACACAGATTAATAACGAGGAATCCAGCAATAGAGATAGGAAGGAACGTAAAATGGTTAAAACAATAGGCAGAATGCTGGCCCTGTTACCTAGACACATTTCTGTGTGGAGATCCCCCCACCTGGGCAACCTGTAAAATAAGGATATATCGCACAAGCCCAGTCCATATGTTCAATAGTCTCACTTCTTCCTATTAAGGTTTTACCCCCCCAATGTACCTGGTGGAGTAGAGTTCTCCGACGATGCGTCGACCGATCCTTCTTGAGTGCCTCCCTTCCAGGCGGGAGCCACGGATCATCGAGAAGTGTCGGGGAACTTGGCATTCGGTGTCTGGGAATCGACGGCCCTTCTTGAGTGCCCTCCCTTTAAGGCGGGAGTCACGGGTTTTCGAACGTCCGACGGTGAACAGATGGAACTACGACAGGGAAGTGACAGCTTCGTTCCTAGCGGTGCTCGTCGACGACAGAGCTTTAGCGTCCTGCAAGGAAGAGGTGTGCGGGGCACTTCGGTGACGATAGTTCTGGACCGCAAAGAGATGATGAAGAACTGTGGCCCAGCAAGGGCGTCGAGTCGTAGGCGTCTCTGTGGTCTTTAGGTGGCGGGAAACCCACCAGTGGATGCTCCTCGGCGCGTCGACGGTCGGGCCTTCTCCGGCGGGAGACAAGAGGATGACGACGCAGGCGAGAGCGTCCGATGATCAATGGAAGTTCTTAGGCAAACGGGAGCACCTCGGCTCCGGTCGGCGACGGCGGTCGTCGACAGTGGTGGACAACAGTCCGAGTGCTTCTCCTTGGAGTTCCGCAGCAGTCCCAGTATCGGGTCGGCAGCCTGTCGAAGGACTGTCTACCAGGGAGCGTTGGCAATGATCAGCTGTGCACGATGGTCCCTCGTAGCTCGGGAAGAGGGCACCTTACCAGGTCCTCTCTGGGTCAGTCCTTGGAGGCACAACAGCTTTCAGATTGTGAAGGAGAGCAACAGTAATTCTTCTCGTCCAGCAGGGCTTCAAGGTCAAGCATCAGTTATTCCAGTTACTCGTCGTAGTGGACTTCAGCTTCTGAGCACGATTCCTAGCAGTGAGAGGTCCCCAGATATACTGTTTATCTCCCATTCATTCTGCTGGGTCACACTCAAGCATCCAATCACGACTACGGGCATTCATGCAGGCAGGCAGCCAATCAGGCACACGAGGTATTCAGGCCATTCACTTCTCTCCAGACACTCACAACAAGTTATGTGTATTGGGACAAGTACCGAGCCATTCAACACTCCAAGCTGCATTCATACCGGTTTCAGGCAGGGTTGTCTCAGTCATTGTGTCAACCACCAGATACTAGACACCCATAACACAGAATGCATATTCGTCACACACTCTATTCACCCAGGTCCCACCCACAGGAGGTACCCACAACATACATCACCGGGAAGGCTCCAGCTAGTCTGGCCGGGCCTTCACAACAACACCATATATGGCACTTATATCCAACAGCCAGTCAGGGGGAAGGGACAGAGTCAGGGCTTCCCAGGACTTTGGGAAAACAAGGTAATGGGTAATAGAAAGCAAGAGGCCACAGGGGCCATCTTGTTTTCCGTCAGGAATCAACTGATCCCAATGGCAGGGCTGGGGTATCCCAAAATGGAGGATACTCCGCACACCTGTCGATTTCAGCATGGAGCTGCCACCAGCCCCTTCTCTGTGGGCCACCCACAGGTGCCCAAAAACATACACTAGGGGCACAGGGTTGTACCCCCACCCATGGGTGCCATAAGGGTATCCCATGGGTCCGTTCACCAAACCAAAAGAGAGAGAGCTGCACCGCCAGGAGTCCCACATGAACTCCTGCGCGGAAAACACGATGGAACCCATGATAAAAAGCAGTAAAGGAGAAGGATACGGAGGCCCTGTCCCTCCGATGCATTTCCAGCATCACAGTTGCCCCCCCCCCAGACTGAGGTGGAGGGTGCCTAATCTCCCACAGGATAAACACCCTCATCCATACGGTCAACATACCTTCTGGAAAGGCCATATGCATTATCGCGACTCTTCCCTGGTCTGTGCTCTATGGTGAAGTCTAGCCCTTGCAGGCTAATGGACCACCTGAGCAGTTTCGGGTTCTCACCCTTCATCTGCATAAGCCACTTCAGGGGCTTATGATCTGTTTGGACCTTGAAGGTATACCCCATAAGGTAGGGCCTAAAACGCCTAAGGCTCCAAACTATACTAAAACATTCCTTTACAACAGTAGCCCACATAAGTTCTCTAACCTTGAGTTGTCTACTGATGAATATGATAGGATGTTCTCTCCCTTTGTCATCTAACTGGGACAAGACAGCTCCAATTCCGGTGTCGCAGGCATCCGTCTGGACGATAAAGGGTCGGCTGAAGTCAGGCGCACACAACACGGGTGCCCTACACAGACTTTCTTTCAAGCCATCAAAGGCCCTCTGATAGTCTTCAGTCCAATTAACCTTCCTAGACTGTTTGGGTGAAGTCAGAGCTGTCAGTGGTGCAGCTATGGTTCCATAGTCCGCCATGAAATTGCGATAATACCCAGTGAGGCCCAAAAAGGCTCTCACCTGAGTTTGAGTAGTGGGAGTCTCCCAGTCCTGTACATCCTGTACCTTACGGGGGAGAGGTTGGATTTGACCCCCTCCTACCTCATGACCAAGATACGTGACTTTCCCCTGAGCTATCTGGCACTTGGTGGCCTTGATAGTGAGGTTAGCCCTTTTTAAGGCCTGCAACACTCTACCCAGATGTGTCAAGTGCTCTTCCCAAGTGGAACTGTAGACGGCAATGTCATCTAATTAAGCCACACAAAAGGCTTCCAGCCCACTGAGAGCATGATTGACCAATCTCTGGAAGGTGGCAGGGGCTTTCTTCAACCAAAAAGGCATGACCCTTAACTGGTACAGTCCCTCTGGTGTGGAGAACACCGCCTTTTCCTTGGCATGGTCCGTCAGAGCTATTTGCCAATAGCCTGAGGTGAGGTCAAAGGTGCTCACAAATTTGGCAGCACCTATGGTGTGCACGAGCTTATCAGCCCTGGGTAATGGGTGCGCGTCAGTTTTGGTGATGGCATTGACTCCTCGGTAGTCCACACAGAACCTCCAATCCTTGGTACCTGCCTGGGAACTTGCCTTGGGGACAAGGACCACGGGACTGGACCAGGGACTGGTTGAGGGTTCAATAACACCCAGATCCAACATCTTGGCAACCTCAGCCTGAATGTGGTTCTTAACCGTATCTGACATTCGGTAGCTCCTGCTCTTGACAGGCACGCTGTCACCAGTGTCAATCTCGTGCTTACACCACGGTGTAAGGCCTGGCGTCAGCGAAAACAGAGAGGCATACTGCTGGAGCAAAGTCCTGCAGGGCCTCTGCTGCTCGGTTGTCAAATCGGGAGAGAGCTGCACTCCCTCGACTGAGCCCTCCTGAGGGTTGCTATGCAGCAAGTCTGGAAGGGGCTCACTCTCATCCTCTTCTTGCTCTGAAGCTAGCAAGAGACATGAGACTTCTGCTCGCCTGTGGAAAGGCTTGAGCCTATTAACATGGAGTACCTGAGGGGCTACCCCTGGGATTCCCATGTCAACCAGGTAATTGACCTCGCCCATCTTGGAGATTATCCGTGAAGGGTCCAGTCCATTTATCTGCCAATGCCCGAGGCTTGGTAGGCTCCATCACGAGGACCTCCTGTCCTGGAGTCCAATCCACTTGCGATGCTTTAAGGTCATGCCAGTATTTGTTCAATTCCTGGCTGGCCTTGAAATTCGCCGTTGCTTGACCCATCATCTGTGTCATCCTCCGTCTGAGGCCTAACACATAGTCCCCCACTTGCTTGGCGGGACCGGGAGGGGTGGCTTCCAAACCTTCTCTGTTCAAGGCGAGGGGCCCCCTCACGGGATGTCCAAAGAGTAACTCAAAGGGGCTGAAACCAACACCCTCTTGAGGTACCTCTCTGTAAGCAAACAGCAGGCATGGCAGGAGGAGATCCCATTTCCTCCTTAGGGGCTCTTACAAAGCACCTAGCATGCCCTTGAGAGTTTTATTAAACCTCTCAACCAGGCCATTGTTCTGGGGGTGGTAAGAGGTGGATAACTTGTAGGTTACCCCGCACACTTTCCACATGGTTTTCATGTAACTAGACATGAAGTTGGATCCTCGGTCAGAGACAACCTCCTTGGGGAATCCAACACGGGTGAAAATGCCCAGGAGGGCCCGGGCAACCACCTTGGCCGTAACAGTCCGAAGGGGTAGAGCCTCAGGGTAACTGGTGGCATGATCTAACAAAACCGTGTGCCTGGGACAGGGCCTGTTTCCTCAGACCCTCGAGAGAGGGACACTCTCTCTGTCCTTCACAGAAGTCTGCCCGGGAGGGTCCCCCTTCAGCTAACAAGCAGTGAAGATTGGGATGATCCTCCCGGTTGATAACCTCTCCCACAGGAGAGTCTTCTGGCTCTTCTCCCACAGGAGTTGAGACAGGGTTTACCACTGGACCCAGCCCGTCCGGAGCATGGATCCCAATGTGTGCTGTAGGAACAGCAGGAAGAGAAGGAGCTCCCTCCACAGAGGTGGCCTTCTTGCTCTTCCTTCGTCTTGCCTTAGGCCGTGCCTTTGGCTCGGGTACCTGACTCACAGCCAGACCCGGAGTCACCTGTGATCTAGTGACCGCAGCAGCAGTCATGGGAAGACCATCCGCGATCAGTCCCAACTCGACTAGATCGTTTCCTAACAGAATGTTAGCAGGGACGTTGTCCTGAAGCAGGACAGGAAGCTTTGCTGTCTTGTCTCCAATTACGAGTATGACCCAGGCTACAGGCAATAATTTGGGAGGCCCACCAGCTAACCTGGTGGTTCTCAGAGGAGCATCTACATAGTCCTCTGGCTTGAGCAGGGTCCTGTCCACCACTGTCATGCTTGCCCCAGTTTCTCTCAAACCAGTAGAAGGCTGGCCATTCAGGAGGACACTTCTCAAAAATCTACGGGTGTTCTGTGGGATAGTCGCCAGTACTTCTGTCACTGGTCCCAGGCCCCAAGACACACTAAGGAAATCTCTACGGGAGCACCAAATGTGATCCCTGTAGAGGAGGGGAGGACAGTGGCCTCCATCTCAGACATGGGGTAAGGGTAGGTCAGGCTGACAGCCTGTACTCCGAGTGCCTTACCTTTACACTTGGAGTCACCCCTTTTGTGATCCAGAGCCCCACAGTCCCAACAAGTGCCGGGAGTGCGGGGTACGGTACTGGAAACACCGGGAGCCTGCTTTGCAGCAGGTGGACCACTACTCTTATTCCCACCCACAGATGACTTATCCCCACTAGATCTTTAGGTCTTAGGAGAGGAGAGTTTAGGTTTATTCAACTGTGACTGCTTTTGGGACTCCTCAGCTTTCTGAGAGGCCCCCTTTTCTTTGTCCTTGTCCTTCCCACTGGAGTCCTTAGGGGACACCCGGTGGGAGACCCACTTGTCAGCCAACCTAGCCAGTTTAAAGGGATCCAAAATGTTCTGGTCAGCAACATACTGATGCAGCTCTGGTGAACAGGCTTAAGAAAAATGCTCAAAAAACAACAGGTGGGACAATTCAACAAATGTTTTCACCTTGTAGCCATCAATCCACCCCATCATATTCATGTGCGCAGCACTCACCCAGTCGACCCAAGACACATTCTCTCTTTTCTTAAAATCCCTGAACCTTTTAAGGTGTTGGGTAGGCGTCTTGCCAAACTTGGCAATCAAAGCAGATTTCATACACTCATACTGACCCCTTTCTTCCGCACTCAGCTTCAGAATACAATCATATCCAGTTTGAGGCACTGTGCTTAGCAAACACTTAGCCCAATCTCTTTTGTCAACATCATGAATTGCACAAGCCATTTCAAACGCTTCAATCCATTGGAGGATATCAGAATCCTCCGAAAACACACCAACCAAATCTTTCATAAATTTAGTTGCCGGGGACCTGACACTCTCACTGGGTTTCGCTGAAGTCTCCACTTGAGCTTTCTATAGCTGGATTCTCTGACATTCAGTGTCCTTGTCTTTGAGTTCAAGATCCCTATTTTTGAGTTCAAGATCCCGATTCTTGAGCTCTACTTGTTGAGCCAACTCCTCTTTCTTAAGTTCAGCATCTATTTCCAACTTGCGCTATTCAAAGGCCAATTTCATCCTTAATAACTCAAGTTCCAAGGTATTGCTGGGGTTCGGAACAGAGGCAGCAGGAATGGCGGCATTCCCAGAAACAGATTCAGTAGAAACCCCAGGGGCAGAGTCCTCATTGGTTGCATTTTCCCCTTCATCAAGAGTTTCACCATCGGTCTGGTAGTCCACCAGGGCAGCTATCAGCTCAGCCCTAAACTTATCCACAAAGTCTACCTCCCTGGCTTCACAAGCACTCTGGAGAGCCTCTAAGCTCATCCGAGTCAATTTACCATTCGCAATAGACTCCATTGCTTGTAATGCAGTTATTTTGTAGACACCCAAACCTTAATCTAATAAAGTGCAGATATTTTGTAAGTGGCACGGTTATACACTGATTCTTAAAACCATAAGCATCCCACCGCTGCCACCAGTGTAAAGACTGATAGGGGGTGTCTGTACTTCTGCTCTTTATATGGTCGAGGAGAGGCACAGAAGACCCCAGCCAAGATTCTCTACGTGGTAGCAATGGACGAGCAATCAAGGCCTAGCTTCTCAGGAGGTGATGCGGGCTGGTTCTTAAGTACACTGTAGACCCCGAAACCCCACAAAGGAATGTCCACACACTGTATTACTGAAAACACAGTTTTTATATAATTAATATTCAAAGGTATGTACACGATCACAATAACGCACTTTGTACTCGGAAGTCAATAATGATAAATATATACAATTCTAAAGTGGTACCACTAATGTTATCCAATCTCATTAAAGTGCATCAACTGTACGGTTAAAATGTCACACAGATTAATAACGAGGAAACCAGCAATAGAGATAGGAAGGAACTTAAGATGGTTACAACAATAGGCAGAATGCTGGCCCCGTTACCTAGACACAGTTCTGTGTGGAGATCCCCCCACCTGTGCAACCTGAAAAATAAGGATATATCGCACAAGCCCAGGCCATATGTCCAATAGTCTCACTTCTTCCTATTAAGGTTTTACCCCCCCAATGTACCTGGTGGAGTAGAGTTCTCCGACGATGCGTCGACCGATCTTTCTTGAGTGCCTCCCTTTCAGGCGGGAGCCACGGATCGTCAAGAAGTGTCGGGGAACTTGGCGTTCGGTGTCGGGGAATCGACGGCTCTTCTTGAGTGCCCTCCCTTTAAGGCGGGAGTCACGGGTCGTCGAACGTCCAACGGTAAACAGGTGGAACTACGACAGGGAAGTGACAGCTTCGTTCCTAGCGGTGCTCGTCGATGACAGAGCGTTGGCGTCCTGCAAGGAAGAGGCGTGCGGGGCACCTCAGTGACGATAGTTCTGGACCGCAAAGAGATGATGAAGAACTGTGGCCCAGCAAGGGCGTCGAGTCGTCGGTGTCTCTGTGGTCTTTAGGTGGCGGGAAACCCACCGGTGGATGCTCCTCGGCGCGTCGACGGTCGGCCTTCTCCGGCGGGAGACAAGCGGATGACGATGCAGGCGAGAGCGTCCGATGATCAATGGAAGTTTTTAGGCAAACGGGAGCACGGCGGCTCCGGTCGGCGACGGCGGTCGTCGACAGTGGCGGACAACAGTCTGAGTGCTTCTCCTTGGAGTTCCGCAGCAGTCCCCGTATTGGGTCGGCAGCTTGTCGAAGGTCTGTCTACCAGGGAGCATTGGCAAAGATCAGCTGTGCACGATGGTCCCTCATAGCTCGGGAAGAGGGCGCCTTACCAGGTCCTCTCTGGGTCAGTCCTTGGAGGCACAACAGCTTTCAGATTGTGAAGGAGAGCAACAGCAATTCTTCTCCTCCAGCAGGGCTTCAAGGTTAAGCGTCAGTTGCTCCAGCTACTCGTCGTAGTGGACTTCAGCTTCTGAGCACGATTCCTAGCAGTGAGAGGTCCCCAGATATACTGTTGATCTCTCATTCACTCCGCTGGGTCACACTCAAGCATCCAATCACGACTACGGGCATTCATGCAGGCAGGCAGCCAATCAGGCACACGAGGTATTCAGGCCATTCACTTCTCTCCAGACACTCACAACAAGTTATGTGTATTGGTACAAGTACCGAGCCATTCAACACTCCAAGCTGCATTCATACCGGTTTCGGGCAGGGTTGTCTCAGTCATTGTGTCAACCACCAGATACTAGACACCCATAACACAGAATGCATATTCGTCAAACACTCTATTCACGCAGGTCCCACCCACAGGAGGTACCCACAACATACATCACCGGGAAGGCTCCAGCTAGTCTGGCCAGGCCTTCACAACAACACCATATATGGCACTTCCATCCAACAGCCAGTCAGGGGGAAGGGACAGAGTCAGGGCTTCCCAGGACTTTGGGAAAACAAGGTAATGGGTAATAGAAAGCAAGAGGCCACAGGGGCCATCTTGTTTTCCATCTGGAATCAACTGATCCCAATGTCAGGGCCGGGGTATCCCAAAATGGAGGATACTCTGCGCGTCTGTCGATTTCAGCATGGAGCTGCCACCAGCCCATACCCTGCTCTGTGGGCCACCCACAGGTGCCCAAAAACATACACTAGGGGCACAGGGTTGTACCCCCACCCATGGGTGCCATAAGGGTATCCCACGGGTCAGTTCACCAAACCAAAAGAGAGAGAGCTGCACCGCCAGGAGTCCCACATGAATTCCTGCGCGGAAAACACGACGGAACACACGATAAAAAGCAGTAAAGGACAAGGATACGGAGGCCCTGTCCCTCCGATGCATTTCCAACATCACAGTGGTCACGCTGAGCAACATGAACACACTGACTGACAGGAGAGGGAAAGGAGTCCTCTCCTGTCAGTTAGCGTGGTCACACTGAGCAACGTGAACACACTGACTGACAAGAGAGAACTCCTCTCCCATCAGTCAGTGTGATCATGCTGACAACATGAACACACTGACTGACAAGAGAGAACTCCTCTCCTGTCAGTCAGTGTGGTCATGCTGAGCAAAGTGAACACACTGATTGACAAGAGAGGACTCCTCTCCTATCAGTCAGTGTGTTCATGCAACGTCAGCAACGTAACACGTACTGCCAGGAGAGGAGCCCTCTCTTGTTATGCAGCATGTCCACGTTGTCAGCTGAATATCGGGAGGCAGCAGAGCTCACTTCTGAGCCCTGCTGCCTCCCATTATTTTGCTGTTTGTTGCGGAGCCAAACGGCTTCGCAACAAACAGCAAAATCATTGCACAGGCAGCACAGTCCCCGTGTGAATAAAGGGCACGGGAGACTGTGCTGCCTTCTCCTTAGGAGAGGGGGCCACGAGGCCCCTCGCAAGCACAAGGCCTGGAGCAGTTTCCCCCCCCTGCACCCCCCTCGTGACGACCCTGAACCAGCCCAAAAATGTGTTCATCAATGTAGAATTGGGTTGATGAAAAAGAGTATAGGGGGAATTTTGTTTTGAATCCTAAATTGCATAGAGGGGACCGCTCCTGTTTTCAGTTCTTTGCAAAATGGCCCATACAGGCAATTTGAATTGTTTCCACAAAGTATTAGAAAAGTAAAAAGCAAAACGTAGGCTAAATCGCCTTTTCGCTTCAATTTTACACTTTGTGTCTGGAAAAGGGGAAATCTCTCCCACAATTAAAGATTTGGAATCTGCTTGCTTTTACCAATAAAGCTACAGTCATAGGTGGTAATTTTCCAAGTCTTGTGCAGTGGAAAAATTGGCAGTAAAATTATTTAATTGTTGCTTTATTTTCCCTGTCCTGAATGGAAGCCTACAAGCTCCAGAATGCTAATTAATGAGAGCTTACACAAATCCCATACAGACACAAAGTCAAATGAAATGCATAACAAAGTCATTGTTTCACACAGCTTTTTCTTTACCCCATCATTTCTAATCACCAAACAATCACTCTTAAATAGCTTATTAAAAGTGTATATAATTTAAAGAAAAAGTACCTTTTCCTATCTCTAATCACTTCCTCTTTTAAATAATCTGCATCAGAGACATGTTAAAAAGATAAGGCTTCACTGGGAGAACCTGTGCAGCCCTTACCGACTGAAGGGAGAAAGGCAGAGCAATGGTGCCCAATGGTAATTTATCCATTGTCCAACTGTTAAATCCACCTCTGATTGCATTCTGCAAGAAATATTTTGATACCCTTTTTTTACATTTCACAAATGTGCACTGTTTATACTTTGCCAGAAACATATTAAGAAATGCTCTTTTCTTGTGTTATTTTAAAGGTTTCATGATCAATCTTCTGAGAGCCAAATGTTTATTGGGGGAAGTGGGAATAATCCTCCAGTCCCGCAGCCCCTCCCCCTCTGTCACTGGTGGGATCCCACAGTAAATATCTTCAATTTCTGGCACTGCCTAAACACTTAGCAGTCATATAATACCTTTCAAACAAGACCCACAATACACATGATGCATTCAGTTTGCATACAAACATTGTTAATGGTTACTCCAATAGTATGATGTTATTAAGGCAGTACTCATCTGCCCATTTCATAAAAAAGTTCTGGCCAGGCAGGCTAGGCTTCCACACAGAAAACAATGCATAATATTTAGGTGAGGTCAGAACCCCACTGGTAAGTGTGCACGAGAAGATGATCTGAAGTTGGTCCATACTTGCCATCCTAGCCTTGGTATGTTCAGGTAGGTTCTTGTTGGACCAACTCAGTGAGGTGTAGTTTGAGTCCTTAGGCATTGCAAACAAGGCTCCCACATCAGGGCATATATACTTTCACTTAGAGAAATAAACTGAAACCAATACACATTGGCAATGCCAACAGTTAGGGCTTTTAAATACACATGGCAAAGGCATTTGCCAGGCACTGTCATAAGGGTCCCACCTGGCAATAAGGCGGGAACATCTAGAAAATGGTGCGAGTAACTAGGCATAGGATGTCATTGTCTGGCAAATGCCTGTGTAATACTTATCCACATGTCAAAATGGTTGGCTTTGCGATTGCTTGTTTTAGGATTCCAGTGCAAGGAACAGATGCAATGTCACCATGTAGCTTTTAAATCTACTGGCTGAAAGCACACCATGTTAAGAGATTTTTTTATTACAACAGGAGCTCATTTACAGAGGCAATTAAATCATTAAAAACTCAAAAGAATGCTTAGATATAACACAAGCAGGCCCAATACAGGACAAAGTTTGATGTTACTTTGTGACAGAGCTATCTCAAAGAGTACCCAAGAGGGTATGTTTCAGCAGGGAGGGGTCAGGTAGTTGGTCCGAATACTGTATGTATTAATATGGCAATGGATGGGTAAACGACAAAAGGCGTCCATTGAATGTCTCTTCCACCTAACATCTGTTCTCCATCCTATCTGTGGTCCAATGCAATAATTCTGGCTTACACATAATAGCCTAAATCAAAGCTTTACACCAAGTCACTTTTTGATTTTACTACACTCTCCCCTCCAGAACAACATTTTTCTTACTACCAACGTATTGTTTCATTTATACTCAAGTAGTTCATGCAGCAGAATATATACTTTGAATGGAATTTGTCAGGGCCCTCAGTCTGATGGATGTAAGTCTCTGAATCAATCTTAACCACTGGCATTGCTCGGGACAGGCTTCCATACCGTTATTTACAAATCCGCCTTGGCCTCCCTGCTACTAATGTGAGCAGCCCTGCCCAAACTGCTGGGTCACAAGGCCTAAAAATGCTTGCAGTATCTTGTGTTCCAATGAATGTAATTCGTCAGGGTCAGCAGCCATTTATGCACCTGGTGTAGAAATCTGTGTCCCAGCATCATCGCCTGCCATTTATTGTTTTCTACAGTTAACCATCTTATTAGGCAGGACTGGAACAACAGTTATATTCCCACACATAAAAACCTACACTCAATTACAGAAATCTACTTGATAGGTTTGAAACAATAGCTACCTTATAAATGAGAAGTTTGAAATGTAAGTAAGATTAAAAGCACACTTAAAAAAAAGCAACGCAGGATCTTGCTAGACAATTGTAGGCCGACTTCTCAAGCAAGTGTGCTACCTTACCTAAGAGGTGTGAATGGCCCTCCATATCCCTGGCCATTTCCGCTTTCATGGCTCTGGGATATAAATAATTATCCAGGGCAAGCAAACATATACTGTCCGGGCTGCCTGCAGTGCAGCTCTTCAGAATGCTAATCGGGAAATACCCCCTGCCTGTTTTTTACCACCTTTGCCCCCTGGTTCCCAGTGGTGGTTAACTTTTTTTTTATTGCGAATTGTTAAAATACATTCAACCTTTTGAAAAAGAAAAACGAAAAAAAGAAGATAAAACACCACCACTGCCACGGCCTCCTTTCTAGAGCGGGCCAGGGGATGGCTTTAGGGGGCCTGCCCCCCCTGCTGGTGCCAGGCCTGGCTGAAACACTTCTGAAAATTGGGCTTTTCCTGCCACCTCCACAAATGTAACAGGCACCCTAACATTAAAAGGTTTTAATCTGCCCCTTTTCACGCCCCTAGCCACACCCTATCCATGCCAGGACCCGCCCTTTCTGTTTGGCCTACTCCTGGTTGGACAGGAGGGCGTTACTGCCGTGCTGTTTGATTAAAGGGGTGAGTAGGAGTCACAAGACATTCCTCCAATTAAACAGATTCCCATCTCTGCCTTTGACAAAGCTAATATTTAGCAAGCGGAAAGAAATCGTAGAAAAACAAATCTTTTGGTTTTGCTCTGAAATACCAAATGTCAAAAAGCATCCACCTTTCAATTTGTTGTGTGAATTCTGTACAGCGTGTTATTCTTTCTGTAAGCAGTGACAAGGAACCACGGCGCGTTGCATCTTTAAAAGTAAGCATTGGCAAAGACTATTGTTTTGCATGATGCCTCGGCCTTTTTTTAGCCATGTCTATCGTGTGTGCATTTACTCATTTCTTTCCCCGATGAATGCCAAGAAATGCCCAGTGAGTACCACCATGTCAGGCATTGGCATGACACGCTGGGGTACTCACATTATACCACAGGCATTGCTATCATATACCACGTGTCACGTCAAAGAGCCAGCTACTTGACCCCTTACCACCCCGTGCCAGATGCGCACACCAATGTCCAGGGTATTGCCCGATAGCTCAGCAGTGCCATATTCCATTATACCCACTTAGGGCAGCAGTGCCAGCCAGGGGCGTAGGAGACACATAAAATCTGGGGGGGACAGGGGACATCTTGGGGACTTTGTTTTATTTATTTATTTATTTATTGTGTTTTAGTCAAATAACTCGACTTTTCACAAAATTAGAATTAAAATAGCAGTACGTATTAAATTACAAATATCACGGTATAAAGCAAGAGAAAAGAAGAAAAGAAAACAGAAGAAAATTAAAGGATGCAGCAGCAAAGAACATGTCTTTGTATGTTGTAATTCTGGATTTATCATCTGACTATGAGCTCATGATAAGGGAGAGGAAATAACAATTACTTCCAGTGGGCCACAGCTAGGACACCAGCTCGTTAAGAGGCAGATCACCTCTAGGTGGACTCCTGCCAATTAAAGGAGTTGCAGCCTTTTCTACCAACTGCAAGTTGCTACGTTTTTTGTGTGGGGCAAGGAGACGTGTGTGTCTCTTGGAATGGAAGGATGGGGATTTCAAAGAAAGAGGAAATCTTGTTTGTACCTCTGAGTAAACCCTGTTATGGGAATAGAGGACCAGGTGTGTGATGTTGCTGCTTTGTCCTCTGGGGGGGGGTACAGCAAACAAGGAGGATGAGCAATCACAAGCCCACCCCCTTATAAGCACTCCCCAGGTCCACAGCCAGATGTGTCGGACCTGGGGGATGCCTAGTAGGTGGGTGTATGTGGACCCAGGGGGGTGCCCAGAGGGGCAGCCCGCTATGTGGGCTGCCCCTCTAGCGCCCCTGCGAGGGCCGGGCCAGCCTTGCACGATGAGTCTGATCCCTCTTATTCCATCTCATGCTGGCTTCAGAGCCTAGCCTTTCTTTGCCTTTGTTATTCTGAATGCAGAGCTGGACTCTGTTCCTTTCTTGTTTAACATTTGCTGCAAAGCCTGATCTATTTGCTTCTCTCATATGTTACTAGGACGGCAGAGCATGGGTCCTCTGCCCTGTTACATTATTCAAAGAGCCCCTCTGGCCTTCCTTTGCCTCTCCCTTGTCTCACTGCTTGCTTGCTTAATACATACCTCCTTGCTTGAACACTCAACATATTCTCCCTAACACAGCAATGGCAGCTGCAGTTTGTCTTAACTTCTATTTGTTCCGTGTCTTGAATTGGCCTCTTATTTCCGCTTTTCTGTCTTGCGCAGGGGAAAGGCATTTGCCAGTCACTGTCGTGATGGTTCTACCTGGCCATAAGAGGGCAACAGCTAGCCAATATTGGAAGAACATGGGCATATTATGCCAGAGGCTGGCAACTGCCTTCCTAATGCCTACACAAGAGTCACAACTCTTGCCTTTGTTTCTAACAGTATTTCAGTGGATGAAGAAATGCGAGAACACACATATTGCTTATAAATGAAGGGGATGATGTCACACTTGGTTAAGACATTTTGATCACACCAGGAGCTAATTTCCAGCTGCAATTAAGTGATTACCTTTTAGACTTCTGGCTTTAAATAACAGTATCACCTGGAAAGCACAGAGGTTGCTCAACAGGGTTCCTGGAGCACGAGGGGTACCCTACTTGTGGGCATGGATTATTGGAGGGCATTCTTGCCCTGGTTTGGAGCCTGGCCCCTACAGCCATGATGGGGGGAGGGGCCTATTACTTTTGGTTGTACGTACCCTTTGAGGGTGGCCAGACATTGCCTCCTGCTTTAGCCCACTAACAGCTCTGCTTTGCAACTTTATCACACATACCTGTTAGTTGGCATGTAACTAAATGCTACTTATGTTATCAGCCTCAGAAGTCTGGAATCCTTTGCCACATCAACTAGGGTACAGGCTGGCTACCTGACACTTACCCATGTCTGAGTTGGCATCTGTCGCGCTGTGGGGAAGACACACGCAGAAAGAGCAGGGCACAGTGCCCTTGTGGGTTTTTCACACTTCTTCCTCGGGGTGGGCACAATTCACTCCGCAGAGAAAGTGGCACATGCTGGGCAACATTCTCCCACTTTGACAATGTCACCCAAAGAGTGACATTGTCCATTTGAAATACCTCTGTCGACTTATTATTGCACAATCCACACTGATGGGTTAAGCACCTGCTTAACGCGAGATGGCAATCAAGGGCATTTGCCAACGCACTCAAGAAGCATAGGACACCCTCTTACCGCGACATACCATGCTCACTCATTCTGATCATGAATTGCCATTTATCTGGGGTCATGTTAAATGTATTTATTTATTTATTACATGTGTAGCATCACGCAAAACCCCCAAGCATCAAGGCGCAAAGTAAACTGCATGCAGTGGACCACTTCTATTGGCTCACGTTTTTACTTTTCCGGCACAAAATGGAAGATTTTAGCGTAAAAGGCAGTTGAAATCACATTGCTTTTCCACTTTGGAAGAGTGTAAATACCTTGCGCAATTAGCGATGACTGGCAGAATTGACAATGGCTTACTCTGGACTCTGCCCGCTTTTACCAGGTTTCATTTCCAAGCAGATCCCAGAGGAATCCCTTTCCTTATTTCCAGCATGAGAATCCATGCTGGCAGTAAGGCCGCATTTGTCTGGTGGAGCGGGAAATACCGGGGGTCCTGGTGTGTCCACTCGGCTCCCGAACTCCACCCAGAAAATGCACAAATACCTGGCCAATTAGAAAAAGCAACAGTAATAGTGTTTTCCACCACTTTATCTGAACCAATTGACCTGGAAAATGCTGTGTTGCATCGGAAGCTGAATGCATTCACTCTGCCTATTATCCCACCGGAAGATTAAGCCAGGTGCTGAACACAGGTGTTATATATTCCTGTGCACAATCTGCATTTGGAGCATTACCTAACTGAGCTACCTTACAAATGATATCTCCTCTGGGGCTTTACCGTCTCTTAACCCCTTAACTGCCATGGGTATTTCCCACCAGTGCCAAGGCCTTTTTTGGTGATTTCGGTATGTCGCCATTCAATCCCTTGTAACTTCTTTGTTACATGAGATATCTCGGCCAAAGTTGGCCCCTTTTTTCCCACATGGAGGCGGTCTTAACGCCACCCAGGAATCCTAGTTTGCTGTAGGGGGGTGAGAGAAAATAACCAAAAAGGAGAGCATTTGGGCTTTTTTCAGAAAATGCCAATAAAATGTTGTACAAAGAACCCTGTGGTGTTTTCCTTGTAAGAGCTAGGAACAAATTTGCTTGCTGTGCTGGATTCGCCATTTTCCAGGCTTTGAAGAACAGTTTGAGTGGAAACCAAAATAACATATTTTGATATGCTAATCAGCCGTTTTGTGAGAGGTAGGCGATTTTGGTGATTTTTGTCCAATAGGACATGCGTGGACGGAATGGAAGAAAAGGGTAGGAAAGCTGATTGGGAAGCCAGAAAGGCATACATTTCTGAAAAGTAGACAATATTCCAAGTTCAGCAAGGGGTGATTTGCGCAGGTCAGGCAACAACTATGTAGGGAAAGATTCTATAGTTTGGGGGGAAATCGGGAAAATGACAGAAAGAAAAACACAATTTCTGCACATTTCACTCTGGTCACCCACCGAAACACTCAGCCAACAACACATGACCTACCTTCCCGCATTCCCACAGGTTTCCCGACGAAAACGGTAAGCACATGTGTGGGTGCACCTACCTGTGTGCAAAGGGAAAAGCCTAAAACACTGGTAACCCCAAGTCTTTTCGCACAGCAAATTTTCAGGATTTTGCTCATGTGGACAACCTACAGATTTGGGCCTAGGGTGTCGAAGCCACAAAGGAAAACAGGGAACCCCATGCATTTCCGAAAAGAAGACACCCGTGGGAATCCCGAGAGGTCTGACTTGCGCAAATCGCCCCATAATTTATGACCCACAATCCCTGACAAAGTCTGAAATTTGGTGGAAAAAACACAATTTTCACTTTGTCTGGGATTGTGGGTAATACATTCTGGGGCGATTCGCGCAAGTCAGACCTCTGTGGATTCCCACGGGTGTCTTCTTTTCGGAAATGCATGGGGTACCCTGTTTTCTTTTGTGGCTTCGACACCCTAGGCCCAAATCTGTAGGTTGTCTCCCCAAACCCTTTGGGGGTTACCAGTGGTTTAGCCTTTTCCCTTTGCGCCCAGGTAGGTGCACCCACACATGTGAGGTACTGTTTATGTCAGGACACCTGTGGGAACGCGGGAAGGTAGGACATGTGTGTTGGTGGCGTGTTTCGGTGGGTGGCAAGAGGGAAATGTCTGAAAATTGTAGTTTTTTCACCAAATTTCAAACTTTGCCGGGGATTGTGGGTAATACATTCTGGGGCGATTTGCGCAAGTCAGACCTCTGTGGATCCCCACAGGTGTCCTCTTTTTGGAAATGCATGGGCTTCACTGTTTTCCTTGGTGGCTTCGACACCCTAGGCCCAAATCTGTATGTTGTCCACATGAGCAAAATCTGCTCTTCCGAAAGGCTTGGGGTTAGCAGTGGGTTAGCCTTTTCCCTTTGGGCCCAGGTAGGTGTCCAGACTAAAACGGTACCTCACATGTGTGGATGCACCCACCTCGGAGAAAAGGGAAAAGGCCTACCCACTGATAACCCCAAGCCTTTCGGCAAAGCAGATTTTGCTCATGTGGACAACCTACAGATTTGGGCCTAGGGTGTCGAAGCCATCAAGGAAAACAGAGAACCCCATGCATTTCCGAAAAGAAGACACCCGTGGGCACCCCCCTTTCCACTAAAAACATCCATGGTGGTTTAGTAACCCCCACACCCACCCAAAACAAGTTATCATTTTTTTTGTTTTTGTTTTTGTTTTGCCTCTTTCCTAGGGGCAGATGGGCACATATGTGTGGGCATCTGCCCCCGGGGGGGCAAAACGTACTGCCCCATGCTTGGGGGGTGGCTGTGCCAATATTTGCAGTGGCCTCCCCCCACCACAAATGGATGGGGGCATCTCATGTACCCCTTCCTAGGGGCAGAAATCTGCCCCCAGGTAAGGTTACATAAGGTGCCCCCATCCACTTAGGGTGGGGGGAGAGGGCCACCACCCCTTTCAAGCACAAAAAATTCTGGTGGTATAGTGGGCCCCCCACCCCCATCCAAAACAAGTTATAATATATATATTTTTGTTGTGCCCTTCCCTAGGGGCAGATGGACACATGTGTGTGGCCATCCGCCCCCAGGGGGGGTCAAAACATACTGCCCCAGGCTTGGGAGGGGTGGCTCTGCCAATATTTGCAGTGGCCTCTCCCCCCCACCCCAAATGGATGGGGGCATCTCATGTACCCCTTCCTAGGGGCAGAAATCTGCCCCCAGGGAGGGCTACATAAGGTGCCCCCCATCCACCTAGGGTGGGGGGTAGAGATCCACCCCCCTTGCAAAAATCCCTGGTGGCTAGTGGTCCCACCCGCACCCAAAACTACATTTAAAAAAAAAAATCCTTTTTTTTGTTTGCCTCCCTTCCCTGGGGGCAGATGATCACCCATCTGCCCCCAGTGTATTGCCCCCATGCTTTAGGGGCCAGGGGGGAGAGGGCAGCTTACATAGTAAGCAGCCCCTCCCCCCACTTCAAAAACAGATCCCTGCATGACACACCAAACACATATTCTGGGGGGGATAAATGATATTACATCCCCTCCACTTAGAATTGTGGGGGGGATTTGTCCCCCCCGTCTCCCCCATGTCCTACGCCCATGGTGCCTCGGCTTTAAAAGTTCTGGAGTGCTCCCTTCTGGGAGTAGGGTTTAAGTAAGTTACCCATGGTCTGTTACCAAGTGGCCCTTGTATGAATTGAGATTTAAGTACTTATCAAGATGGCCGCCTGCTTTTTGTTAGGTAGTGTGAACCGCGTGCAGCTAGATATGCAGAATATTGTGAATTTCCTCCCAATAAACTATTGAGCTCAGCTATAGGCATTATTTTGAAATGACTTCTGCTGCACAGGCCTTTTCCTTTGAAGTGAGTTATACGTTGGTATTAAATTATTAATCCTTCTGAAGGACAGGATGCGCGTGCGCCCCAGCTTCGCTGCAAGCCGATTCGTCCAATCAGTGACTACGTACCATCATCTGATGGCAAAAGTGTTGCAAGTCAATTATTTTAAGGGGAAACATGCAAAAACCTTGACACCTCTTCTCAAACTCATGTTGGACAAGGGAATTCCCTTTGGGTTGAGTAGCTGCACCTGATTACTCTAAAAAAATAAAACAGACGCAGGATATACAGCAGGTCAATGCAGAAGCAATGTACTGGCTTCTGACTTTTATTTAGTTATTGAGCATTTGTAGAGCGCCTCTACTGCAAAAGGTGTTTCCTGGTGCCACAAGACAAGGAGGTGGGGAGGGAGAAAGAGGAGAAAACAACAATAACGGTCCTACTAGGCCTTGTGACATTCGGATCGTGCAAGTGCAGCAAAAGGAAGTGCAAGGGGAGGAGGCAGGTCAGGGAGGAGCGATGGGATAAAGGAAGCGGGTGAAGGGGAAGTGCAGGAGGGAGGAGGCCCCAGAGACTGGGCAAGTGCTAAAGGGCACCCAAGAGGGCAAGTGCCCGGGGAACCAGGGGAGGGGGTCAACTAGTGCGAGGAAGAGGGTAGACCAGACTTGGTAGGCTAGTCAGGGAAGGATGCCCAAGGGCAAGTGCTGGTTATAGGGTCTGGGGGAGACTGGTTGAGGAGAACCTAACCCCTGTAAGGAGGTGGAAGGAGGAGGAGAAATGGAAAGTCTTGAGAAGCTTCCGGAAGTTAAGAAGCTCTGGCTCAAGCCTGAGAGGGGCAGGGAGGCCCTTGCAGACTGTGTGCCCTCCTTGCAGTCTCTTACCCTCTAGGTCCATTCAATTATTGGACGTCTTTAAGGCCCCAGCAAGCCAAAGCTCCTCCAAAAATATGAGCCAAGTAGTGAAAGAATCCCTTTGATTGAAGAGTTTTTAAAATAAGACTTCTAACTGTGCAGCTTAGAGTGCGGATCCCAACACAAAGTTCCAGTTGCAGTGTAATTGTTGTTGTTGTTAATGTTTGTTTGTTATGTGTTGGAAATTATACTAGAAGAATGATACTATTCGTGCATTGCCTTTGTATCCCTTTGAATATCTCTCAAGTTCCTCCCTGAAAACTCTGTTTCCAGATTACGACTCTGACCAATCAGAGTGGCTGATGTGCCCGCCATTTTATTTTAAGTCTTGAAAAACACACGACCCATCTTATTTTACTATTCATACCATGTTATTTCCTCCCAACATTCTTAGCATTGGATAATTTAGACTTCCCAATAAACACACTACCTTCCACATTTTAGGCGTGGAATTGTGTGCCTTGTTCTAACATGAAATGTACTGAAGATCAACTACCTTCTCCCGCCACCATGTGCCATTGCTGGCCTCCCCATCATGTCTTCCTGGTCATCATGGTCTCACCCTGACCCTCTGGGCTTCATCAGCGAATTCTGGAAGTTATTTACGTCCACCCACCTTGCAGTGCCGGATTATGCTGTGTGGGGGCCCCAAGGCAGCCGAAATGTCAGGGCCTCTCTCGCAAATTATCTCCTAATACGTTTTTCATTTCCTGCACTGCTTTATTTTGATCTGTTGTCGCGGGCCCCTAAAAGGAGTGGGCCCCATAGGCCGGTGCCTACTTGGCCTAATGGATAATCTGGCACTGTCACCTTCTCCCACTCACTCTCCACAACTTACGCTGATGGCTGCTACATTTATGTAGAAGTGAGGGGTGGATTAAGCCAATTCAGCAAGTTGAGTTGTTGTTTGGGGCTCTGGAAGGCTGAGGGTAAGATAGCTGCCTTCGGGTGAGTGTGGGGATAACACTGGGGGGATCTTCTTTGGAGCCAAATGTCCTAAACCACCTTCTGCATGGAGTCTCTATGCCCCCCGAGCCCCATCAGTTAAAGACTATGGGCCTCATTACACGTTGTGCGGTAATGGAATACCGGTACCGGTAAAGATTTACCGGTACCGTTAATTCCCTAAGCCAATCACGACCCGAACCCACCGCTATCTGCGCACCCGTTAATTACGGTGCCACTAATAGCGGCAAGGCCGCGGGCGCGCGACCCCCAGGCCGGAATTAGCGCCATGGCGCTAATACCAGGCCATCACAAGCCATGCGGACATGGTATTAGCGGCATGTAAAACACCCAAAAACCCCTTACCGGCATGGCGCTAATAACGGCACCGAAAAGCACCCGTTAAGAGACCTGAGCAGTGTACCCATCAACTACAGGTGGACACAATCAGCACAGGTGCATGCAATGGAGACAGGCAGCACAAAAGAGCACACCACACCCCTACCCACACCCCTTCCCACACCAAGATGGTGCCAATAGCAGCAGCATGACATGACAGCCTTGACTACATAATAGCAGTGCAGCACCAACAACAACAGCCCACACCAGAGGTGACCCGTAACAGGTACCCATTCCTCACACCATACAGGCAATGCCAGCGATAAACTGAGGAGGTGGCTCCCAACACCTGTACGGAACCCACAGAACCAGCAGGAAGAGGACAACAATATAGTACATCCCTCCAATGACAGTGCTCTGCTGCCTAAGCGGCCTGGGTGTGGCACTCCTGTACGGCCGTGTCAAAGTGGCAAAGACAACCATGGCATGTGTAGAGCATCACAAAATGTGCATATGATGGAACGTGCCTATGCCACCTGAAATTGACATGCAACCACCAGAAGAGTATGATGTGGCTGAGGATGAGTGCGGGTGGAATGCCCCGGCAGGACATGAAACAGGCAGTGCCAAGGAGGCACACGATGTACATCAGCATCTGATTCTGTAATCTCATCATGCACCAAGGTGAAATAGCATGGACGTAGATGGGAATTGTTGCCCTGGTGCATGTTTCGAGGCCCACAAAGGACCCTGTCCACAATGAATGACACATACACAATAATGGAGACCACGCTTGGGTTTCAAACTCTGAACAGTGTATATTGAACATATTGTGGTACGAAAGTGCATTACCCAAACTCCCAAAATACACCCTTACCCCCCTCCCCCCTCAACACACCCAAACAGACCCTTACCCCCCTCCCCCCTCAACACACCCAAACAGACCCTTACCACCCTCCCCCCTCAACACTCCCATGTGAGTCTCATGACGTGATTGTGTCCATCGCCACATGTGGCACACGAATCCTGGTGGCCCTATTTGCCAGTGCCTGCATCGTCATCTGGTGGTTGTGAAGCTGTGCGCCGCAGGTTCCGCATAGACCGGCGCAGGGGACTAGTCTGGCGTGAACTCCCAGACGAGGAGGGGCCTGGTTCTTCCTGGGCCGTGAGTGGGCACCGACGCTCAATAGCGTCTGCTATGCGGTTCATGGCCTGCCGCAGTTGGGCCATTTCACTGCAGATTCGGCTGGTGCATGCCTCCATGCCCTCCCTTGTCTGCTGTGCCAATGTAGCAATGTCCTCCCTCAGGCGGACTGTCTCTGCCACATGTTGACCTACTAGGCCACTCATCTCGTTCTGCCTCTGGTAGATGCTCGAGAGGTCATGTCGCTTGGTGGGTGCTGGTGGGATGGCTGATGCACCTGGTCCCATTGCACTTGCATCAGGAGAGGATATCTGGGGGCTCCATATCCCTTCAGGGGTGGGTGAATCTCCATGACTACCCGGACCTGAGGAGTACCTCGGGCTTGCCAGTAAGGGGCTTGTTGGTCTGGGGCTCTGGCTATCAGCATCAATGGCAGGTGTGTCCTCCTCATCTGAAGGTGGGGCCGTGGCTGCTGCTTCACCCGTTGAGCTGGTGGCAGCAGAGTGCATTCCCTCGATGCTGCCCTCACCTGCTGGGAGACACACTTCCGTGGGTGCCACGACGGGAGCAGCCATGGCCTGTGGATGCGTGCAACTGGTGTTCCGGCTGCTTTTGTCCCTGTGGTCATGGACACTCGTCCTGGCTGCCCTTGTGGATGTGGCGGTGTCCCCTGTGGCATCCCTCCTTGCTTTTTTGCTGGATGTGGGAGCAGGTGTGGAAGTGCGTGCCTCCTCAGTGTCAGTGTGTGATCCTGCAAGGGTGAAAAATGTTGACAACCATCAGTAATGGGTCGACCTGCCTTGAGCAAAATGAATACGTCATGCCGTTCTATGCATTCCGGGCTCTTCAGTGTGGATGCAGTTAATGGGGATGTTGGGTGGGTCATGCATGAATGGGTCTGTGTTGTTTGGGCATGTGGTGATGCATGCATGTCTGTTTGTGGCTGGAGCCACGGCATTGATATGGACACATGATTGGGGGAACATCACACTTCACTGTGCATTGTTTGATGCATACACTCACCTCCATCGGACGAAACGGCCACGCCATGCTCCATTTGTCCAACTCCCTCAATGCATTCCACCCCGATGGTTGATGCGCATGTCTCCTCCCACTCGGTGAGCTTGATTGGCGATTCACTGCCTCCTCCTGTGCCCGTAGCCAGGTTGCGGTTCACGGATAGAATGTTCCGCACACGGAGCCGGAGGTCATCCCACCTCTTTCGGCAGTCTTTGACTGTGCGGGTTGTGGTGCCTACCGCGCTGACCTTGTGGGCTACCTCTTCCCAGATGGCCTTCTTCTTCACAATGGTCTCCCGACGCATGTCGTTGTTGAAGACGACATGAGCATTGTCTGCTAGTGTCTGCGTTAGCATCAGGAGCTCCTCCTTGCAAAACTTCTCCTTGCGTTGCCGCTCAGACGATTTTTTAATGGCCTTGGGCATCTTCACGGTGTCCTTGGTGTATTTCCCAACGTGGTTCCTGGTAAGGTGTCCTGGATAAGGGGGATGGCAATGGATTGTGTTTTTAAAGATGGCCGCCGTGCTCTTTCCCGTTCCGGTGCGATGACGCTATTTCCGTTTCCGCAATATAGCGGTGACCGCTATTAGCGGTGACCGCTAATGGCGGTCACCGCTATTTGCGGAAACCGCTATTTGCATGTGGCGGCAGGGCGGAAGTGCTATCAGCGCTTTCGAGGATGCCGTTAAGGGACTTTTTGGGGACTTTTGCGGCATGGCGGTAGGCTCATTACCGGCATGGCGGTAGGCTCGTGCCCGCGATCTCGTAATGGCATGCAATTTGCGGCCTCTTGCGAGGGCGGACACGCTATTTACGCCATGCCGGTAATTGCCGGTTTTTACCGCATACCGTGTAATGAGGCCCTATATAAATAATGGTGTCAGATGGTGGTTTCACCTTTAAGTCAGGTGGAGTCACTGTGAAGGATTATTGTTCTTTCAGCTGGCCCATCTGAAGAGGCCCCTGTCCTGGATGCCTGAAGGCCATTGAGCCTGGGTAGCGGTGGGCATGACAACAAGATCACATCCCCAGTCTCCCGAGGCGACTTCATTGAGCTTCCAGGTGAGGTCAGAGTCCCTTAAATCTTTGGTGGCTGCCATCTCTTTTCAGGAAACAATCCATCGGTTCACCTCTCTGTACCCTCCACCCAAGGAGTTTGGTCTTTCTAGTAGTCCCTAAGGTTGCTAAAGACGGCCTCGGTCAAAGGCCAAGAGAAGATGTGCCAGGGCTTTTGGGATCCCATTTGAACATGATGTATTGGGGCTCACAGATGGAAAAAACAGTATGATGCACCTGTGGGGTACCTACATTATAATGGAGACAAAGGAATGCACCAAGGTTATTAATAGCTGCAGAGAATCTCCACAGCACGAGGAGGGAGGTGAAACACTACATTTCCATTGGAAAGTTATTGATTGCTCTTGGTCATCAAGGGGTTAATGTAGGTGAAACTGGAGTAAAAGGGCAATAAGGTCATAAGAACACAGGAGGATACTGTAAGAAGTCCGAGAAAGGTGACAGCCTTATGGCCAGCAAAGGGAGCCTATAACATGCGCTGCAAATGTCCTGAATTCAACAAGTTTGTTGCTGTGTTAAGATTGCCAACATGCCGGCAGCTGTTCAGGGTACCTCTGAGGCTCTGGGCCCATTTCAAAAGAAAGCGTTGAAAGGCCCTAGTGCTGTCCCTTCCTGGACCAGCATGGTTTCTCGGTTTCAGGGCCACCTCCTATGAAACAGTCTCCCAGCAGCTCCCAAAGAAGAAAACTAGATGAGATCCTTTTGAAGGTTGAGGGGCCATCTGCCAGGCTAAGCTATCCAAGCCGGTATCAGGTAATAATATTGCCATATATATGGTCGCCGTAAATAATATCGCCGTAAAAATGTTATGATATTATTTGGGTGACCATATATATGGGGACAGGGGCAAAAAAAATTTTTTTTTTTTTAAAAATAAAAAAGTTTGGGGGTTGCGGGGGTGTCCCCCGCATGTTCCATGCAATAATGTTGCCACAAAAAACGGCAATTTTTCGGCAATATTTTTGCATGGCGAGATTTTTGTGGCGACATTATTACATGGAACCTCCAAGCCTTCGCCAATGCTTATAGTTTCTGAGTCAGACCCACATCTCAAAATTGTGAATTCCTTAGGAGTCTATTGGCATTAGAAGTGTCTTTAATCATCTATTCATCCTTTTTTTTCAAAAAACTCTTTATTAATTTCCAACACATAACAAACAAACATTAACAAAACAACAATTACACTGCAACTGGCACTTTGTGTTGGGATCCGCACTCTATCATCCGTCTCCTTGGCGCGTTGGCTTGGTCCTCTCCTTGTCTGTCCATAATGTTCAGCCTTTTATTGTCCCCGGCTCCTGTGTTAGACTCTTTGAGACACGGCCACAGCCCCTACCAAGGTCCCTCATTCGCATTGTCGCCGGGAGTTCAATCCTCCTCCGGCCTACTAGGGCCTGTCATGTCTTGCCAATCTGTGCTGTTAAACAGGTCCTGTATGAGGGAGTTCCATGCTAGTAGTTTGACCCTGCTCTCCCCCTCTCCCCTCTGCATTGCTTTGGTCCATACTGATGTTTCCGCTATTGTCCATTTCTTCGGGTCTGCCCACCACGTTTCTACTGATGGCCCTGTGCTCGAGTTCCATGCCATCGCTATGCAGCGTTTTGCCAGAATACACATTAGGTCTTTCATTTTCGCTATATGTATTCTTTGTTTGCCACCCCTCGAAAACAGCCCCAGGAGACAAGATTCCGGAGACTACGCTTGCCTTTGGATCTATCCCGCCCCAGCCCTCATTTTGACTGTCTCCCAAAAGTTAAGTATCACCGGGCAGGACCAGAACATATGTATCATATCCACCTTCTCTGTCGCACAGCGTGGGCAGCTTCGGGTTTGTTTGTGCCCCATGTGTGACATTCTCTTGGGTGTGAGGTATGCCCTGTGTATGAGGTACAGCTGCATTTGCTTGAATCTCGCATTTCTGGAGACTTTTTTGGCATACTGAAGTGTCCTGCTCCTTCCCTCTGACACATCGTACCACGCATCTAGCACTGCCTCGCTGTCTCCTTCTCCTGGCAATGTCCTCCACCTCTTCTTGGTCCTCTGTACCATACTATTGTACAATAGGAATTGTCTGCTGTGTACGCACTGTTTAATACATTAGGGTCTGAAAATCTTCCCACTGTCCTTCTTTCCATAGGTCTCCGGTCTGTGCCCCTCCCTTGTCTTCCAACTGCATGCAGTAAGCAGTCAGGGACGCTGTGTGGATGTCGAGTAGTGCTGCGAGGGGGTTGTGTCTAGGGTAGGGGTCTTGTGTCCCTTGTATTTTCCATGCTCTCCTCCACAGAGTCTGGCCCAGTTGAAATATAGTAGGGAGTGGTTTGGCTAGAGCTTTGTCTATCCATGGATGTTCTTCAGGTAGTAGCGTCCTAGTGCTCGCTGAAAGAGCAGTGTGTCTATGGATGTGTCATCCCCCAGCCATTTTACAACTAATTGGAGTTGTTCCGCCAGGTAGTAGCATTCAAAGTCTGGTAGCCTGATCCCCCCCATTCATAATCTCTCTGTAGTATGTTCAGCGCAATCCTGTTCCTCCCCCGCCCCACAGGAACTCTCTTGCCAGTATGTGTAGTCGTCTAAAGAGGGGCCTGGGAATGTTATATGGAATATTAGTAAAGTAGTACAGTAGGCGGGGCAGGACCATCATCTTCAATATCATCCCCAGTGGGAGCGTCTTACAGAGCTTCATAGCTTTTTCTATTTGACTAGGGCCGTCTGTGTGTTAGTCGTGTGCGTTGCTGTGATGCTGTGGTGTATGTCCACTCCCAAGTAGCAGAAAGTGGTTGGTGTCCATGTGAGTCCTAGACTCGGTCACTGATCAGGGGCGGCCTCCCTGAAGCCTGCCAGGGGGTAGAGCGTGGATTTCTCCTTGTTGATCGTGATTCCCGACAGTCTGGCAAATGCCCCCAGTGCTTCTAGTAGGTCTGGCTTGTTTTCCTTCGGGTTCCCGAAATAGAGGAGTATTTCATCTGCATATATCGAGTTTAGATGTACACCCACTTCTATTTCTATTCCTGCGTTCCCATACGCTGCCCTGAGGAAAACAGCGAATGGCTGCAAGGCCAATATATATAACATTGGGGATAGTGGACATCCCTGGCCGGCGGAGCTGGTTTTGTCTGCTTGCTGTCAGATCTGTGCACCAGCGGATTCAGCGTGCAGTTGAAGTCTCCTGCCCATATGAATGACTCTCCTATGTACGGTGCTAGCCGAGGTGTAATCCTCTTAAAGAACTCTGTTGCATCATGGTTGGGAGCATACCTGTTGATCAGACTCACCACTTTGTTCTCCTGCATTCCGTGTACGATCATCATTCTGCCTTCCATGTCCCTCTCTTGTCTTATTAGTTTGAAGGGAACTCCCGGAGCTATCCATATCAGAACTCCCCTGTCATAGTTTGAGTATGTTGAGCTATACATGGGTTGTGCTCTCCCATGTCCCCCAGTCGTTGCTGTCCGGTCTGCTTCAGCAGGTGTCTCTGGTGCACCTCCTCACCTCACCTGTTGAGCTCCGCTCCGCTCACCTAATCGGGGCCAGGGTCTCTCGGCTCATCGTAACAGTGGGTTGTGCGTTCCCTATGGCCTGCAGCTCCCTGCGGACTCTTCTCCTCTCCGCCTCCTTAGTAGGGGGTTGCCTCCTCTCTGGTGCCAACCATTTTGCCTCAGGATATATCGCTTGGTGTCCTCACTTTCTCTTACTTGCTATGTCGCTCCACGAGTGGGTTGTGTTCTCCCACGTCACTCTGCTTTGTTACTTCCAATCTTTCCTTATCGTATCGGCTCCTCTGGCTGTCAGTGCTCGCGAATATGTTCTGTGTGATGGCTCGTCCCTTGCAGCTCAGCATTTAAATGTCCGCCTACTCATATGGGCGTTTGTTTTGTCAGTCACGTGTGTTCCTTGTTACACGTTTTGCCCTTTTAATGCAGTTTAATAGCTGCATGGTCCTCATGGGTCATATGCCCACTTAATTTCCAAATGCGGGCCCTGCTTCCATTGTTCATTCACCCCGGCGCTATGATTGTCTTGTTTTTCCACCTAGATATGCCCGAGGGCTTCCCGCTGTATTTCGCTGCGGGCGTAAGCCTGAGCTGTCACCTCCTCCTCGCGTCCCCTTTTGTGTGCTGCCCACTGTCCTCCGTTTTGGGCCGCTATGGTTATCCCGGCCCTTCATTTTGGCACCCCTTTTGGGTCTTATGCTGCTCGCCACGGTGGACCGGGGTAGTCCGACTCGCCATGGGCGCAGACTGTTCCTTCCTCGAGCCTCGCACTCCAGGGCACTGCTGCCGGTGCACAAGCCCGAACCTAGGGCACTTGTGTGGCGTGGGCCCCCGCGGGGTGCCGCAAGCACGTGTGCTCTCACCTTCTGGAGCAGGCCGGCGCCACGCTCCCTCAGCTGGTCCTCCGGGGCTGGAGTCAATCTTCTCTGCAGAGGGGGCGCCACAACTCCCCACGCCTCCTGTCATGTCTTCCCGCCATCTAGTCCAGGGCGAGACAGTGGCCCTCATTACGACCCTGGCGGAATTCGGAAAACGATGGCGGAAATGCAATACCGCCATCGAATAGCGCTCGGTGCGACTATGACCCGTCACCGCAAAGTACGAAGCCATTAGCGACACCGTAGTGAACGCCAACGCTAACTGCACCAAGCACGCGCGCGCCATGCCAAACCGTAAACACCACCATGGCGCAAGGGTACGCTAATTCCGACCCTAGCGGACATGTACCTAACGCCATCAAGCATGGCGGAATGTACCATTCCGCCATGGTGAGAAGTACGGCATCGCGAATCAACCGTAAACGGCCCCACTGAGTGCCTGTACACCGCTCCCTGCCCACAAAGTACAACTCCCCGTAGGTGCAATGAAGTCACAATGCAACCAGTGAAATGTACAAGTCACCCATGCATGCCAACGAACAAAAGAAACACAAGAGGGGCCAATGGGAGCTGCAGGGCACAGATGGCACGAATACAGAAGCCAATCCAATGGACATGACCACAGTCCCCCCCCCCGAAACGCACGCAAACACAGGCACCTGTGACCAGCAATATTCCGAAAATCACATCATTCCACCAGTCCACCTGGCTGACCGGCATCTGTTACACAAAACCCAATCCCCCGCCCCTGAGCATGACAACATTCAAACAGTCATATTGGCAGCCCCCATCCCTGACCTCACTGGGCTTCGTAGGCAAACGCGCCCAGTACAGTACCACGCAACTAAACTCCGAAGCTGGAACCCAATGCAGATCTCCTCCCAATACATCGCTCCCCAAATAGGAATATGCCACATCACTTGCAAAGAAGAACGCTACACGGGCCAAATCAGAATAGAAATTTAATGCACAACAAAATCACCAAGCCCATACAGCCATTAGGCCATGAACTCCAAAACACATTTCACCATTGTGGGCTGCATCCGCAAGAAATGACCAGCCACTACTCGTGTGACGCCCTGTTCCATCATGGTACACAGAGCCACATTCACGTACGAAAAGGCAACATGGAAGTGCACAGAACCGCAGGGCCGTCCCAATGGGGAGGCACTAGTCCAGCTGAAAGGCCGAAATGTTGCTCCGAGCCACCAGTACTGCGTAAGGGCATGTGGCCCATTGGCGATCGTCCCATAAGATCGTAATGCTGCTCCACTGATTAACACGAAGCAGCAGGTGTCGGGAGTAAAAGCCATCTGCAGGAGTGGCATACAGATGGCAGTGGCAAAAGGGGAGGAGATACCTGTCAACCAAAAGAAAAGAAAAAGAATAGAATGGCCATCAGAACTACATTCGAACAACTCACTTCAATGATCACACTAAATCCACAGCCATATGCATGCTAGCCCACTCCAAAGGATCATCACCACCCAAAAACCACTTGCGACTCATAACTATCTATATCGAGGTGTAAACACCATCACAAACGAGTGTACCTGTGCATGCGTCTGTCAAAACAGAATCCATCAGATGGGATTGGTAACGTGCATGGACACAAGTGTCTGAGGGCGCGTCGAGACAGGGAGGGCTCAACAAGGCCAGATAGACGATGGTCCCACTATGGCAGCCCTGCATCACATAGCGCAGGGGAGGCGGATAGATTCCAAGAAGCCCTGTACATGGCAAACTCTGTATCAAATCACCTGCCCATGCATCCATTCATCATTCCCTCATCCCGGGATTAAAACGCCTGAATATTTACTCACATAACATTAGAAATATCCATTGAGTCTGTGCGTTATGCAGCCTGCAAAATCCACAGTGCCCCAGCCCGTAATTCCAGTGTAGTGAAGTAACATGTATTTTGGAACGTCCGGCCTCATCGCCCACGTCGCTATTGCGCATCCCAAACCATTCATATCAATCATTGCATCCTCGCCATGGCCCCTGTCTCAAGGACATTGAACAATAGAACGTTATATTTGCAGTCAGACCTGTGGGCATTTCCTCGCCGCTAGCTGAAAACCGAAAGCGCCGCCCTTCGAATTCCTCATTTGCAACATCACGTTGAAGAGGCATCTGTGGCCGTTTGAAATCACTAATTAATCCATCTAGTGCGGCTGTGTGTGAAAATGGCAACTGCCTTCAACCCACAAATGGGACGCCCCGCCCGTCGTTGCAACTCGGTACAGTGATGCATGAGGGCCCACCGTTACTCGAGTACTACGTACCACTGACCCTTCACAAGTCTGTTCGCGACTGCACAGATAGCATGTGAAACAATGGGACCACAGCAGAATGAACATATCAACCAATGTTACACGGCCATCGGGTACAAATACATGATTGCAATAGCAAGATGCCATTCCTCGAATTGCAGCGTTGTGTGCGGGACGTGCTCGGCCAAAGGGGAGAGCAGTTTGCACAGGTGGAATGAATCACCACAGGTGTAGGCCATACAGCCTGAAAACACATAAATTGCACACCCAGTCTCCTCCCACAACCACACCCACTCCGAAATGCTACCGGCAGGACTCGCGATGTTGGCCCTGGGGGACCTGATAGCACTGCAAGTACTCCAACTCCAAGAAGAAGACGAACACCAACTACAACCGGCCGCACGGAGGAGACGCAGGAGGAGGAGGAGGGCAAGGCAGGGCCAGCAAGGGCCGCCAGCACAGCCACTACCACCACGCAGGCAGCCCGCAATCCCACGCCTCCGAGCACATCCGTTCAACCTCACTGATGAGCAGATCCACACCCTCTACCGTCTGGACCGGGACACCATAGCCGCCATTGTGGACATGACACAGGCTGACCTTGTCAGCATGATAGATAGCCCAACCGCCATCCCACCCCTACTGAAGGTGGTGTCTGTACTCCACTTCCTGGCCACAGGCACCTACCAGCACACAGTCGGACAGTTGCATGGCATTTCTCAGCCACTGTTCTCACGGACACTATTGCAAGTGCTCGATGCCCTCCTGCAGCACGCAGACGACTACATCTCTCTACCACGCTCGGAGCAGGAAATTACAAACACAAAAGTGGGATTCCATGCACTTGCCGGCATACCGGGTTGCATTGGTGCCATCGACTGCACCCATGTGGAATTGGTCGTCCCACATGCCATGGAGGCCCAGTACCGCAACCGAAAACAATTTCATTCCCTGAATGTACAAATGGTGTGTGACTCCAACAGGATCATTACACATTGTTGTGCCCGATTCCCTGGATCAACCCATGATTCTATGGTCTTGAGGAACTCTACAATACCACGCTACATGGAGCGACACGCAGGGAACAGATCCTGGCTACTCGGTGAGTCTCATTACATGCATGATAATGTGGGGTATGTGATTCGGCAATGACCTGGCAGGAAGGGGGGGGGTGTGCGTACGTAGCAATGGCATTCCACATCATACGTTTATCGTCCACATACAGGTGATGCTGGATATCCACTGAAGAGATGGCTCCTCACACCAGTCCGGAACCCACGGGACCAGCATGAGGAGGACTACAACCATGCCCACTCACGTACCCGTGTAGTCATTGAACAGGCATTCGGCCTACTGAAGGGTCGTTTCCGCTGCCTCAGCAGGTCTGGCGGGGCACTCCTGTACCGCCATGAGAAGGTTGCAAAGATGGTGATGGCATGTGTCATGCTCCACAACATGTGCGTACGTAGAAATGTGCCCATGCCCCCTGACGCAGAACTGCAAGCACCTGATGATGGTCATGATGAGGGTGGGGATGTGGCAGCACCTCAAGGAGTCCGCGAGGCACAGGAGGGCCGTGACATTCGTCAGCATCTCATTGATGCATGCTTCTAGCACTCACGCCTGGTGGCTGATACATGGACACGGGACTCGTGGCACTGTGTGTGTCTGGTACATGCACAATATGGACTGTACGCCTATGATGGCCTAGTACACAAAGATCAATGTCCACACATCTCATTGGTTGATCGTGCACTGTTTATGGCATATGTGATATCATGTTGAACACCCTATCGACCCGCCACCCAAGTGAGCCCAACACACCCCCTCCACCCTCCTACCTCCCCCCGAACACCAGTGTCCAAAGATGCTCATTGTCAGTGGGCAGTCGCTATTGCAAGCCCCCTCTGCGGGTATCAGGGGCACCCCTGCCTGTGGAGCGCAGGTTCCTCCCAGATCTACGTTGGGGGCTGCCCTGGACGGAACTTGCAACGGATGATGTCTCTGCCTGCTCACGTCCATGCATGTCCCTGAGGGTTTGCGAGAGCTCAGTGAGCACACGGCGCACTGCGGCAAGTTCGGCACATACGTCTTTGGACGTCGCATGCAGTTCCCCCCTCAGGCTCTCGGTGCTTCTCTCCATTTGTGCCCTTAGTGTCTCTGTACCTCTCTCCATTTCTGCCCTAAGTGTCTCAGTTGATGTTTCTATGTCTGCCTTAGTGCCCCCACATTCATCGGCATGGTCCTTGAGGAGCGTGGCCAGTTGCTGCTGTTGCACGATTAACTGGTCGAGGGACTGTTGCCTCTGCTGGGCCATGGCCATTTGCGGGGGTGTCACAGAGGGGCTGTGGACCTCATGTTGCCTTGCCACAGGGCTTGTGGGGGATGGCCAGTCGTCGTCTTGTGGGTGCCCCTGCGTGTTATCCTCATGTTGTACGGGATGGGACAGACAGGGGGATTGGGACAGGTCATGGATGGATCTGACTTCGACATCCCCGTCTTCTGTGTCGGAGCATGCTGCCATCAATGGGGTGTCACCTATGGTGCTGCTGCCACCAGAGGCAGTGCCTTCTGTGGCATCCGTTGGGGGGACCTGTGGTGGTGGTGTTGTGGGCATGCTGGCTGCTGGGGTGCCTGTTGATGTTCCCTCCTCTGTGCTGCCACCTGATTTGTGCTGCTGCCGTGTCTTGATGCGTGCAGCTGAGGTGGAGGGTCTTTGGCCGTTGGTCTTGGCCCTCTTTGCAGGTGTGCTGGTAGGGGTGTCCTGATGCTCGTCGTTTGGATCGGACCCTGTGGTGGAGTAAAGGAGGGCGAGGGTTATTGATGGGTCTGTGGGAATTGGAATGGCATTGTATCACATGCATTGGGGTGGTACCTGAGGGTGATTTGGGTCGGGGCCTTGGAGGTGCTTTCATTTGTGTGTGGAGTGAGGGTGCAGTTGTTTGGCAGCCTGCAGTTAGGGTGTGCCTGCTGCACGTGTAGTGCGTGTTTTAGGGGTTTTTAATTAATTATGTATTTATTGTGGGTTTTAACGTGCGCTATCAGGCCGATGTGTGTGGACGTTCTCCTGGACATGTGTTTCTGTTGCACTATGTGGACACATGGTACTTCACATGAATGGACTTTGTGGATTTGGCATTGTTTTATCTGGCCCACCTACCTGAATCTTCGGATGTCTGCACTCCTTTCTCCATCCCTCCGACTCCCTCTATGCTCTCCATTCCGATGGTGGAGGCACAGATTTCTTCCCAGGGGGTCAACTTGATGGGTGATTCAGGACCTCCCCCGGTGGCTGTGGCAATGTTGCGGTTGGCAGAGAGTATGCTGCGGACGCGTATCCGCAGGTCGTCCCATCGCTTTCGGCATTGCTGTGGGTTGCGGGGTGTGGTCCCCACCGCACTTACCCGCTGTGCCACCAGAGCCCATATGGCCTTCTTGTTTGCAAGTGCCGTCCTGGTCATTTGCGTGGAGAAGACGACGGCTGCATTCTCCTGGAGGGTCTCTGTTAGCACGGTGAGTTCCTCACGGGAGAAGTGGACCTGCCGCTTGCGGTCGCACGCTTTCTTCGCTACTTTTCCCATTTTTCTTGGTTTCGCTAGGGTGGATGACGGGTTGGGGTGTGTCTCAGGGTAGTGTTTTTGGTGGTTGTGTGGTTTAGTGGTTTTATAGGTGTACGGCGGGATGTTTCCCGTTCCGGGCCCATGTTTTTACTTCCGTTTCCGTATATTTCCGGTCACCGTACTTTCCGGTAGGCGCACACTGCGGTATCCGCTGTGATGGGTGGCGGTATTGCACCTAGGGCGCCGTACGGCGGCGGTGTGGGCCGTTTTGGGGTCATTTCCGCCATCGCGGACTTTGCACTTCCGCCATGCCGTGGTGCTCGTGCCCGATGGGTCGGAATGGGCCGCACTTTGCTCCTTCGTGCAATGGCGGAAACGCTATTTACGCTGTGGCGGTCCGGTCAGTCACTTTCCGCCAGGGTCGTAATGAGGGCCAGTAGCTTTTGTGCACCTCGCGCTGAAGTCCGGGGTTGCCGCTGGGCTGCTGCTCACACCGGCTTCCTCCTCCTCATCGCTTCACCTCCCGTGTTGTGCTCCTGCTCCCGTGGTCTCGCCCGAACAGCACAGCTGTGGCCGCTAGCTGCAGTCTCTCGGTCCCCGGGGAGGTGCATCTCCAGCAGCTCTCTGCGTGTACTTGGAGCTCACCAGCTGCTCGTCCTTTGCAATGGTTCGCCGATGTGCCTCTGTGCTTCCCGGCAACCTCCGTCAGGTCCCACTGTGCGCCGGGCATCCCCAGCAGACCTTGCGGCCCGCATCTGCCATTTTAGATGTTACGAGCAGATTTTTACCAGCTGATTTCTTCTTAATTCCTGCTCCGATTGTGTACGGTGGGACCCTCAGCTGATCTGCACGTGTTCCCACACCAGCTTGTATAGTTTTTGCTGCATTTCCTAGCAAATTTAGCCAGTTTGCTCGGATTTGCTTCAGGATCTTTCAGGAGCTCTGAAGCCACGTCTCCAACCGCATGGCCGCCAAGCCACGCCGCCTCATCATCCGTTCATCCTTGTTTACAATGTGCCCTCTACTACTACTCCGGCTTTCCCACTTTGGCTTCAAGCCCTTTCCATATGCTCTGGTCTTTACTTTAATCGCTCCTCCCTCCCCTGCAAGGATGTCATTTGGGGGTCGCCAGGGTTCGCAGCTGTGACCCCTGAGATCTCCCTTGCTACCCCTGTGGTCTCTCCCTTGCTACCCCCAAAAATAATCTTATTTTTTATATTCTTTTAAATGAAATGGAAGTTCCTGGACATGTTGCTCTTTGCTACTGGAGTGGCTGGCTTTCTTCTTCAGGCCCCTTAAAAAATCATGGGGTTCCACAAATGTAACAGTTTGAGCAGTGACCCTCAATAAGAAAGAATAGGAATAACAAATAATGTGTCTTTCTGGAATGCCATACAATAATTGCTAGACTCCTTAGAGGTTTATTTCAGGCACACTTCAGGGTGAGTCACTGATTTAGTCTGTTCTTAAACTCCTGAAATTCACAATGCAGACAAAAACTTCCAAAAATCATTTAGAGTAGAATAGCATCCATTTCGGACTATCGGCCTCATCACGAGTTCGGCCTGAGCCCTTAAATGCAGCGGTAATGGTATTACCGCTGCATTTAAGGGCTGGCCAAATCACGAGTTGGGTGGAGAATGGCATTTTTACCTCCAGCTTTTTGCTGGAGGTAAAAATGACAATTTTCAGGTCATTTTCGGCACTATTACTGCCTGTGCAGTTACCGCCGGTGGTACTAGCGCTCCCCAACCCCTTTGGGTCGTATGGACCCAATGG